>NW_008329640.1:842899-965138 GCF_000622305.1 Nannospalax galili
TGAAAAAGATGTATCCTTCCTCTGGAATGTGTTACTGAATATGTTAAAGCTGTAATGAAATGCTTCTTGTAATCATATGGTTATTAAATTTAAAAAAAATTAAAACATATTAAATTTAAAAAAAAAGTTCAGCATTTAAGGGGCTGGAGAGATGGCCCAGCAGTTAAGACCTTTGGCTGCCTTTGCAAAGGACTTGGGTTTGGTTCCCAGCACCCACATGGTGGCTAACAACCATCCTCAACTCCAGTTCCAGAGGATCTGATGCTCTTTCCTGGCCTCTGTAGGCACTGGACACAAAGTGCACTTAAATGCATGCAAAACACTATTACACATAAAATAAAAATAAATATATAGTTTTTAAGTTTAACATTAAAAGTTATTTGAAACTGAAAGGAAGATGATTTGTCAAGGTAGCTCCTCGTTCTGTCTCAATATCAGCATTCAGTTTCTTTTTAAAGACAAAAATGTGGTTAGTTTCTTTTTAAATTATTTAGTATTAACTATTTGTGTGTGTGTGTGTGTATGAGAGAGAGAGAGAGAGAGAGAGAGAGAGAGAGTATTACCTGCATGTATGTAAGTGCACCCATGTATTGCAATGCTTGTGGAGATCAGAATAGGGTGTTGGATCCCCTGGAGCTGGAGTAATAAATGGTTGTTAGGTGCCATGTGGGTGCTGGGAATTGAACTTGAGTCCCCTACAAGAGCAGCCAGTGCTCTTAACCACTGAGCCATCTCTCCAACCCTATGTTTAGCTTTCTTACACCTTTCATTCTTTCAGACACACACAATCAGCTACACACCTAAATCAGATTCAGTGGGCTGTTTCAGTGAAAAGACTTTTATTGTGATTGACAGAGAATAGTATGTGAGCACAGAAGCAAAATATAAATGTAAACTGCATAGAAGAAAGAAAGTACCTGAATGTTCTCTCTGAGCATAAAAACCAGTGATTTTCCTCTTTCCCAAGGATGACTATCACATGTCATGGCCATGGACTTGAAGACAACTTTATCTATGGAAGATTATACTTCTTTTTTGATTATTCCCCCTGAAAGAAAACTGTTTTGCAGACTCTATTACAACAGAGACCTAAAGGATCCTTACTTTACAAAATTATTCCTGACAGCTAAGCCTTTGGCAACTTTGAAGAAGACAGAAAAGGCATTGGATAAAAATAAAAGAAAAACATTTACAGTTTTTTAATGAGCAGAAAAGAGGACGTAATACTTTTCCAAAATTATCCTATAAAATCTAGAGGATCTGAGAAGTTAAAATACTCACTTTATCTTTGGGATCTAACTTTCTCTTGCATCCTTAAGAGTTAGGAAATAAAAGTAAACATTAAAACATTTTCATATAAATTTGAAGTTTTCTGTGATTCTAAGTATAGCCATATCTCTACCTAAGACATTTTTAAGATAAATTTATAGCTTCTCCATCACATTTTAAAACAGGTTCCGTTATATAACTTGCTATACATTTTAGTTTGTCTAGAAACATTTATACTTACTGAGATGGTAGGCTCACTCATAAACCTTCCTTAGACTCTCAGAAGTGACTTGACTAAAAGCATTAATTCTATGGTCACCCTGTGTATAGTAGATCTTTTAAAGGTACTACTCTGCCTACATTTTTCTCTAGGACTCACCTATATTTCATCAACCTCTCCCTCCTTGTGCAGTCAAAGAATCTGGGTCCTAGATGGAATTCAACAAAGATATTACAAAGTTAATGGAAAAACATCCTCATGCAAATTAGTACTCTACTTAGAAACTCATAAGTGTTATACAAAGTACCAGAATCCCAACCAACGATTCTTCTAAACACAGCTTATTATATGGCTGCCTGTCTCACTTCTATTCATCAGTACCTGCCAACTAATAGATTTTTCATATTGCTCCAGAGTTTCTATGCTCAGGAAGATGACCACATTATGCAACAGAAATATGGGAAGCTCATCTTCTGCTGCTGTTGATTTAGGGGTAACCACTAGCCCAATTTTAACAACGTGATACAAAGGCCACTCTGCTGGGAACTAAGATGGGATGTTACAAGGTTTCTTGGAATTGTATTCCTCCATAATAGAAGCAGATACACAAGAAAAATCTGTTTTGTTTTAGACTTTGTCAAGCTCTGAAGGTATCTGGATAGCAGTAGTCTTGTTTTATAAGTTATCAGGCATCCCAGCACTCACTGCTGATGGCTTCCTGTTCCAGGCATCACTGGGGTATACAGAAATCTCAATGGACAGCAATACTCTGAGCTCTAAAACTCACCAGCTCTGAGCTTATCACACATTTTCAACCCAAGTTAAATGAAAGCAACTTAAATTAGAGAAAAGATCTAAATAGGCCAGACTCAGCAACATTACAAGAAAAGCCGGGTGGAGTGAGAATGTGTGGGAAGATTCATTGCATGCCCAGAGTCAGAGCAATGCCATGAGCTCTTTTCCAAGGAAACCACCCAATGAGGAAGAAAATAATACTCCCCTTATCGCCAAGAGATGATGCACACATATGCTAATTAGAGAAGAAAGCGCAATGAGGCTGCAAACAAAGAGAAAACTGCTAAGTAAACAGTTTTTAGAAGCATATGCAATAAAGCATATATTTTTAGGGGCCTTGGGTGAAGTTTAAAATAGGGAGATATATTTTCATTTTTTAAAAATCAGTTGAAATTACTTTCACATCATAACCCTGAGATCATCTTGGACAGGTGTACCCAGAGTAGGATGGCTGGGTATTTTAATTCAGCAATAGTAAAGCTATTTTTAATCCCAGCTAAAGTGAGCGTTGTGAGTGATCCTCTTCCCCCATGACTTTGCCAAGGGCTCCTTCTTCTTTTCTCAAAAGTGTAGGTTCATATAGTAAATAGTAGCCCAGCAGAGTTCTCCAAAGCTTGGAGACATCATCATCAAAGAACTTGTAGAGGTATCCCTTTTTGAGAGGAAGCTGTAGAAAAGTAACACAAACCCAAACAACTTGCTGAGCAATTGTAAAGAATCTATGCGTATCCTTTATTTGAACCTCGGGGCATTTTGTATAGAATTTCTGACATGCAGCACAAACTGAGAATTCTAAGTATTAGCACCATGGGTACATATTGCACTGACTAGCAGGGGACACCACACAAAATATACACAAGATTTACCTTTTAAAGTGAAAAGAATGCATTGAAGAAATTGAGGTTATGATTTGGATATTAAATAACCCCTAAAGGCTCATATGCTAATGACTTAGTTATTAGTCTGATGTTATTGAGAGATGGTGGGACTTTTAGGAGGTACAATGAGAAGGAAGTTAGAACATTGCAAGTTAAGCCTTTAGCTACTCAGTGTGTCCTAGAAGATACTGGGATGCTAGTCACTTCCTCTCTCATTTTCTCCTTGATTCCTGGTCACAATGAAGTAAGCAGCTTTGTTCCAGTACATATTCCCTGCAAAGATGTTCTGCCCTGCCACAGGTCTCCAAAGTGGTGGGGCAATCATAATCTAAAACCACTGAAACTGTGAGCTGAAATAATTTTTCCTCTTTATAAGTTGACTAGGTATTTGTCACAACAGTGAAAAGCTGTCTAACACAATTTGGTGTGGGAGTTATTCATTCCTGACACATCCACTTATGTGCAATTTAGAAAAGAGGAATAACAGTCACAGTTTCTAGCCAGGAAATGCTATTAGTTCAAACAATTAAATCGTCAATTACTCATCCAATGTATTTGGTCTTTTTCTTCTAGACTTTACACTCATGAACAGGGTTTCTATAATCAGAAATCCATTCCTAAAGTTTGCTGTAAATTCCTTTAATATTTACCATGATGCTTTATGATGCATTTGATGGCACCAGGTTGGCCACAGTCATTAGGAGGCAGGCAAGAAGTCACTATTCCCTCTCCTCCTCTTACCATACAGTCAGAGGTTTTTAGAACCTACTAACCCTCAGGCTCTCAGGGGTGCAGCAGACTAGCTTTTGGCTAGCTCTAGTCTCTACAGAAACTAGCTCTTGGCTAATCTCTTCCTATTTTCTCTATTCTCCAACTTTGGGCTCTTCATCTCTTTATGACCCTAAAGTCAGTTTAGCCTAACTCAAGCATCAACTATTAATTATTTAAAGTACCAAACAAAATAATTTCAAGTTTAAAAGAAAAATCTAGAAGCCTTTCAACAGTCAAGGAATGAGCCAAGCCTGCAGACATGCCAGGCACCATTGCCGAAGGTGGAAAAGCTCATTTTGGCTGCAAGCTTCCTTGAATGAACAGTGAGAAGCTGACATAAGGCTGACTGTCTCCTCATCATATATCAAGATCATCTCACAAATATAAATTTTGCAAGAGCACACTGACTTGTTACCAGAACTAGAATATTTTGCAGCATGTCAGGATCAACATGAGATGAGAATACTTGGAGAGCTGCCAGATGGACAATGTTGAAGAGAAAACCTGAACAATAGACCTAATAATAGACCTGAGGGATATTAGGGTCTGAAAACCTCTAGAAGCATGGAAGGAGATCACAGGGGCAGGGGGAGGGTACAGCACTGGCAGCATGGCTTCAGGGGTACAGCAGGCAGCAGAATCCACTCACTGATTCATCAAGATGACCATGAGGAGCCATGCGGGTGAGGCAGGCAAAATGGGGCCACTATTTTTTTTTTTTTTAATGCATCGTCACACAGAAGGAATGGTCCAATTCTAGAAGAACAAAAGCATGACTCTGAGAGCTAGGAAGTATTTGTGGTGAAAAAGTTACCAGTAATGCGGCTTAAGAAGAAGGTTATTGCCGAGATTTTCATTGATAATAATTTATGGTTGAAAGACAGGTTTTAGAAAGGAAGAAAAACATCCAACAACCCACTAAGAAGAGTAAAACGTGGTAAAAAAGCCTAAGAATTTTTTAAAGTTCTGGAATCTAGAGTCTAGAATGGGAAGTAATACATTTTGTTTATTTAGATATACATAAATATTTACAACAAAATTTTCAGATACAGATTTCCAACAGTTATTTTCATAACCATCAGAAGGAAGGAAATATTTTCCCTAAGACATTAGGGAGAAAGTACCAAAAGAAAAGATAGCTTCTTAAAATACAAAAGGCATACAAAAAAAGATGAAACTTTTAAATGTTCCCATGGAGATGTGAGGACATTAAAATACAAAAGGCATACAAAAAAAAGATGAAACTTTTAAATGTTCCCATGGAGATGTGAGGACAATTCAAGAGAAAAACTATATTGAGAATATCAGTATAAAAAAGCATTTTTCCTCAAATCTGATTAGTATTTTCTAGACCTTCTAAACAATATCTTTCTATATTGTTCAGTTTTTTACAATGTGTGTTCTTGTATATGTGTGGGTGTACCTGTATGTGTATGAGTGAGCTTACATGTCTGTGTGTGTGTGTGTGTGTGTGTGTGTGTGTGTGTGTAGAGGCAAAAGGAATGCCCTAGACATTGTTCCTTAGGAACACCATTCCACTTCCTTTGAAAGAGTCTCTCAGTGGCCTGGAGCTCACCCATTTGGCTGGACTGACTGGCCAGTGAGCCCCAGGGATTCTTCTGTTTTCCTTCATGTGGTGACTGTCACCAGAAGCAGTCAGCTACTCTGTTTCTGTCAGGGCCAATTCAGGTAATGCTGTTCAGTGGTTAGGGAAAGACATGGTTTTCAAGGCTAGGAGCCCTCTCATGAGACTCAGGCTGAAGGTTCGCAAGCTCCACTGAACACAAGGTTACAAATATGGGCCACCATGCCTGGAATTTTTAGATAGTTGTTAGGGATCACACTCAGATCTCAGATGCTCAAACACTGTACCAATTAAGCCATCACTTCAGCACCCATTTTGCTTACTTTTATCATCTATACCTAAAGCACTCTCTGGCACAAAGTTGATGCTCTGTAACTACTTCGTGAACATGTAGCTGAAGGAAAGAATGAGCAAGTGAAGGGGCTTCCCTGGTAACTGAACAGTTTATTGTGCAGGGTCTTCAGGTGTTGAACATCTAAAATTTTAGCTTAATGCAAATGACAGATTGGATTTATTAGCACAGCTAACTTACATCCAAGTCTATAACTATATTTATGACACAAGGAAATAAATAGTAGATCCCAGTGCTAACTAAGAGAAGTAATTGATAATGGTTTGTTCTAGCAACTAGTTAAATTTTTAAAAATTGACTATCACCACCCAAGCCCCTGTAGCTGCCATTGGGGAAAATAAATAAGCAGGAATGAGTGAAATGGCTATCTCAGCAGGAGCACAAAACATCCATATTAGCATAAAGCATGGAGGCCAGAAATGACTACTACTTCTTATCCCAGAATCCTCAAGACTTCGGTTATATTAAAAAAATGGCCTGCTCAGTTGAATGCATTGGTATTTATTCTCAAGTTACAAATACATATTCACACACACACACATACTCATGCATATCTGTATTAGACATGTACTATCTTTTTAAAAGCACAGTACATGTCTTGGACTTTTTAAAGCTTCATGTTAAAGTATTACTACATCTATAATTGCCTCTGTTGCTTTTGATACTACTCTAGTACTTTTCCTCTCAATATGTAATTTCCAGAGTGAATTACGGGAGATTTGAGTCCAAGAACCAACCCTCAGAACATGCAGACCTAGTTTTCCAGAGGGTATTAATTGTCCATTTCAGGAAAATAACCAACCTCAGATTTATCTTTAGGTAATCTTGGCAGCACATGCTCGTTTGAGGGTGAAGAACACATATATGTTGGAAGGATAGTTTGGTCAAGAGATCCTAATCAATGCATTGGAATAAATCAATGATCAATGCATTGGAGTAAATATCAATGAATTGGAAGAAATCAAAATGACATAAAATTTGGAAAGAGAACGAGAAGTTTTGCAGTATTCCACTGCACTGTTGAGCAAATAAATAGCATGCATTTCATTGGGTCTGCCATGTTAGACCCTCGTATTCTTACAAAGAGCTTCTGACATATGCATACACACATATCTTCAGCCTGCACACTTCTATATTAATAAAATGAGTGTGTATACTCTGGGGCCTTTGCCTTTGGACTAGCACTAAGCTAAAAGGGGAAGGAGACATGATGGAAAGCAAGTTTAAGAGTCAGAAGCGATGAAAACTTTAGTAAGAGTTTAGCAGTATCCCACTTCTAAGACAACGGCTGGTCATTCCAAATCTCTGGTATGTCCAGTTCTTACCATTCCCTCCAACAGGGATCAGAGCACTCAGAGCCTTGGCTGCTGATCTGTTTTGCCTGTCCTGTACCCATGGACTGACCTCATTCAATCCTTTATTTCGATTTCAACTCTAAGCAGACAAGAGCAGCACAGGAATGTTGAACTTGGGGGGCTCTCCTGATAATTGCATATTTGGGTTGAGTTCCCATGATGTTTCACAGTAAACTCTTTTCCACCTCTCCCTCCTCCCTTTGAGAGGGGAAAGAAAAGGAAAAAAAGAAAAGAAAAGAAAAGAAAATCAATCAGAATGATATATGACTCGTCAGTTCTGAAGTAAAGCCCAGTCATGTAGAAAATAGACCAGGCGCTGTACTCTGAGTCCAAAAGATAGGGTGAGCAAGCGAGCGCCAGTCTTGGGTGCAATTATCTCACAAAACAAAGTAAAAAACGCACATGTGAATATACCCCCCTCAAAGACAGATATTTATCTAACCACTGCCACGCCTGCGTTCAGCTTAGCAACGGCAGTTAACTGCCTTGCTGGTGGCGTTTGCAGCTTCTAAACGGTGCCAAATTCAACTTGGGTGCTTAAGCAGTTGCACAAACTTGCTCACAGAAAGCAAGACACATCCCCTGAAAACATGCACACTTCTCCAGTCCCACAGTTACTCTCCTGATTAAAGTTCCCTTCTAACGATGCCTCTGTTCCCGTCTGTTCTCCAGTCTATACATTTTAAAATTCAGACCCATTTGCTGCTCAGAATCTCTCAGTTATTCCCCGTGAATTTCACAGCAAAGTTTACCTCCTATGAGGAGGTTCAGGCATTTAGGCAAAACGATCTGCCCTGATTTCTTTCTGCATGGGGCATCACTCACTGCACCCTGGCAGCTCTTGGCAGGCTCTCTTGTGTTTATGACACGAGGACTCCTTTTATTCAACCCACTTTCTCCTCATAGTTTTGCTCACCTGGCTAACTCATGTGTACCCTTTAATATTTAAATCAGATATCTTCTCATCCAGGAAGTTTTCCCATCTGGAGCAAGTGCCAGACAAACTTCTGTACTCTGTTGGTAAATGAACTGTTCACACTCTTAATCTCCTGCTTGCTTGTATACACTTTGCTGACTTGAAAAGTCCTCTGTCAATGAATGGACCATGTCTACTTATTTCACATGCCTATGCTGGGTGTCTAATATAATGGTTAGATGGTTAATGGTAAATTGTATTTGCCTAGTCTGAATAAATGAATTGTGAATGAGTTAATTAATGTAAATGGCATATGCTACTTATCTGGACACATCTTATACTTCAGGTCCAGGCTCCAGAAGCCTAAACACCAGTAGAATTAGGTACCTCAGAAACAGCGGAGACCCATCCTAACAGACCCTACTTGCTATGTAGACCAAGCTGACCTCCATCTCACAGAAATATGCCTGATTCTGCCTCCTGAGTGCTAGGATTAGAGGAGTACACCATCACACTCAGCTTACTGGTCTTTTTAAAGCTAAACAGAAGGAAGCCCCAAGTTCAGGAACAACAGCACAGTGGCACAGTGGAGGAGTTTGCTGTGCTCCCTCATGGTGGTCATTTAACCACAACACCAAGCCGCCATGCTGGTGTTAGGGTAGGCAAGGAGTTACAGAATTTGGAAGTGAAGTGGATTCTCAAAAAGGCAGCTTCGAACTTTCAAATATGAACATGTATCAAGCAATCTTCAGACTGTTTGTCACTGCTTAGTTAAAAATGAACCAGAATAGCAGTTTGGTGCCTTAAACACTCCACAAAGTTAAAGGGTAAACTAATAATAACAAACACAATTATCTATGCCTTCCTGGTCAAAAACTAACAAAAGGTCAACTCTGGGTAAATGCAGGAATGATGTCAGAAGCAGTCAGCCCGAGGAAGTGAGCACTGTGCTCAAAGCCAAGCATCATGTCATCCTGCACAGAACACAATATCTGTGCCCGCATCAATAAAAGCCTCAAGGGACAAAGACTTGGCTTAATAGGCTCTTTTCTTTCCCGTTGCCTGCCTTGCCCATTCTCACAAGGACTTTCCCCTGACTCAGGGTTCATTAAAGGTTCCCTTAACTGTCTCCCCATATCCATTTGGCTCTTTGTCTGGGAAGGCACTCTAGGGGAAATGTCCCTAACCTTAGATCACCTTGTTCAAGGACTGAGGTGATTCCCTAGTTTTCTGGTAACACTGAGGCAGGTACTGGCTGGTTTATTTCAGCCATCTCTTATTTATCTGATGTTGACTTTAAATAAATCTTACATGATTCTTCAGGCACTGGCAGACCAACATGATCAGGACATAGATCTCTGTATGGAAACATTTTGGAGGGTTGTATATGTGTGTGTGTGTGTGTGTGTGTGTGTGTGCGCGTGCGCTCATATTCCTGCTTGTAAAGACTGAGCAAAGTTTGGGCATCTGTACACTGAACTGCTAACTCTTGTCCCCACTGCAAAGGGGAGGAGAGCTTCAGATGGTCCCAGAGGATTCCTATTTCTTTCTTGATATTGTTCAAGATATTTTGACATCTTTAACAGCACACATGCATCATGTTATTAAAAAAAGAAAGAAAGAAAAAATGAACTCTTGATCAATTTATTCCATCCTACAGACAAGGACAGTCTCATATCTGTATATTCTAAGATCCGTCTTCAAATAGATTTCTTATATATTAGGACTTGTGGCTGCAACTGGAACATATGCCATAAATCTCTGAAAACTTAATTTCATCTCAAGTTTGATATACAATTGCCTATTTTAAATAGCCTTATGATAGATAGAAAAAAACCTAAGAATAGAAAACAAAGAAATACAGTTAATTTATTCTCCTTTGTATCTCCTTTTTAAAGGAGCGTTATTCTTTCTTTGAAGACCATGAGGGCTAACCATGCTCATTCTTAACACATGGGTTTAGATTAATTTTAACTGAATAAAGAACACCAGCAAAAATATAGATATCACACAATCTTATATATTGGAAAATATAAATGTGGAATGTTTGGGGGGCCCTTGAGAATACTAGCACATATAGTCTCCCCTTAATCATTCAGTTTTGTTCCTATTTGGTAAAGCAGAGCCACCTTACTTTAGGGGTGTGATTACAGTGGTATGAGAAGCCCTGTCTTGGTCGCCTGGGGAACTAACTAGGTTTTTCTGATCACATATCACCTGGCTATAATTATCATGACACCATCACCCACTGACTCAAACAATCACCTCCATAGAAACACCTTCAGCATGCAGAATGCTCTGATTATATAAACCTCAAGCAAGAACACCTGGGACAAAGTACCCTGTGGGGGACCTCTCAGCTAAGCTACTTGATTTCTTAATCCCTCTGTCCTTCTGTCAGATCAGCTGGAAAGCAGGACTAGGAGAACGGTGTGAAAACCTCCTGAGGAACTTGAGGCTGAATCAGAGCCGGATGCAACTCACAGATCAGTTAGGAAGTGCTTCTCTGAGTCATTCTTGTTTTTAAAATACAGATAAAATGCACTAAGGAATATGGTATAGGGTGTCTCAATATCTATTATATTAATGCAGACTTTTTATCCTGACGTCCAAGGCTTTGGACACTATATCCCTTAGTGTTCTCCAGCCTTTTCTATGGTCAATACTGTTCAAATAAGAACTATGATCTGGGAAATGTGCTAGGTGGCTTTATAATGCACAGTGCACCAAGATTTGAAATTGATGCTGATTAAGACAGAATTTTGTTAGAGATAAAGGTGAAATGCCAAGTTCATTTTGTCTGCTTTGGGCCATTTATAAAAATGAGACAATGGGATGCTACTCTTTTCCTACTGAAAAGGATTTAGGAGACACATTTCAACAATGCGGTGGGTTTGTAATGTGTTTTCTGTTGTTAGCTTTGTGGTTTGTGTGCTCTAGAACCCTCTTTCTTTCTTTTTTTTTTCTTTTCTTCCCAAAAAGATATTTCATTTCTAAATTTGTGATTCACTTCCCTGCTAAAAATTCCAGGCTCTAAGTGTTGGAAAGTCAGTTCCGACTATCTGCTTTGATTCCACCCAACACCATATACATCTGAATAGAGAGAGAGAGAGAGAGAGAGAGAGAGAGAGAGAAAGAATATGTTACTGGACACCTGCTGTGAGTTTTGCAGACTTGGAGATAATGCCTGCTTCCTACTGAGGCTAGAGAGTGTTTATTTTCCTCTTTCTGCCATTGGTAGAGGTAGGAGGATGCATCACTTTTTTCAGTAGTGGACAGAATGGCAAGAAAAGACAATGGGGAGCAAAGGGACAGAGGGATAATGGGGGGCAACTATGACATCATCATGACAGCAGAAGGTAGAAGGGAGCAGTGGACAATCAAGAGAGGCTTGTGCGATAAGGTGAGAAATGAGTAATGTTCTGGTGATTCACCCAGTAAAACAAGGACTAAAAAGCACAGGAGAAAGATAAGAAAAAAGGTAGCAATCAAACAGAATTTAAATGTAGTCTCAGGTCTGTGATTCTACATGGAAAGGGAAATCACCTTAAATGACAGTTTCTGTGCAGGGCAGCTTGGAAAATATCCTCTTATCGAAAAAAGAGGGCAAGATTTTTCAAGTGTTTGATTTTTCAGTTGGGTAAGTGTCTCCCAATGTATTGAAGAATTGGACACCAGCCTAGGAACTATAAGGAGGTAATGGAACCTTTAGTAGGCAGAAGTTGGGGCATTGTGGGCATGACTTTGAAGGAGATGCTATGATTCCAGCCCTTCCTGCCTCGCTTTTTATTTTCTGGAAGCCATGAGGTGAGGGGTATACTGTCCTACAGCCTTCCTTGAATGTGCTGCCTTCCCACAGACCATGGAGCCAATTGACCATGACCTCAAGCCTCCAAAATCATGAACTAAGATAAACTTTTCTGTAAGTCATTTGCCTCATCTATTTTGTTATTGAAAGAGGAAGCTGATTAACACAAATGGAAATCTTCATCTCATGCTATACATATCCAGAAATGCACATGTAGAGTCTTAGTAACTACCACATGAACTTAACAGGAAACCAGCATCTAGAAATCTAGACACAAGTGTTCAGCATTAGGGTTACACTCTTAGGTAGAAGCAAAAGGTATTAAACCCATGAGTCAAAATTCCTTGATATTTAAAAAAGACAAATATTTCTATAGTTATAATAAGACCAGTCCTCCATGAAACTGCTAATAAGGGTAGGTACTCTTTGATACATCAAAGGGAAGGTTGTTTTATCATTAAAGAAAAAAGAAATGTGCTAATTCCAAGGTTTGACTATGATTTTTATGATTTTTTTTTTAAACAAGCACAATAGTGGCTAGAGAGATGGCTCAGTGGTTAAGAGCACTGGCTATTCTTGAAGAAGACCAGGGTTTGAATCCGAGGACCCACATAGTGGCTAACAACTGTCTGTAAACCAGTTCCAGGGAATACGACGCCCTCTTCTGTCCTCCATGGGCACTGCACGACACAGGTGCACTAACACACGTGCAGGCATAACACTGATACACATAAAATAGAAAAATAAATAATGCAAAAAAAAAGAACAAGAACAATGTATAATTCCTACTTGATTTATGCCTCAAATTCAGAAATAAAAAGTCATTATCTTAATTCAGGTCCAATAAGTGTTCTTGAAACAGGCTAAGAGGTGAGAACAGGTTAAATGCCTCTCTCCAGGGAGTTTTCAGTGTTCAGGTCTACTGAAAAGTACAATAAAGAAGACAAAAGATCTTGACAGATCTTGACGGATCTTTGCACTAGTCTGAGGGTGTGAATGGAAAGTTCTCCGTGCAGCAGAGGGTGAGGAGATCTGATTTTAGCAACGCCTCATCATGCATACCGGTTATTTTCTAAAAAAAAAAAAGTTCTTAGGCTTGTCAAAATATTCCTAGGTGTGAGTTTAGTGTCTCCTGTAAATTTGAAGAGGCAGAAAATAGAGAGAACTCGTGACTCTGTTTGGCCTCTTCTTTTCATGTATGAAAATAATTGCTGAATAAAGAGGGAGAAAATCCTCACCTGTGGAGATGTGGTCCACGGCATTTACGCACTATGTTCATCTCAACTACAGTGTTTATTTCTCTTCTTTGATTATTTGGCTTTTTCTCATCTATGGGAGCCCAATGCAAGCCACTATCTTCCCAAGCCACTCTCCTCATTTGCTGATACCTACATTTCTTTGACACTCAAAGCAGTTATTTATTTTTTAATAATTTTTATTTATTATTTTTATTTTATGTGTATGCGTGTATTGCCTGTGTGTAGGTAAGTGCACCCATGTTGTGCAATGCCCGCGGAGGACAGAAGAGGCTATCGGATCCCCTGGGACTGGAGTTACAGACAGTTGTTAGCTGTCATGTGGGTGCTGGGATTTGAACCCGGGTCTTCTGCAAGAACAGTGTTCTTAACCACAGAGCCATCTCTCCAGTCCCTATTTCTTTTTTAAACTTTACTTATTTGATATTAGTATTATTAACATACTACTGGTCAATAGACCTTTTTTTTTTTCCCTAAAAGACCAATAATGCTTTCAAATAAGTGGTAGCTATATTTCTGTATCCATCACAGAGCTTGCCATAGGTGAGTAACTCAGTATATGTCCTTCCATTGGCTGATTTCCTCCAAGGCAGGACAAGTGGAAAATGAAGAGGATTATAAGAGGATTTGGAGAAGGGGCTGAAGTCCTCTACTCCATCCTGCCATCAGTGCCATATCCCAAAGAAGCTTTATGGCCATCCTTCAACCACAAAGCCATGTTTGCTCTGGTTGGTGTCATAGAACCATCAATAAAACAATCAGTTGCATAGAACGGAATGTCCTTACATGCCAGACTTCACTGAAACGGCTTGCATGTTGAGACCACAGAGAACTGCACAGATTTGAAGATGTGTCTTTTAAAATTAAAAATCTATACCATGATTCAAGTAGCTATATGCCTAAATATCCAACAGGTATCAGAAAGGTACCTTTTCAACAAAATGTACAAAAGGACCTCCTATGACAAAGAGAAATCAAGGAGTATCAAAGACAACGGAGTAAGAATATGTTTACATTTAACTGATCATCTTTCCTTCTTATATAAATTTTGACTATATTCTAACAAACTCCTTCCTTTCTACAGGTTCTACAACTAAGAAACTATTAAGAGACTTTAAAAATATTTATTTTTAATTATGCATATGTGTGTACCTGGATATATGAGAACTTCCAAGGAAGTGGAGGCTCCTAAAGTATTACAGCTTTTCTGCCATCTTTCTCTATTTTGGCTGTATTTGGAATGGGGAAAGCAGTGGACTCTCACTTCTCTTGGGTTCAGGTCACCTTCCTTCATGCTGATCTTCAGGGAGAAGTGTATGATGGCAGGCAGGATGACAAGGGTTAGGAGGTTTTTCTTATTAAGTGAAAGCTAGGGCACTGCGAAGTTCAGGTGGTTAAAGTGGTTTATTGGAAACATTGCAGCAGACTGGACAGAGGTGGGCACAAGCCCTAGCCACCCTCTTCTCACTGACCTGTCAAATGTCACTGTTCTCCCCCCCCATGACAAAGAATCCTTGAGGGGTTCACCATCTCATTCCAGGTGTAATTATCCTTGGGAAATTCCCAGCTTTTCTGAAACTGCTCCAACTCACTGAGTCCTGGTGAGGCTTTAACAGAGAATGGGGGGCTGTCATTATTATGCATACAGGTGGCCTAACAAATCACATTCTTTTCAAGGAAAGCTTTGAGTATCTTATTTCTACAGAGGACTCTTTTCAAGAAATATTTTCAAAATTGAAAATGTGGGTTATTCTTGTTCAAGGATCTATATGTTCAATTCTTTAAAAGAATGCTGTAAAGATATAAAAAGAAGCATTAACTTTGATTGGGTTAAATAAAACTTGACTAAGTTTAGGTTTCCTATAAAACCATGTCAATCCACGAATCCACAGTTCTTCTTAACTATTTTGTCTGAATATTCTACACCTCCTCTACCAGGAAATCAACTTTCTTCACAACTCTGCTTAGGGGCTGGAGAAATGGCTCATCAGTTATGAGCTCATATTGCTGAGGTCCTCAGTTCAATTCCCAGCACCCATGTCAGGTAGTTCACAAATGCTTGTGACTCCTGCTTCAGGTGATCCAATGCTTCCGACCCCTATGTACATGTACACTCATATGCACATACTTCCTCACACACACATATAAATGATTTAAAATAAAATAAATCTAAAAAACAGACTCTGCTTAAATGTCACCATTACATGAAATCTTTGCTACATATAAGACCTGGCACATGGGTTCTGTAATCCCAGAGAGCCTTGTTCACACAAGGTCATAATACTTGACAGATTGTTGTTATATTTATTTTCCCCTCTAAAGCATCATTGTTTTCCAGAAAGTTATGTGAACTCTTCCTCATCTGAACTTGTATGGTCACCTATGTTTAGTATAAACTTCTTTTACAAATTCTTATTCAATTATTCAAAAAGCTTTAGTTTATTTGTAAACTATCAGGAAGTTCTTTGACTATGGCTTATTGTGGGAGACCATGCTGCCTGGCAGCCCTCCCTGCCCCCCAGGGCAATCAGCCTCCAGAGAACTTGCTGATCAGTCCTCCCTGCCCCCTAAGAAGATAAGCTTGAGTAACCACCAATTTCCTTATCCTGCAACCAGACTCACAGTGCCAGTTCCCCTCATCCTAAGGGACATTCCTTAACCCGTTGAGACAACACCTTCCCTTCCCCTTCCCCAGCTAATTTCCTGCTTCAGCCCATATAAGAATCCCCATGGAAAAATAAACTTTTGCAGCTTGATCAGAGTTCTTTGTCTTGCTGTCATTCTTTTGTCTCTTGTCCCATCATTCCAGGTCCCTGGGAGTTCGAGTCTCTGTTTCCCGCCCTGCAGGTTGGGGCAGCTTATGAAACATTTATTCTTTGCCACAGACAGTATCTTATATTGTGTGTTTGCAGATGAAGAATTAGACTTTCTATCTAGTAGTCCAAACTTGTCTCAAGATTTTTCATTATATAGTTATATATTAATTAATTGGGAAAAATTAAGTTCTGAATATAAATTTTCTCTATAGGTCTTTGAAAGATGAAGAAAAGCCTCCAGTTTATATCCTTTCATTAAAGGCTGACATCATAACTAAAGAAAGTGTGATGATTCTGTAGTGTACATAAGATCAAGTATAAGGTAGCCAACCAAGTAACAGGATTTCCATGTTCCAAATGTAAAATTACAACTCTGCACTGTGTACTCCTTATTCAGAATGAAAGAATTCAACATGAGATGGTGTCTTGTTACTTTTATTATTTTATTTTACTTTTTTTTTTTTTTTTTTTTTTTTTTTTTTTTTTTTTTTTTTGGGTCTCCCTGTAGCCCCAGCTGCCCTGGAACTCACTATGCAGACCAGCCTGGCCTTGAACTCACAGAGATCTGCCTGCCTCTGCCTCTTGAGTGCTGGGAAAATAAATATAACGTCCGACTGCTTTGTTACTTTTATAGCTTTGCCATTTGTGCAGTCTTTAGAGTACACTGGGCGGAAGGTTACAGCTTTCTTCTCAAACAACTTCAAAGGAAGCTTAAGGTCCCACATTAAGGAAAGTAATGATGATCCAGTGGAGGGAATAACAATCTGAGAATGGAAAGGTGTGGTTTTGCATCTTGCCTCTTCCTCTGAACAGCTGTACAGAAACCCTTGAGATAAGCCCTTCCTTGGGAGTACTCAGCTTCCCACTGTGTGATAGAGAAAATGGATTGAATGATTTTCAGAATTTCATCCAGATTAAGCAGCACACATGTTCACATATGTGTCGTCACATGTGTATGTGTAGGTACATGTAAGTGTGGGTGTGCATGCATGTGGAGGCCCAAGATTGATGTCAGAAATCATGCTAGATCACTTTGCCACCATGTTCACTGAGTCAGGGTCTTTCAATAAAACTCAGAACTTAACCATATGGTTAGTCCCTCTAGCTAACTTGCTATGGGAGGCCCCTATCTCTACCTTCTAAAGCTAGAATTACAGCTGAATTCATCCCCCTCCCCTGCATTTGCCTGGGTTCTGGGGCTCTGATCGAAAGGCAAGTGCTATCTCCCCAGCACCAGTTAAGCATTTATTTAAATAGAATTGTATTCAGATCATTTTTCTCTCCCTTCTTCTGATTATGTGCATTGCTTCCTCATTTTTTTCCTCCTTTCTTTCTCTTGGGTTATTCTGAAAGAAACATAAAACCTTCTATAAGCCCAAGTCATTAAATTACTAAGGGAAAGATGAAAATGAAAATTATTGATTTATATCTGGTAGCTGAATTTGATTTTCCTTTTGAAGAAGGCCATTTCCTGTGAAGAGTAAGAAAAATATGTAACTGAAATTTCTTCTCTAATAATATACTTTCAAGGGTTAAAAATGAAATAGGAACTTTCAAAGTTCTCTATTCCAAGATTGGAAGGAAATTACAATATAATTCAATAGCTTTAAGAGCAGTTTTAATACTAAATCATTCATTTTATAGCATATTTTATCTTGATGGGCATTAATAGCTTTAAAGGACATTGTTTAATTTTCAGATACTGAAGACAATAAATTTAACCATACATAATCATAAATGATAAGTAACTATATTAAATGTATTGAATTTAAATACTTAAAACATCTGACAAAACTCCAAATAATTTCTAGTTGTTACTGTTTAAACCAGTTATTTTAACAATTACAATTTTAATATGTGCTTAAGATTCTGTCCTAGAAACATGAATAGCAGTAGGCAGGAGTGAAAGAAACCACACACCCCAAGTTTAACCAGGAACTCTCTAGATTTAGGCAGCAGTCAGGCAAAATCCATCCCAAAGGCAGAAGGCAAATAAAATGTCTCATCAGCTCCTAAGCCTTTATACATTTTACCTTAAACATTTACATTAACAGATGGTCCCCAGAAGTGCAATAAACTTATTTCTGAGTTCATTTCTATGTCACTTTCAGGCCCATTTATCACTATCCATGCAGTAGAAAGTGCCACAAGGGGTTTAAACCACAACAGAAAGAAGGAACAAACTCCTGGAAGCCATTGATGTCATCTACAAACATGTGATTGACCTTTGGTTTAAAAAAATCAATAGGCAAATTGGTGACTGGAGAAAGACCATGATAAGAACAAAGCTGACCTCTGGGAAGACCACAAGGGTGATCTGTCACCCTGAATCCTTCCGGGCCTTCTTTTCTCTGATTTTTCCAAGATGAGTTAAGACATAAGCAACAAATCAGCAATAATATATGATAAACAACAGAAAAGAATTGTTTTAAAAACATGTTAATGGAGGAGCGATGAATGTGATGAGGGATGACCCTTTATTGTATCAATTAGGCTCTAAGGGCAGGTGGCCATGCATCACACGCCAGCATTCTAGTTGGCCTTCACTAATACACTATTGGTTTAGAACTGATAAGGTTTTGTTGGAATTTAAAATTACTAGGCAGTGAAATGGAGTTAATTTCCTTTTGGTGAGCAGTTCAATGAATTTTAACACATGTACGAGTTCCTGTAACCACCATCACTGTTAGTATATAGAAAATTTCTATCACTTCCCCAAATTTCCCTATGCTAGCCTCTGAGGATCACTAAGAGTCCTTATAGAATTTAGCTCTGAAAGTTAAAATTCTCCATTAAAGAAGAGACTGTGAGACTGGTTATATAAAACCCCTGATGATTTATCCTGTACCACACTGAACATTTACTTATTTTTACCTTCAAGCTTCTAGACATTTTCCAGTCACAAGATATTCTGCAGAGTTCTTAAAGAAACAACCTTTAATAACACATGACACCTTATCTTATTTGTTGTTGTTGTTTTGATTTACAATGTAGCCTCAATGCCCTGCCCTTTCCCACACACATGCACACCAGTGTCAGATAAAAAGGAAAATAAATAAATAAATAAATAAATAAAGCCAGTGCACTCTTTCAAGTCTATAATGTAAACAGTCTGGTAGAATGCCAGGAATGTTCCAAGAGTTTCTACCCTTTCCCTTCATCCTCTCATTCATTTCCAAGGTTCTCTTTTCAATCCAGCATTTTTATATGGCTTTGTTTTTGAGAACACACAAACAGCATTGCTTCTGGTAGACATCTTTCCCTCTTGTACGGTTCCCACCCAGATTTACAGATCAGAGTTTCAAACTAATACTTTCGGCAAAATTAAACACATCTATGGTCTGCCAAAATTCCCAACAAAGTGACTGGAAGTAGGGTGGCATTTTTCTGAGTCCCAGGAAGCTGTAGGAATAAAACATTTCTGCCTAGGGACCAGGATATTCAGACCTACTACAACCTCTCACACAGTGCCACTGATGGAAAATAAATGGGAAGTTGTCATCTTTTGTTTGGGGATGCTGCTCTGAAGCATGTCACCATCCATTTAAAAATGAAAGAGGCAGGGAAAAAGTGTTCTGTCAATGTCGCCCTCCCCTCCAGCATCGTGCATGCAGATGGCACTGGTGTAGTATTACTGACTGCAGTGTCTGGGGAAGAAAGTCTCACCTATCTGGACTGAGAATAGCCAGCACTGCCCGAGCTAACTGACCTCTACACTATAGCATTAGGAAATTAAGTGAGTCTGAATTCCTAAATGAATTTTCCAGAAAGAAATATGAATTTCTTGTTTTATATAGCCCAAGTATTCAACTTCTTCAGCCTGGATTATCATCAGCAAATTATTTCACCTTAAAAAGATTTTCAGCATCTCTGCCTAAGGAGAAAATTATGGTGAGTAAGAAAAGGCTCATTAGGTATGCAGACCCTCTGAATTCTAAGTATGGTTCCACCCATTATTCTTTGGTAAAGTCATTTATCTTCTTTGGATGGAAGTTAGATTATTATGAACAGGAGAGACTCAGACTAGAGTTAACTTATGAGTCTTTCAGTTCTAAACTATGTGAAGTTTTATCCAGACTTTGATTATTGCAAACTTGCAACTTTTTGGTCTCCTGATCCTAGATGGTGCATGTAAATACCTATGCATATGTGTGCATATGTGCACACACACACACACACACACACACACACACACACACAACTAGTTTGTATTCACAAGAGTTTTGAAAATACAAAACTTCTAGTAGCCATCTTATGAAACAGAAGAATAGTACCCTACACCACACTTATATATGATAACATATAAAATTTGCGGGGCTGGAGAGATGATTCAGCAGCTAAGAGCTCTTTACTGCTCTTGCAGAGGACATGAGTTCATTTTCCGGCATCCACGTGAAGGCTCACTGTTAGGTTAAAAAGTTGGGATGGAGAGGTGGCGGATGGAGAGCACGAGCGGATGGATGAGGCACCGAGGCACAGATGGAATTCTCAGCGGGATACAGATTTATTTTGCATGGGGCACCTTTCCCTCAGGGAAGGGAATGATGTCACGGAAGGACATCAGGGAAGGAAGTCAGGGAAGGGCAGGGAAAGATGTCAGGGAAAGATATCAGCCCACAGGTTGTGAGCTGGGACTTTATATATGGGGGCTTTAGGGTGTGGAAGGGGGGAATGTTTGGGGGAGAAATCAGGGAAGGGGAAGCAGGAAAAGCAGGTAGGATTAGGGTCTGGAAGTGTTTACTTTTTCCCTCTTAAGAAAAGAGAAAAGCTGTTATGATAAACAACTTCTAAAATCTCTGGTTATCAGGTAGAATCTGCTTATCTTATCTTTGGAGGTCAGAGGAAAGGTCAGAGTTTGTTTCCCTTGACTTCAAAGGTCAAGGTGAGGTCCCTGTTGGGGGGGGGGGAAGCTGCTGCTATTTAGAACCCTAACATTCCAGCCTTTTGTGTTATAGGATAGGGGGTGCCGTTGTCATCTTGCTACTTCTTGCTGGACAGGGTCGACATGGGGGGTAGGCTGGTTAGGGGTCCACTAGGCAGCAGGGGTTGTCTCTCCATGCATCTGAACAGGGTCCTCGATGGTTGACAGGCGTTCGTATACATGTGAAGGGAAGGAAAGTAACTCCAGCTCCAAGGGATTCTGTGCCTTCTTCTGAACTCTGTGGTCACCTGCACTCACATCTGCACTTTCACACACACAGACATATAATTAAACTTTTAAAAAATCTGGCTCACACATACCCTAGTGCCCATGTGGAGTTCCGAAGACACTTCCAAGGAGTTACTTCTCTCCTGCCACCTTGTGGGACCTGGTGATGACCTGTGTACAACTGCCTCTACCCACTGAGCCATCCCTTTGGCATGAGATTATGACATTTTTAAATTAGACATGCTAAACCTATGTATTCCCTGAACATTAAGTCCAAATCCACAGAGTTCTTTGGCTGTATCAGCAGAATGGGAGACTGTTCTATTCTCATGTTTTCAAACTACTTTTTCTAACCAAATAGCATTCATATTAATCCATGGTCCCCAGCAGTAACCACGAAAAGTCCAATTTTTAACAAACCTGGAGAGTTTTAGCATAGTCTTGGTCTTTGGGAGTAGGAATAGGAAAATTAACATCTTCCTGATTTTCTTTGTTTTTGTTTTTTTGCTCTTTTCAAGATAGGGTCTCCCTGTAGCCCCAGCTGTCCTGGATTCACTATGGAGACCAGGCTGGCCTTGAACTCACAGAGATCTGCCTGCCTCTGCCTCCTGAGAGCTGGGATTAAAGGCATGCACCACCACGCCTGGCCTTCTTCACCACAACCGTCCAGTCTTGTTTCTCTGCAGTAGCACATTTGTATCACATACAGGTTGCTAAAGTTTGGGAGGATCCTATCTTCTCATTGCTTTTATTATCTAACATGGTCTGGCACAAAACAATAATTAAGGAAACTTTCAATAAGTGGAGTCTCAAGTCAGTAGATTCTGTTTTAATTTACATACTTATACTTGCTAACTATCAAGCCTCCAAACCTTAAATTTACCATCTACAAGATAAGGATCTGATGGTACCAACCCCACTGGTTGATACTATGAAGAGATAATGAGACTGTTGGTTAAAAATACTAACATAGTGCAAGGCCTATCCTCACTAAATACCAAAAGAACTATTGACTGCTATCTTGCTCGGGAGATAAATAAGGGAGGTAGAGATTCAAAACACAAAGTTAATAGAGAAAAGAAGAAAGGACAAGCCAACTGATAGGCATTTCCTTTTTGTTTTAAAACAGTGTGTTTAGATCACTAGGTGTTCACTGGTCAGGAAACACTAGGTGTGTTTAGACACCATAGCTAGAATAAGAGTAAAGATAGAGATCATGACAAGCATGTTGATAAGGACCAGCAGGACATGGGAAATTTGTTTAGGGAGCCTCTGGACAAAATTGGCCACTGGCTTCCTTCTCATTCAGTTAACTCTGGAAGAATGTAGGACTTGAGCAAAAGACTACCATGATAAACTAAAAGAATCAAAGAAAGCAAGATTTCTAAAATGCCTGAGGACACAGGCCCACATGGGATATCAATAGACCATGAAAGAATGAACTTGTGAAAGCATGTAGAAATATGTCCTGTACCCCTGAATGGGCTCTGGGGAAAATTGGTATATAGGAATCAAACTATTAGAATGTGGACATAAACCAGTTTCATTTAGCCACTTTACCCTAACCGATTAGACTTGCACTGCACTGCTTATGCAAGCTGTAATTGTTTGGGGGAGTCTGCCACAAATTAAAACTCCTCCTCAATTAGATATATCATCTATCTTTAAAACTGTATTTCAGCTGATAACTGTAGTTCAAATACAATGGTTTGTTTACACTGCTTTCACCTCTTAAAAACATCTTCACAGCTGCCAAATGTCTGCTTCTTTGGAGTGCTTATCCTTAGACAAAAGGCCAAATTGTCTTTATTTCTAAGGTGGAGAACGTTAAGAATATTAGAGGCTTAGTCTCAGTAGACCCAAGGGGCCCTACTGTGGCCATTTTCAGATTTTCCTCCAAAATAAACAACAATACCTTCTTGATGCTTGTTTCCTGATCCCTTCTCTTCCCTCCCCAGCTATCTTTCCCTGCAAGCTTCATGTGGAGCTGATTAGGAAAGGGTTCTGCTTTCTCTTCCTGTGGTTTAATCAGATTAAATGGCATAGTGATTACAATATACTCAGAATTCCCCCCATGAATGATGGTTCATTTTTACCTTCTCTCTCTCCCTTATGCAATTCTTTTCATGTCTTGATGCTTCTTTCAAAGAGGAAACCAGATATAAGTATTACTTCCATCTTTTATTCATTTAGAGTACCTCTAAGCAAAATTTTAGGGAAGGCTGAAAGAAATAGTTATAATAGAACCAAAAAAAAAAAAAAAAAAACCATGAATTCACCACAGCACTCCTACTTTTATTGAGAGATCAGTCAATTTTTTACTTAAATACAATGATTTATTAGTTATCAAAGAATATTCTGCTCTTTTGTAAAAAGCATTCTATTCTTTCATTTGTGGAGAAACCTTCATTTTAGCAAAATTTTGCATTTCTCATTATTGTTGTATAATGGAAAAGGGGGTGTTTTCTATGGGTATATTACTATGGTGGGTCTTTGATCAGTCTGAAGCTTTCTAAATAATTTCACTTTTTTATCCTAGTCCCAAGATTCTAGTCCTCCAAATTGGTGGTCTCTACATTGGAAAACTGCCTGATAATTCAGCTAGAGTATCAATCATTAACTAAAGACATCGTCAACAAGCCCAGGCACACAAAACTGAATAAAGGTACCAGGAATCAGAGGGGTGCTGGGAAAAGAGCGCTGCTGTTTTTCAGTAGCACAGTTGCCTGCACAGGAAGAAAGTGCAGGTTTGATTTTGTCATTAAAAGAAACAGTGTTGACTCAAGGACAAATGCATAATGTCATGCATCATAAATATGGTTACAGAAAAACACTGTGGTCCTCTTTCATCATGCGCTAACATCCCTACAAGAATCATGGACTAACAGGATGTTAGAGCTGGAAGGGGGCTTATTGATCATCCTGTGCCATCTTCTCCCATTATAGGAGCTGGGAGAGAGGTAGTTATCTGCCCAACTTGTAACAATGCAGCAAAATCAATTCTGATTCTTTAAGTATTCCCAGAAATGGTCATTCATCTGTTAGAAATATATGTATAGGTGTAAATAAAATTATATCCAAGGGAGTTTTTAATCCCATAAAACTATACATTACATAGCAGGGACAGACATTAACAATCAGAGCCAAGTCATTACTACATTCATTGAAGTGAACAATACCCTATTTTATCACCTCTTGCTTTCTAACTTATTTAGAAAAATGCATCTACTGAAATGAGTGTTATTTTATTTAGTCTCTCATCCCTGGATCGGTTAAAATGAAATGGTTTAGGTGTCATTTTGCATAAAGGATCTAGAAAGTGTGTAGGGTAAGCAAAGAATATTTTCAATCATATAGGTCACCAGGCAGTATATGCCAGGGAAACACACCTCTGCCACTTGTTTCCAGAGTAGTAGAAAACATAGTATCTGGTACCATGGATTAGTTGCCAAAAGGCTAAAGCTACCAATGGTTAATGGACTCATATCTTAGTCTGCCTCAAAAGTTACTTTAACCACAAGCTTACCTGGAGTCATCATAACCCTGACAAAGAGACCTTTATGGATGGTTGAACTCAAGGACCTTTAAATTTTGATTCTTTCCTGAGAGCTTCTGATTTTTAAAGCAGCAACAGGAATCTTGAGTATCTTTCGAGTTTCGTCCCAAACAAAGCACATCTGAAGAGGAAATACTTTAGCCTAATTATCTTGCCATTTCAGCCAGTGCAATAATCAGCTTTATTTTCTAAAGTTTCATTGGAATGCCTACATATATCTCCATAGACGTCTAAATAACTCTCTGAAGAAAGACGCATTGTCTATAAAACAACTCAGATTAAATAGAAAGCCTCTCTCCTAACCTTGATATTGCCAATCTATAGAGGTAAAGTCTCCTTGATGGAGGGGAATATCATATAAAGAGAGCATAACTCTACCACACTGTGTAGGAAATTAGTGTAAGCTGCATAGTTTATGGCCTCTGTAGGCATAGGAGATCTGTCTCACACCATCTTACCAATTACAACAGCTTATTTGTAACAGAACTGACAGGCCTGGAACTTAAAGCACATGTCATTTTAGTTTAATTTTCATCTTTATGCCTTTTATTATCTTTCCATATGGCTGTCAAAAAGATCATTGGTCTTGCAGGACACTGTTTTTGAACAGACCCAAGTGGAAACAGAAACAAAACAAGTGGCATTATTATGATATTTTATCCTCCTTAGGGGAAAGGTGTTACAAATTTAATGACAGAAGAATTTGAAGATACAGGGAAAATATCATTTCCACAGTTCTCTCATCATAGAACACTAACAAAATATTCCTGACCTAAAGACAAACCTTCCTCCCCACAGTTCAGAACAAGATAAGAACAGCCCTGCTTTACCCAGTCCTTATTTTTATAAATGATTTTATTTCAAACTTTAGTTTCAAACACAAGAAGTAAATTATTCAGGAAAGAAAACTGCAAAAAGTAATCTCTTAGAGCAGGGAGCATCTTTTTTAATTTTAATATAATAAGTATAGTTTCGTGAGCATGTAAGTGCACTAGGCAGTGCTGCATGTGAGTGGGGACATGGGTATATTGCCATCTGCTTTGTGGTAGGCACTGTGATTACTATGCACCATCTCAGCAAACCCTGAAATGTAAGCATTCTGATGTTCATTGGATTTCATTGACACCTGTTAGATAGTCCTTAATTATTTCAGTCTCTGGCATTCTGCCTTTATATCACTTAGCTCCTTAAATGCATGCTGTACATATTGACTCTCTTTGAAGGGATAGAGAGGCTAGACTAGGAATTCTGGGATTGGGTTAGATTAGATTAGATTAGATTAGATTAGATTAGATTAGATTAGATTAGATTAGCTTGGATACAGTGGCTTTCACTTCATTCTTTCCCTCTCTGAAATAAGACAGTTCTCATCAACATAAGTTTTCCTAAGAGACCTATGTGGTAAAGAATTTGTATCTCTAGCCAACAGTCTGCTAGGGCCCAAGTTCTGCCAACAGCCATAGAAATGAGCTTGGCAGTGGATCCATCCTCTGTTAAACTTTAAGATGACTGAATTTCTGGCTGTTACGTTGGGCACAGCCTTGTAAGAAACCCAGCTAAGTCACCTTTGGATCCCTAACCACAAAGACTGTGGGAAATTTCATACTACTTGCTTAAGCTGCTAAATTAGAGAATAATTTGTTATTTGGCAATAGATAACTAATACAACAGCTTTCCTCCTTCCTAGTCTCAATAGCCTAAGAAGACCCTCTACAAGAGGAAAAATCAAAGTTGGGACTCAAGAATCCAGTGCCTGCTCTGCTGCACCTCTTCCCATCAGATGGGACTCTAACTCATGAGGGAGGCTCACAACCCAAGGCTGCAGCAGGTGCTTGGTGAGTGCGGAAGCCTAGTTAAAAAGACTCTGCACACCAGGTCTCCCATATTGATCCTGTCTCAGCTAACACTTCAATACCTCAGTTTGTCAGAGAGCCAGTGGCATCTGATCTGCCATCTTCCCTTTTCCTCATAAATTAGTTAAGGTCCAGGAAGGATGTCTGCCTCGTTTTCCTCTCCCACCTCTCCCTCTGCCTTACACATTGAGGACCAAGAAGGGCTCCCTATAAAGCTACCGGAAATGAATGCTGCAGCCCTAGCCGTCTTTGCAAGTCAAGCTGGAAGAATGCAACGAAACAGCATGCACTTGGCTTCAACTGATGCTTGAGCGTTGCAGGAAGAAAAATGAAAAATATGTTTTGGCAGAGACTTAGACATAAAAGAGGACTTAATTAAAGATCTGAAGCACACACCATTGGAACCAATTAATAAACGAGAAATCCAAAGGAGGACAGTGACGCAGAATCTGCCAACTGAACATTTTAGGAGAGAGGAAATCTCAATCACTTTTTTCTAGGGTACTGAAGTATAAGAAACACTTACTGTGTGTCTTCCTGACTAGGTTTTATCCATCAGTCAAGGCCCACTGTCTCCAAAAGGTGAGCACAATGGCAAATATGTTAAACACAACACTAATGAGCTCATCAACACTTAAGTGTCAGAGTGGGCGCTGCGGCACACATCAGTACTCCGAAGGCTAAGGCAGGAAGACTAAGAGTTGAAGTTCAGTCTGGGGTACATAGCGAGGATGTGACAAGCAAATCAAATTCAAGATCTGTATTAGAATCGCTCAGTCCCACCTACAGCCGGCCCAAGTGTATCATCTTTCTTCAGCAAGGAACTGATGCTATTCTACAAACAATAACGTCTGGTTAATTAAAATGGGTACACATTGTAGGTGGGGTACCTGAGTAAGTAAAAATAGACTATATGCAGACCACAAAGCAAAGAGGTAGGAGACCTCAAGCTGTGACAGATACATCACTTTCTTATGACCAAATCTGTCACAATATAGTGATAGTTGATAAATATATAAAGGTAGGTTACTTGCAAAAGAAAGAAACTTGCCCTCCATAGTTTGCAAACTTGAGCCCCTAATGGTCAAATGGCACAGGCTTGGAGTGTGTCCAAGGAGGACCCAATCTTACCTAGGCGGTCTCACACCAAGCGAAAATCAATGTGAAATTTTCTGCCACCTGCTTATTTTGTTTCCAGTCAAGCAAAACAAGGGACTTATCTCTCTCACAGATCAGCATATGAGATATGCCTGGGATGTGTTTTCCTGTCAGACTCGTAAACACAGCAAGATATGCCAGAAGCAATGGAAGAGGAGCCCTGTTTTGGTTCATGGATTACAGACTGCAACATCAATCAGCACTGAAACAAACAGCTCTCAAACCACTGTCCTTGGAACCTAGCCTAATAAACTGAAGGAATGTGACAAAGAAAATCCAGATACCCAAGGCTGGTTCAAGCCATCAAACAAGTAATCAAATACAGTGAGAGGACCTGGGAGGCAAAGAGGTCTTCTTCCTGACTGACATCTAGGGACTTGAAACACTTCTCTCTCTTCCCAAAAATTGATCCAGTCTGCTAGTCCCTGGTATTAGAGCTCAATGTGGCTTCCAACCTCTGGAGTTGCCATTCATGTCAAACCTTAAATATTTATACCAACTGGAATTAATTTCATTATTATTTATTAATTTGACAAATACAAAGATTATAAGACCTTATGCATATACATTGAAGTCACTGAAAACATTTTATCACATTGATAATTACAATTGCCCTTTGAAATACATTGGACACATTCTTATTTTTTAGGGAGGGGATGACTGCTCCAAAGACGTTTTCATCAGATGTGCAAGACCACATACTTAGTTACTGGATTGGACTTATGTCTTCTGTCCCTTTCTGGTTTATTGACTTATTAAGTCATATACAACCACTGCATAATTATTATGTGGAAGGCACAACATGTTTAATGATTTGAGCAATGAAGGTCACCAATAAGTATTATTTCATTGAACAAATGGTATTTATTATATGCTATGTACTTTTTAAAGCACGCTATAGAAGTTTATCATCTTATAAAACTATTAAGTAGATTCAGTCACCTCCTCTTTTACATTATTTTTTTACCTTGTGTGTGTTTGTGTGTGTGTGTGTGCACGCGTGCACACGCGTGTGTGTATCTGTGTATCTATGTATCTCTCTGCACTTGCATGTCAAAGCATAAGCGTGGAGGTTACAGAACAACTTGGGAAGTCAGTTCTTTCCTTACATTATGTGGGTTCTGAGGATTGGATTCAAGTCCTCAGGCTTGGTGGCAGGTCTCCTTACCTAGTAAGCCATCTCACTGGCCCCTAAAACTCATCTTATAAGTAGTAATTGACGTGCAAAGAAGTCACATAGCTTGTCCAAAGACTGGAATTTGAACAAGCAGTTTGGCTGAAGGAAATGTTCTCTTAACACTTTACTATAAGCTACATTAGAAAAGACTGATACTTGTCATATTTGATAGATTCAAGACAGAGAAATTGAGTATCAGTAATGAGGTATACATAGAAAGAAATGGACAGAAATACAACCCTTACATATAGCCCTGGCTTTTCTTTTAAAGGAAGGTATGGAATAGTTGCCAAGGAAAGGAACCAAGAAGAATGTTGTTAATAACTCATTGTGTTACCACATTTGTTAACACATTGTGTTAAAATGACATTGGCAGCCTCCTTAAGAACCCAAGTCACCTAATACTGTTTCTGTTAACTTCTATCACACTGATAAACCAGGACTCCCACTTCAGTATTGATTTAATTCACACCCAGCAGGAAGAAAAGGCTGATTTAATCTGTAATTTTCTTATATAGGCCAATGAATTGTCTCTATGAAGAATAAAAGCCAATTTGTCTCTAAGATACACATCTGGAGCAAGTTCCTCCGGGAAGTAGTTAAAAGCATGTCTCCATTGCCTTCTGTGAATTCTAAAATCTGTCTGTAGAATTAGCACTCATTATCCTCAGAGCTGGTGATAGTGACCTGAGTATCTTCAGAAAAAGGAAAAAAAAATATGCTGATTGCAGGTAGTATGAGTATTGGCTTAAAATACAATAGATAGATCCATTTTGATGGCAGGTTGCTATACACCAACCAAAGGAGAGAACAGGCACAGTACAAAGCACAAATATCTTAGTCATAACAGACACATCTAGAACAAAATCTCCAATGCGGAAACAGAACTGAGCATTGTACCATCCTTGCGGGTGGTTAAGAATTTACACATACATGGCCCCCTTGGTTCTCATAACTGCCCTACGAAATAAGCCTAATTATCAGCTAAGTCAGATTGGTTGGTACATGGTAGTTTATAAGGGATTATGTGCTTAAAGTGAGATTTACTTCTCTGTTTCAAAATCACAGAAAATGTATTATCTGCATTATGTATAATATTTTTTATTCTAATGTAAACCATTTAGCCTTTGGTTGAGGCTCAGAGATTTGTGACCTGCACGGTGAGTAAACAACACAAACAGTAATAACAGAAATAGCACCTTCTCTCAGTTTCTAGAGCAGTCTAGGACACTACTGACAGCCACCTTAACAGGAATGCCAGCATTGACTGTCTTGGTGAAATTTGCTTTAACTATGAGACTGACAATCTGTCCAGACTGGCTGTGGAAGGATGTATTGGTCACTACATTGTAGATGTTTACAAATTTCGTAGAACTTTATTAAATCAAAAACATAGTTCCTCTGAGAGTCCACGTTTGGCCCTCAGTATCTTTGAAAGAAACCTGAAACCACAGTTTCTCATGAACAGCAGGAGCCCATCTCCCCAAATCAGTGGGGTATGCCTCAAATTAATGGTAGTTGGAGCCTATCAAGATCCAAACAAAACAGTACTTAATCTATTATCTGTTTGTCTGTCAACCCATTCACAAACTTACCCATCCATCCATCTTATGTTGTTTTTACTACCAATTCAATAACTGTCAGTTCAACAGCTAATAAAGATGTTTGCTTTAAAAAAAAAAAAAAAAAAAAAAAAAAACACCAAAAAAAACATTTCTCTGACTACCCTGTAGTATAGACTGGCCTTGAACTTGCTATACTGCCCAGCACGGCCCAGAACTTGCAATCCACATATTTCAGCCTCCTGCATTGTCTTGAGTTATCATGCTCAGCAAAAAGGTCCCTTTTATTTATGTTTTTAATGCATTTCTCACACTAATTTGGAAGACTCAAGCTCTGTAAAATTCAGCACTGAATAGCCCAGCTAAACGGTCATCTGAAACATGCTTAGAAGTTGTAACAGGTCCTATAGTATGGCGGGACATTGAAAGCAAACTTTTATAAACACTACTCATTTGTATTTTCAAGGACCAAGCCTAAATTTTCCAACAATAAACATATGTGTGTTTCTAGTAAAGCTAATTGCCTTTATCAGAAAGTTTTGTTAAAAACTGCTTAGATTTTGTTTAACGAGGTCCCATTTGTTGATTCTTGCCCTTGTTTCCTGAGCAATTGATGTCTGGTTTGGAAAATCCTTTCCTACACCTATATCGTGTAGGTTTTTGCCAATGTTTTCTTCTAACAGTTTCAGACTATATTTTCTTCTGGCAGTTTCAGAGTTTCAGGTTTTACATTGAGGTCTTTGACCCAGTTGGAGTTGACTTTTGTGCATGGTGAAAGATAAGGGTCCAAATTTCATTCTTCTACAAGTGATGATCCAATTGTGCAGCACCATTTGTCGAAGATGCTGTCTTTCCTCCATTGGGTGTTCTTTGCACCGTTGTCAAATATCAGGTGGCTGAAATAGCATGTACTCATGCTTGGTAGATTAATTGTGTTCCTTTAATCTACACATCTATTTTTGTGACAGTAACATGCTGATTTTATGACTATAGCTCTGCAATACAGTTTAAAAAATGGTATAGTAATCCCCCCAGCATTGCTCTTAGTGCTCAGTGTGCTTTGGTTATCCAAGGGCTTTTGTGCTTCCATATGAATCTTAGGATTTTTTTTTTCCAATTCTGTGAAGAATGTCATGGGGATTTTGATTGGCATTGCACTGAATCTATAAATGGCTTTTATTAGGATGGTCATTTTCACAATATTAATTCTTCCTCTCACTGCATCCTGTGTACAGAAGGAAATGTGACCAGCCAGTTTCCTGTTCCTGCTATCCTGTCTTCCCCATCAATATGGACTCTTCCTTTGGACCATAAGCTAAAACAGCCTCTTTATTTTTTTATTTTAATTGAATTTTGATGAATTTCATACAATGTATTTTTATCATATTTAGACCCCTTCTCTATCTATACCGCTCTCATATTCCCCCACATGATTTACTATATTTGGTTAAGCATGCTAAGGCCTATTGCGCCAAATTGGTGTCCACAATTGTCCTTCATGTGAGTCCATCCACTGGAGCCTGGTTAACCTATCTAGCATTGCTCACTTAAAGAAAGCCAACTCTTCTTTTCCTAGTAATTATCAGTTGCTAATAGAACCACAGTTAAGGTTGGGGCTTATAATCCATTTCCTCACTTCTTTGCTGGGATTTTGTCTGGCTTGAGCTTGTGTGGGTCTTCTGCATGTTGTTACCATTGCTGTGAGTTCATATGAGTAACTTCCTAGCTGTCTGGAAAACTGTTTCCTAGTGGTCATCCACCACCTCTGGCTCCTACAATCTTTCTTCCCCCTCTACCACAATGATCCCTGAGCTTTGGGTGCAGAGGTTTGATGTAGGTGTCTTATTCAAGAATATGTACTCTACAGTTTCTTATTCTCTGAATTTAGCCAGTTGTGGTTTTCTGAGTTCATTGCCATCTGTTGTATGAGCAAGCTTTGTTGGTGAGAGTTGAGAGATGCATTAATATTCTTTCTTCCCCCTGTTCCTCTGTGTTCCCTCAGTCTAAGGTGTAGAGGTTGCATTGTAGATATGTCACTTAAGCTTTGGTACCTCACAGACACTTATTCTGGGTGTTTGACCAGCTATAGAACTTTTCAGTAGTCACCATCTGTTGCATAAAGAAGCTTCTTTGATGAGTAGGGAAGTACACTTGTCAGGCTTGTCAGGAGATGTTGGGCCACAGGAGAAGGAACGGGAAGGGGCCTGGGCCCAAGATGGACTGATGGGAACAATGTGAGCCAGTTCTGACTTGTTAAGCAGACTAGATGTGAACCCTGGAACTGCATACACATGTTTATTCCTTTTTGAGACAGGGTCTCACCATCAACCCTTTATTTCTTAAGTTGTTTTTGGTCATGAAATTTTATCATAGCAACAGAAAAGGGAACAATAGAGAAATTATTATTATTAATATTATTGTTATCATTATTATTGCTATTATTTTGAGACAAGGTTTCATGTAGCACAGCTGGCCTGAAACTTGCTATGTAGTCAAGGATTACCTTGAACTCCTTACCCTTCTGCTTTCATCTTCTAAGTACTGAGATTACAGACGTGTGCCACTAGGCCCAGACTAAATTTACATTAATAAATCCATGAAACAAATTGTACAGAAAACAAACCCCTAGTAATAAAATGATAGAATTAAAGAAAGATAACAGATAATAAGTTCAATTACTTTACCAGGAATTGAACCCAGGGCATTGACCATGCATGGCAAGTACTCTACCACTAAGCTACACCTCAAGCCCTTCTTTGGGTTCTTAGGTAAGAATTTAACAAAACTAAATGATATTTGAGTATTTTCCAGTCTTTTATAAATTCCCAGCCTCCTGCCTGTTTTGCCACTGTTATTCTCAATGCTTCAGCCTACCACGTAAAAGAGCCAGAATTCATGATGCATAAGCAATCACTTCTGTCAATTCATGTTCTGACTTGACTCGCGTCCTCACTCAAATTCTTATGTTGATTTTGTAGTTCTAATTACATCAGAGTATGGCCTTATTTGCAGACAGATGATTTATTAAAATGGGGACCAAATTTAGTTTTTCTGGTGGCCTTCCTTCATAGAAGGAATTCTGGACACATCGACATGGGGAGAAGACTATGAGGAAAGAATGCACTATAAATCAAGGAACACCAGGGAGGCTCAGCTCATGCCGGAAGAGAATACAACAGGCACTAGATTCTCCCCCACAGTCCTTGGAAGGAACAGCTCTGCAAAAACCTTTATCACAGACAAAATGTTTCTGCTGTTTAAGCTGTACAATTGGTAGTAATCGTCACAATAGCCGTAGCAAACTACAATATCTCACATTCACTTGTCCTATCTCTTGCCTCTTGAAAAGGTCACACTCTCTGGCCCAGGCTACAAGGCATCCCTCTCTGGATTCACTTAATCTTCTATCTCCCCCTAAACTCTAGAAACCTTGAATTTCTACCAAATTTCCAGCCCCAGAAAACTCAGTGCTAATACATAGACATATTTGCTCTACCTTTCCTTTCCTTTCTTGGCCTGGCATAGTTTTACTATCTTTCAGGATCTAAATCTATCATTAACCTTCTCAAGAATATCCAGTTTATCAGGGACTCAGGCACCAGAAACATAATGGTGAAAAGAAAAGTAAGGCTTGGAACAGTGCAAAGAGCGGTGTGCCATGTAAATAAATGGAATGAACAATATAAGATGGGGTGTGCTGAGTTTTCTCTAGCTACATACGTATACATGTAAAACTGTATGTATTTCATAAGTCTGAGCTAGGTGTAGTGATGCATACCTCTAATCCCAGCATTTGGGAGGCAGAGGCAGGTGGATCTCTGTGAGTTTCAAGGCCAGCCTGGTCTACATAGTGAGCTCCAGGCTAGCTGGGGTAAAGGAAAACCCTGTTAAGAAAAGATAAAAAAAGAAAAGCCCAGAATAATGATTTCTTTGGGGCTTTGGGGGAAAATATCTAGGTAACAGCAAATTATATGATAGAGTTAAATTTATATTTTTCAAAGAGGAAAATATATGTTACTGTTACAATTTGGAAAAGATAATAAGGGAAAATAGATCAAATTAACAGTGGTTTAATCTGAGTAATGGAGAATATATATAAAACTTCTATTTATACTTTTGCAATTGTTTTTAACTTCACGTATATGTGTGAGCATGTATGATAAATGTGTGTATATCCTTGTATGTGTGTGAGGGGGTGAGCTAGCCTTTTGCTTATGCATCTGAAGGTCAGAGGTTGACTTCAACTATCCTCCCTTGTTACTCTTTATTTTATTATTAGAGACAGGTTCTCTCACTAAACTGGAAGCTTGCCAGTTTTGGATAGACCTACTGCTGAATGAGCCCCTGGGATCTGCTTATATCTCTCCTTTTCCCGACTCCACTGCTGTGATTACAGGCACAAGCCACTGTGCTCAGTTCTGGGGATCTGAACTCAGGTTCCCATGGAATCCACCTCTGGGTGGAAACATAGATTATCTTCTCCCTTTAACAGTTAATCCAGCTGGGTCAGTTGATCATCTGGCTAAGGGCCCACCCCTCTGGAAGGCAGAGCCACCTTAAGCCATGCTAAAGATATAGAAGGAATGATTATTTAATGAGATAATGCATTTTTCCTTCCCAGTAAAGAGGGAAAGAAATATACTTAAGTAGTTAATGTCACTGCTGTGTGTGTCTGATATTGTTTTTCTCATTTTATGACATCTTAGGACATAGTACTCACATTATAGCAGTTTTCAAAATTATCTTGAGAAACGAATACATTTATCTTGTAGAATGTCTGCTTGAAACTACCTTGCTTGCTAAGGTGTCTGTAATGAATTCTGTTGTTAAGGAATGTCCTAACTCCTGCCCTCAATATCTGCCTGTGCAAACACGCCTGCAGAAGGAATAGCCCACCCTACTCCACCCTGCCCCGCCCTATGGTCTTAGGGCATGCAAGTATCTGTGTTGGTGATCAGGAAGACTGAAGCTTAAACACACTAATATTATAACAGTTAAGAAACAATGCAGGGAAACCTACAAAACTGTGGAGGAACTAAACTGGGGGCTCAGTTTATTAGGGAGAAACTCTACTGGGGTGAATACATTTTTCCAATTTCTCCACATGAGTCTCTTGGGTGACTTCCCTGAGTATCATGTCCTCTACCTCAGATTTCCGTAATATCACAATGCCCCCCAACCCCCACCCCAGTGCAAATCTCTTAAGAGGCTGTGGCCAGACATCTTACTTAGTAAGTCTGCCCCCTTTCTTGAATTACATAGAAAACTGTAACTTCTCCTTTTCCTCTTTCTGTCTCTGTTTTAAGTATGCTTTTCCTAATTCTTTGGTCTTCCTAACTCTTTTTCTGCAGTTCCCCCTTCCCTTTTTTGTCACATAGCCAGCTATTTGCTGTGTGGCTGACCTCCTAGCGAATGCAAATGGCATGGCTTTCTCTCTTCTTCTCTATCTCCCTCCCCAAGGAGCAGTGGCAAAGATTAACAGCTTGCCTGCCCTGAGCTTTTTCTTTTAAATTCTAATAAAACTCTCCTTGAGGTTTCTTCTGATCCCATTCTTCAGTTTGTTTATCAATAAAACTAAAAACTCCAAGAGGAAGCCCCGACTTTCCTTGTAATAAGTGGGGACTCTGCTGGGATTCCCCAAAATTTCCAGGAGCACTTACTTAACCATGTCTCCAGTTCTGTTTCTGACTTTGTTATAGAACTACTCAGAATAGTCAAGATACTGGGTTTAACTGAGTTTTCCATGACCTTCATTGCAAACAGTATGACTTTGTCACACTTCTTCACCTCCCATCTTCTTGAAGCTGCCAAGATTTATAGCTTGCCTGCCCTGCTGTGTTTCTCTTAAATTCTAATTGCCCTCCAGCTTCCTTACCAGTCAGTTTCTTAATTCTGTTACTAAGGAGACTAAGAACCCCAAAAGGGAACCTCGTTTTCCCTAGTAATAGTATAATAGAGGGCCTATTATTTACAAGATACTATAAATCTCAAATGGGGAGTTCAAGCATTCCCAGTACAAAGAAATGATAATTAACCTGATATCATCAGTTTATATTCTATAAGCTGTAACTCATATATGAATATGCACAATTATTATGTGCCAATTAAAACCTGAATAAAAAGAAATGATGCCCTGACCAAATGTCATGAAGATATTTCCAATAATTAAACTAAAAAATGTAATCCTTTAAAAAGGATAAATAATAGTGGGTGGAGAAATGACTCAGCAGTTAAGAGCACTGTTTGCTCTTGCAGAGGACCGAGGTTCGGTTCCCAGCACCCACATGGTGGCTAACAACTGTCTGTAACTCCAGTTCCAGGGGACCTGACGCCCTTTTCTGTCCTCTTCAGGCATTACATGATAGACGTGCACTTACATACATGCAGGCATAACACTCATACACATAAAATAAAAGTAAACAAGCCTTTTTTTTTTTTTTTTTTTTTTTTTACTTAAAAAAGGTAGGTGAAACACTGGGTCTAATCCCTGAAACTAGAGGAAGACAAAAGGGAGATTTACTGAACTAACTGAAAAGCAGGAAGTAACTTTAAGGATACCAGCTGGGGATACCAACTTCCTCAGTGTCCCTGCAGGGATTCTTCTGAGTAGGTGAGACCTATGTCAATCCCTCTGAAGTCTGCAGGGACTCCTGAATCTTTTTCTTTTCATTGATCATGGGAAAGCATTGAGAAGAGACTTTACTCTCTTACACTGATGTGTGTAAAGATGTTATCTTCACTGACCCCTAGCACTGTGGTAGTTTGGAAGAATCAACAAGAGGAAGTCCTGGGATCTATCCATGTGATGCCACTAGCTCCATGCTTGAACCATGCAATTCTCTCCCAGATAAAAACTACCAATGACAATGGAAATTGATTCAGTATCTTAAGATGGCTCAGAAACGTACATGAATATAAGCAATTTGCCATTTAACTTATTAGGAATTCATCCTCATTCATTTTGACTTTATGTGAATGATCAAAATGGTTGTAGAGCTATAACCACCTCTTTATCCCCATACATGAATATATAGACTCACAAAACCAAGAAAATATGCATATGGTCCTTTCCTAAGATTGAATTTAATTGAAGAATATTACTGTAATATTTTCTTGGGTCAATATTTTCATGTCGATAAACAAAAAAGAAAGAAAGAAAGAAAGAAAGAAAGAAAGAAAGAAAGAAAGAAAGAAAGAAAGAAAGAAAAAATGATCTACTAATCTGAGATGGCAAACCATTTTATTTAGTTCTTTAATGGTAAAATAGGAGGATTTGTCCCTCACTTAAGCAAACACACTCAGGTTGCGGAACCCTAAAACAGTATCTTGCTCTTGCTTTTTTTCCTCCTTTTTTATCAGCTTCTGGTATTCAAAAATGATGTAACCTTGTTTGTGACACATCATTTTATTACCGTGGAAATATCTACAATGATGTGGCCAAATACCTCTCAAACAGTATGTCCTAAGGGTTCTGAGCCACAAGAAGGTGGTTTTGTTAACATAAAAAGATAGAATAATTGTTTAGTGATTGTTTGCTTAACCTCTTTTACTTCTGAAGGATAGATGTATTTGGGCACTTTTCAAGAATGTGTAAATTCTGAACAGAAGAACTCAGTGTTTGGAAGCTGGGAATTTAATTTGTCATTCAAACCAAAATCCATTCAACAGAGACAAACTGTATGCAAATGCACATCTTCAGTGGAGTATACCAAGTTCGCTTTTCCTTCTTTTATTACAGAATATAAAGAAAAGCTCTGTTAAAATACACCCAAATTATCACTTCATCTTCCTACCTTTCTCAAAATACATACTATAGAAATTATTACCTTTAAGGGAGTAATTTCAGGTTGTTCATCTAAGAATTATTGCTGCCAATTGCTATTATGGTAAAACCAATTTTCCCTGCAAGGATTCACAAAACCTAGAGACTTGAGGTTTCTGTTTTGTGTTATATATTTTTCTCCTGCATGAAAATAAATTGAACAGAGGCCTAGAAATAAAAAAAAAAATATATGTGTTATAAACCCTTTGATTACTCTAATTACACCCATAAGGAAAACAAGACTCCTCCCTTGGTAGCAGAAGTATGAATAATTAACAGGAGCAAATGAGGAAGATAGAAAAGCTATACTATTGTCAACTGATCCCACTGACCACTGGGGAGACTGTTAGGCATGGAGAATTAATCATCATTGCAATCCTTCCTCCACTCCTAAAGAGCAAACACGCTCCCCTCTCTTTTGTTCAGATCTTATACTTCATTGTGAAGTTGTTTTTAACTGTATTAATACCATTCTAGGGGGCCTGAGTCTCTGAGGAAGAAATTCCTGGAAACTTTCTCATTGTGCCTTATTTGGGAAAAGACTGAATTGTGAATGTTCGCAGCCTTAAGGGCAGTCAGAGGGAAAGCTTTGTAAATGTTTTAATTACAATTTCGCCCCATTGAATAGAACCCATGGAGCATAATGAAAGAAAGAAAGGATGTAGGTGTGGAGGGAGAAACAGCACAGAAGGGAAATTGGCAAGGGAGTTCAGCCTGGCCCCTCCCTGCAGGAACCAACTAGTTGCTGCTCCCAGCAATGAAATTCTTTGCATGTAATTAATTCCAATCATCAAAAGCCTGACTTGTTTTTTTGCAGGTAATGGGAAGTGCAGATCCTGATGGGGACCCCTTGAAGATACCAAATAGCCAACGACTAAATCAAGCAATTTAAAAATTATGGACCTTTTGCTAAATAAATGAGCATGCTTCAATGGTGACAAAGAGGATTTCCAAACAGTTCCCTACTTATTTATTAGCTTATGTGTTTCACTTCAGGACAGAGAATGCTCAAAGAGTGGATCAGGGGGTCTCTCGCTGAGGTGGGATAGATTAGGCCTGGTAAAGTGAAACAACAGTTATTCTTTTTGCCTGCTCAAGCACCAGACATGGTGTGCATAAAAGACAGGGTGAAGACGAGGGGGACCCACCTCATATTTCTCTTAAGGTGATTCAGTTAATTGGGACAAGGACACAGAAAATTCATGGATGATCCAGTTTAGTTGGCACAGTGAAAAAGAAGTAATTCTTAGTGACATAGCTCTTGTCGTGGGAGTTAGATGCCCTCAAGAAGTTGGCTGGGCCGATTTCTATGAGTCCAGATTGTTCTTTAGGTGATATCATCATTGCCCAGAGTTTCCCTGCAGCTGGAATAAAAACTAAGCTCCTGAGTATGGACTCCCTTTTACGTCTTACTTTAATCTTTGCTCTCTATGCCCCGATCATGCTGGCTTCATTGATATCACACCCTTATCAAATAATACCATGATGCTTCACACACCCTCTTTTCTGTAACTGACACTCTAATAAATCTTTCCTGCCTTTCCTTTTCCTCATATTCCCAATTCCTATCCTGCCTTATTCTGTCAATTCTCGCCAGCTGGCAAGGTCAAGCCTGCCACTTTTTAGTATTCCTTACTATTACAAATGTGCTTTTGCTTATGAGAGTAACTGATTAAGGCATGTGTGTCTCTCTAGAAAGAGTGTGCTACATGAACAAGGATGATGCCTATTCAGTGCACTGTCAGGTTCCCAGTGCTGAGCACATAGAAGGTAAAATAAATTCAATCAAATTCTTATTCAATGAATAAATAAATCAGGAAACTCCTCCAGAGTGCAGAACACTTCTAAATTTCTGCTTTCTAAAAGACCCAGCTGTGCATGTAAGCCACAAGGTACATGCCCGAGTGTGATCATGAATTATTTTAAACCTGTAGTGGATATTGAAACAAAGCCACAGCATGTCACTATACCCTGTCATCACTGATCCACAGTGAGTACTGACTTTACCCTGGTGTTCTGTGTGAGGTTACAGTCATTGGCCTAGCACTTAACTTAGTAGAGAAGTTGTAGGACTAATTGTAAGACAGCACACATACAGATATGGAGGTATTCAGGGAAGTCAAGGGAAAAGGGGAGTTCCATTCTATTTGAACCTAAGGTTAAGAATTTTTAATACTACTTTTACAGGAAACTGAGGCACAGAGAAGTCAAGCAGCTCATACTTATGTTATTAACATCCCATTAGTCTAGATCTGAAAATCAGTCTTTACAAATTGAGAAACTCCTTTGGTGGTGGAATTCTCTTGCACTTTTAGGTTTCAAAATAGGAATTGGAATCATTTTTTCTACACATGTAAAGCAAAATAAAATTTACTATTTAGCAATCATTAAAATTGAAATAAAGTTGGAAAACTGACGTCCTGGCATCTAGCTGATGTCTACATGTATTTAAGGAACATTCATGTTAAGGGCAGGGATGCTAAGCTGTAGATGTGTGCACGGAAGACAAAGCTTTGACCCTCAACAGGTGTTCATGTAGAGACAATCCACAAGAGAAAGCAGCTTAAATGCAATAGGATCTTATAGATCCCATTGCGATCTTCTTATAGACAGTGCCTGCTGTTAAATCTCTTGCTCTTGTTTCAAGGCTATTTGGCTTTGGTAATTTCATCTCTCTGAAGAGTCTCTCCTCCAATAAAACTTTGGTTGGGGCTCTGATCTAGTACAGGAGTACACTAAGAGGCACTAAAGTCTTGGCAAAGATTCAAACTCCCTGGTTCCATAGAGTCTAGGACATATTTCAAATGTGTTACTTTGTGCATTTAGCTGTCTTAACAGCATTGGAGCTGGTCCCTAGGGTGAAATCTGAGGGTCCGCTGAAGAAATAACCTCCAGTTGACCTGCAATTCCTAAAACCTGTAAGCAGAAGCCAGAGCAAAGTGAAGCAGACTTATTGGTATTCATAAGGAAATTCGGAAGTACTCAAAAATGCTGTGTGATTGTAGATAATGGATCATTCCTTCTGTTTATCTGAAGTGCTAGGCTAATTGCTCCCATTTTTTTATTCCTTCATCCTCATGTTACCTCTGGGACAACACTGAAACCCAAACATATGTGTTTTGTGACTCGAGTCTGAAAGGCCTTAAGACTGACTGGAGGGGAGTTCCTTGAAATGGTATGGAAATGACACTCAGTAACTGGGGACTCTATGAACCAATAGTGAACCAGAACAAGAATCTACTAGAGGTTCCATTTGGGTAGAAACAGCTAATCATGGAGCACTGTCCCTGGTGGAGTGACCCACTAGCTATGGAAGAAATGAATGATGCTTCAAAAAGACATGTCACCTACACATTTCCTTGAGACTCTTTCTAAGAGATGGCCTTGGAGTACACAGGACCATTTTTTTAACCTCCCCTAACAATGATGACAATAAGTTGTTTTCTCATGTCAAGAATCAAAGAATTGGGCTGGAAACATAGCTCAGTGGTTAAGAGCACTGGCTACTCTTGCAGAGGACCCAGGCTTGAATTCTGGCACCCACACAGTAGCTAACAACTGTCTGTGACTCCAGTTCCAGGGATCCAACTGCCTCTTCTGTCCTTTGCAGGCACTGCATGACATGGTGCTCTTACATACATGCAGGCATAGCACAAATACCTGTGTTGCTTTGTCTGTTGATCCAAGTACATGCTACTCAACTTTTTATCCTTACTGCATGACATGGTGCTCTTACATACATGCAGGCATAGCACGAATACACATAATTTAAAAAAAAAATCAAAGAAAAGAAAGTGACAGTAGATTCTCTCTTTGCTGTCACCAAATCCATCTTCTCTTAACTCCTTTTGTTTCTTTCAACCCTGTGTTGCTTTGTCTGTTGATCCAAGTACATGCTACTCAACTTTTTATCCTTTTGGCATTCTGCCTCATCTATCTTGGCATTCTCCAATGTTGGAGCAACAGACACCTCTCTTTTCCCTTGCTGTCCCTGAACACAGATGTACCATTGGTAAAATTCTCACAGTTATGATGATATTGTTGCTTAATGGTTTCCTTCGTATAAGGATCAACAGTCCTGTCATTCGTTATGTCAAATTCCCTACAGAAGCTACTCCAAACTTGCTTCTAATTCTTTTCAGCCTTTCTAAACCCTCTGTCTTTAGAGAAAATGTGAAGTCATCAGCCATAAGCTCCCTTAATTTTCATCCTCGCTACCTCCAAAGCGTCATAGTTTTCATTTTAAAATAATAATTTAAAAAAATCCTCAATGACTCTGATTCTGATCTCTCCATTTTATGCCTCATTCCAAATCTTGGTTCATCAATTATCACTTTCCTCATTTCAATATTATCAATTCTCTCCACTAGGAAAAAACAAAACAAGCAAAACCTTTCTTCAACCTTACATTAACCTTGGAGTATAACTGTCTCTCTTTGTCCCTTCACTGCCAAACTACAGGAAGAGCAGTTTCCAATTGCTCCCTTCATTGACCTCCTGCTCACTCTCCAGAGCACAGCATCTTGGATTCTTTCCAACTCTTAGAGTGCCCTTTTGGAGGTCACCAGAGACTTCTACCTTTTAAACCCAATGGACTTGCCATTTTCCATCTGTATAAAAATCCAATTGATACGTCTCCGCACTGCTATCAGGCTGTGCCTTATTCTCAGTTACTCCACACTGTGCATAGCAGTGGTCCTTCAGGCTGTGTACTGGCCAAGAGACCATTTTATAAGCAGCTTTTGAAGAAGGATGACTGCAGCCCCTGGGTAGATCCAGAAACTGTATCATCTCTCAGGCACCACCCATCCAGCATAGATTGTTAAATGACATTGCTGGGAATAGAAATAAAGACACACTATAAGTTTATTGGGGTGAATTGAGACTGTTGGGGCACATGGGCGTATTAAAATCCTATCAGGGAAATCAGACCCAAGAATTGGACACACCAGACCAAGAAGAGGCTGTAACTACCTCATCCTGACTCCATGACATTATAAACACCTCACACTGTGATGGCGTGGCCCCACACCAACCTAGTATCTGATGGCTGGTGTGTGTGCCAAAGACTGAGGACTCCTGGACTATCCCTGGAGCTTCGGCTCTGCTCAGCCTGCTGCTGTTAAAGTAGCCTACTTGATTGCTTGTCCATCCATCTGTTTGTTTGTCTAGATATGGATCTGGACCTGACATACCATTTCTTGCTGCTGACACATCTCCCTCTCTGGCCAGGTTCAGCCTTTCACCCAACAGTTGAACTCCAAAGCTTCACTCTCAACCTTGCTCCGGCAGCTTCCCCGGCAGCACCCTCCTGACACTGATCTGCTCTGTTATCACTGTTTCTCAGTCCATTTCTGAATCTTCTTGAACTCTGTTGTAGCATCTTTGTTTTCATTCTGTAACCCATATATAAAAATACAGATGTAGATATATTTACTGTGTGCTATGTGATGTTTTTATATAAGAGCTAATATTAGTAATTAAGATTAGAATGAAAGAACTTACATTTGCTTCCACCATCTATCCTAATAAGCAGGATTATATAACATATTGCTGTTACTGAAATAGCTGAACTTAGTGTTATTCAACGAATTGCAACATTGTGGAAAAACACAAATGTGTTCGTCTATGTTTCTGTCAATAGCACACCCATGAAACTCTGTCCACTCTTGGATCATTTAAGAGCTTCCCTGATTCAGACATCTTCCTTTGAACCTCCCTTGTTCATTCATCCCTCATGTAGTGCCTCGGGGCTCTATCTTTAGTTCCTGTTTCTGCAGTGGGCCCTAAACCATAAACCATTATGTTTAATGAAGTGCTATATTTGTAGAGGTTAACACACTAAGCATAACATAAAATGCATCCCCATTGATTATAACATAAGCAGTAATACAGGAAAGAATATTTTCTGATATATAAACACATATCAACAGTGATCTTATGTGCTGGATTGCTCTTTGTAAACACCTAAATCATGATTTGATTCTACATTAACATGTTTCTATCTCTTCTCTCTCACTGTCTTTTAGCCTTACTTGATAATGTGTCATGTGACTTCCTTAGACATCATTACAGAAGCATGAATCCTTAGGTGTTGAAAAAGAAAAGGTTACATGTTAAATAAAGTTTACCCAACTTGAGAAAGATTACCCATCATATACAGACCAGTGCTTTAGTCACTGGGTGTTATATTTTTTGATACAAAATGTTCCCTTAAAGCTCATGTGTTAAAGGACTGGTCCCCAGCTAGGAGTACTATCAAGAGGCAATTGGATCATGAGGGTGCTAACTTAATGGCTTATCCCATTGAAGATTTTATAATTAAATGAGCTATAAAAAGATGGGGCTGGGAATATAGTTCAGTGGGTAAAGCATCTTCACACAAGCATAAAGACCAGAGTTCCGTCCCTAGCACCCATCTAAAAAGTCAGGTATGATGACACACACCTATAATACCAAAGCTGGGAGAGGAGTTGGGATGGTAGGTGGACACTTGAGCTTTCCTACTAGCCAGTCTAACCAATCAGTGAGCTCCAGATTCAATAAGAGACACTGACTCAATAAACAAAGCAGAGAGAGAGTATACTTGACCTGGACCTCCACCCTCTACATGTAAATATGTGTAAGCACATCTGCATCACAGAAGCACATGCACAAACTATGAGAGAGAGAGAGAGAGAGAGAGAGAGAGAGAGAGAGAGATTATTAAGATAAAGGAAAAGCTAGCCCCTCGTTATAGGAAATAGGTCAGAGGAGAGGGTAGATGGCTTGAAAATCCCTGCCCCTTCTGCCTTTTGCTTCCTTGCTGCCACAGGGTGAGCAGGCTCCTCCAGTACAGTCTCCCTGACTGCCTTGATATTCTGCCTCCACTCAGGCCCAGAGCAATGGAGCCAGACATACACTAAATCCTCTGAAACCATGAGCCAAAGATGGGATTTCTTTAAGTTAGTTTCTACTAGGTATTTTGTTACAGAAATGCAAAGCTGTGACCAATGCACTTGGAAAAAGGTCTGTTTGTTTACATCTCACTTCAAAAATCATGTTAAAACAAGGTAATCTGCATGCCTCTGGGTCATAGCTAGATCAAAGACGTATGTATGGTATGGAAAATATAACTTGAAATATATGGAACTTTCAAATTTTCATTTAAAAACTCTTGTCAGTAGTAGCCCAATACTGGAGCTAAATTGCAGTGGTGCTTTTTGGAAGGGGCACTTGTCTTCTGATTTTCTATGGTTCCTACTACTGATTGTGTTATGAATTGTCCATTTCATTTGTCTCTTTTGCCTGTTTATCCTTCATATATACTTGATTTGGGGTTTTTTGCTTCAACTAAGTGCAGCCTCCTTAGTATGTTTCTCCAGCCTTGCTCTTGTCTGTTTTTGATGTGGTGGATTCATCATTCTAAATGCTCTAGGGACCACTTAGAAGTCCCCCAAATACTATATAGCTTGGCCCTCTGACGGCTCCTTAACTGTTTCTACCATGTCATTGAATAACTTCCCTGGGCCCCAGGCATGATTATATTTCATAAGTCTTTCACTCAACTTACTTAGTCCTTAAGTATCTGTTCATTGTTACTCAATCTGTACCATATGCAGATCACTTTAAAAAAATCTATCTTCAGTGAGTTGAAGAAATATATTCAATGATAGATGATAAAAGTTTTAGATTTCATCCAACACCATTGTATAAAAGTTAAACTGCCCTTCTCTGGGGATTTCTTCTATTGGTCTTCCTTACGTTTCTGTAAATACAAAGAACAAACCATCTCCCTTCATGTGAGAGTCTCTGACTACTTTAACTCTAAGTGATTCCTGTGTTCTTTTGTTTCTGGGTGTCTGATCAAACTATTTCATAAACATGGCCTCCTGTCTATTCTTACTATTATGACATTAGTACTCTGATAAACTGCTACCTAGAGTAAACTCCCCTCACCCTCTCCCTGCCCATCCATAGTTATTCTTCATATTACAAAGTCAAATGTAATTATACCACATGGTTACCTTAAATGGTTCCCTTTTCCAGAACCCATAACAAAGTCCTGAACATTTGAAGGCCCTTCGTGAGTTGTTCCTTGCTCAGATTTCCATCTTTGTGTCTCATTGCTTCCTAAGTTGTTCACTATGCTCTCCAGTCACTTTAGCCCACAAGTGTGTAAATGTGTCTGCTCTGCCTCTGAATCCTTGTTCATGTTGAGCCTGGGATGTCTCAACTCCAGGTGCCTCTCCTTACCCAAAACATATTTATCCAGTTTCAAGGTAACACTGCCTTGGCTAGGTATGATGGCCTTTCTGCACATCTCCACAGCACCCTTTATGTCTTTCCTACTGAGGTAAGACCCTTAATGCATGTCTACTGACAGGTCTATTTCTCCAATGGGCTGTGTGAGTTTTTTAAGCCTGTATACATTAGGGGTAATATCAATAACCTTTGAGAGTCAGCTATGACCTTTCTTTACTTGCCAAAGTTCCTCTTAAACTCTGCTCCATAACTCCTAACACAATTCCCCTTAGGTGGTTAGACCTCTGTTAGGCACAACAAGGCAGTCACATAACTTGCCCTAGTCACTGGGAAGCCAAGATTGCTTGAATTTTCATTTCCTCAACTATGTACTAGGAATAATATTGCCCCTCTCTAAACCTGCTGAGAAAGCTAAATTAGATAGTGTAGGTGGCAATTTGCCCAATACAAGCAGTAGATGTTCAATGAATAGCAACTATTATAATGGGGAACAGCATTACCCTGATCCACCTGTCTTAGCATCTCATTCAAAAGTAGTTTTGTTATAAACAGATGAAAGAATCATAAAATTCAATTTTGGTGGAATGGAATTACAGAGACAACTAATGTCTAAGCTGTTTCTGTGGGTCCTAAAGGAAAAGAAACAGAAGGAGCCCATGGGACGTCACAGTGGTGAGCAGAGGGTAGTGGATTCCTACGTTCTAATGCAACATGATGCTTACTAGAGACATCTGCAGCTCACAGACTACCACTGTATTTACATATAGCAACCATTCCAACTGTACCCTACGTCTTAGAAAAAGTAATCAAGCTCACATCTGTTTTCATTACCACAAAATATTAAAGTTTGTACTAAGATAGCCTTCAAATGGTAGGACACTCTTTCAGAAAGGGATAATTGTTATTTTTAAGCAGTAGTCCAAAATATTACTACCAGGTATCCATGCAAATTAGAAGGCAAAAAATATAAAAAAAAACTAATAGTACCCAAGAAAAAACTTGTAAGTGGTTTTGACTGGACATACAAAGTTTCAGAATGAAATCCATACCATGCAAGAAGTATCTTTCTTACTGGGGTTTGCTCGGTTCAGAATTTTCAACAGTATCTTGTAGCTGGAAAGTCAGTTGAAGTAAAACACCTTTCACAGAGGTTGAATTCAATATGCCTTAGAACCTCTTTCATATCTAGGATGCGATAGGTATGTGGATACTGTCCCCATTTCTGTTTAAACCTGTTTTCATCAAACTTAAAAACTGTAATTCCCTCCAAACAAAATCATTGCTTTTATGAGGAATCAAACACTCATTAAATTAAAAAATGGTAACAAACACAAACTCAAATAAAAGCATCAGAAAACAGGAGCTGGAGAGATGCCTCAGCAGTTAAGAGCACTGACTGCTTTTGCAGAGGACCTGGGTTCAATTCCTAGCACCCACATGGTGGTTAACAGCCATCTGTAACTCCAGTTCCAAGGGATCTGATGCCTGATGCCTTCTTCTGACCTCCGTGGTCACTGCAGGACATGGGTGCACTTACACACATGCAGGCAATACACTCATACACATAAAATAAAAATAATAAATAAAATATTTTAAAAGTTAAAAACCATGAGAAAACAAAAGTTTGACAACCCCCCCCCACTCACCCACAAGATACCAACATCAGTCTTTTTGCCTGTGTAAACTTTTCCGTCCTCATGAAGGAAGATGGCAAAGCAAGTCCTAGGTCAAGTTCAGAATCAAAGCTCTAACACTGCAGTGTTTGCAGAAAAGGCATTCTCCTCCCTGATCCATATGTTGACACCTCCCCAAAGAGAAGGCTCCCATACCCTCTAATTCTGTCCCTTTCTTGAGAATTACTAGCTTTAACTAAAAATATGTGAGGTCACACTGACCCGGAAGACCTTGAAGAGAAGCTTGTTTCTCTAAAATTGATTTGATGCTAGCACGTAAACATGAAGACAGTCTATAGCAAACCAGAGAGACTCTCCAGATCACAAATAGGTAGGCATAGATATTTCTTCAGTGAAATTTTATGTAGTTTGACTCTATTTAATATGTTATCAATTAAAGCTGGACTAAAACAATGCTATCCAGAGCTAGTGCAGCTCCCTTTATACTGTATAATAGTAGCTATGAGCATCTTCCTTTACCACGGCTTGCTTAGTAGAGGACTGATAATAATAATTATACTTGCTCACTGAGTTCTGAAAATTCAAATCAGATAAACCACTTTGCACAGTGACAATTGTCCATTTAATATCAACCATCATTATGCATATTCAATAGGTTTTCATTATTGAGATTTTAGGTTCTTTTCCAGAGGAAGCAAATCTATACCTTCTCTTTCTCAGAGAGAAATGAGGTCAGAGCAGCGACTGCTTCTGGCTCTAATGCATGTAAAGAGCATGACTGGAAACAGGTATTTAACTTAGCTGCGCTTCAGGATCCACAATAATGAAAGTCACTATAGTATATAGCAAGAGTGTCCAACCTGGGGTGCAGGGCCACATGCAGCCAAAAATAGCTGTGAATTGGCCCAAGACAAGATCATAAAGTTACTAAAAATAGTATGAGATTGCATGTGGGGCAGGATTTTTTTTTGTGACTCGCATTGTTTTGGATTGTGAATGTTATAGATGGCAATGACCTTCTGCAATTTCAAAAGATTAGACGTGCCTGCTAGGATGCTGGGGAAATTAAAAAAATTAATGCATGTAAGATATTCAAAAGTGTACTGGGCACAGAGTGCGAATTTTATAACTCTCAACTATTATTTTATGGTATAAAAATAGTCTTTCCTTAAAACCACATGCCCAAATGAAACAAGGCATTCAAAACTTTATGCAGAGTGTGTTGATACCCACCGTTTCAACTCTCAGACCAGTCCGGGTCTCTAGGATCCTACTCTGACCTAGGTTTGCAGTTTGAAGCTCAGCCCCTGAGACTTCCTAGTACCCCATCATCTTAGCCCTCAGACTTCCTCAGGTCAAGGGGATCCTATCCCACCCAAGTGTGAGTACCACCAGTTTAGACAGGATGAACGCATCTCACAATCCTCACCAAAGCAGTTTCCTTATGCAACAGATGGCTATTAGCACAGAAACCCACAACTGGCCAATGTGCAGAGAACAAGAGGCTGCAGAGTGCTTACCCCTGACTAGGACACCTATACCAAACTTCCGCCTCCCAAGGCTCAGGGATCATTGCAGAAGACGAGGGCAGAAAGATTGTAAGAGTCAGAAGTGATGGATGACCACAAGGAAACAGAATTTTCCAGACAGCTGGTCCGTTACTCATCTGAACTCACAGCAATAGTGACAGCATGCACAAGTCCCATGCATGCTCAAACCAGAAAAAAACTCAGCATAGACACGAGAAGTAAGAAGCTCCCAACTCCACTAAGAAAATTATGGCAACCGATGTCTGCTGAGAGGGGCAGAGACAGTCTCTTTCAAGCATAGGACTCTTGGTAGGTTAACCAGGCTCCGGTGGATGGATCCACACTGAAGGGCATTTGGAGACACACATTAGAATTTTAGGCCTTATTATATATATAATGGAGCACACTAAATTGGGCTGGAGGCAATAGGTGGCCGTGTAGACAGGGGAGGGAATCTAAATACCATTAAATTATATTGTATAAAAAAATGACAAAACTTCAATTAAAAAAAGAAAAAATAATAATACAATGAAATTCTCAAAGAATCAGTAAAAATGTTGTTTAAAAATTTTTATGCTATATACACTATAAAGAGTTCAGGAAATACACATCTTAGGTGGATCTAGAGTACATAAAATTTGTACTGGGATAGAACAGCTCAGAGATGGAGGTCAAGAGATCTGGGAGGAAATGAACTGTGTGACCTTAAACAAGTAGCCTAATTGATTTACATTTCAATTACGACAAAGCTGAAAACAGTCTTGACATTCTACAGATGAATGCACAAATTTTCTTGTGTGAATGACCTTATGGCTGTTTTAAGACATGTGATGTGTGTTCCCTAGCAGATTCTCATGCGGCCATGTCTAGTTCTTCTTTCTTCGAGCTGCCGATCCATGTATTAAGTGCAGCATGGCACACTCCGTATGTATCCACTGAGGTTTCAGTCTAGTTTTAGTCAAGGTACTATGCTATTATCAGTTTGAAAAAGGATTGGAGATGCATCCATGCGTGGTTCAAGTGCTTGCACTGACATTGATTTGACGTGTGATTACAAGAAGATTATTTTAATTGGAGCCATCACCTCTCTCTTTCACAGGACATTACCATTTATGATGATGTTAATGAATAAGAGTTTATAATGTGCTCAAAAAAATCTGAATGAAGAGTCCAAATGAAGTGGAAAGGGCCATCAATTTCATTCTGCAGGAGATAACTCAGGAAAAGACAGGGACTGTATGGCCAAAGAGCAGAAGCCTAACATAAAGGGCAGATGCCACAGATTTCCCTGGAGAGGCTGCATGAGGGAACATTTCATCTGCAGGGAAGCTACAGAATCCTGAGGGATGCTTACAAACAGCCCAAGGGTTTTAGTTGACTATTATGCTGTTCCTAGTTTTTTTCGTTTTGTTTTGTTTTTGTTTTTTTGTTTGTTTGTTTTCCTGTGGATAAGAGTCAGTTGTGGAGTAGAAATGCTGATGGAAGAAAATGAGTCTAGTGGTCTAAATTTATAAAGACTTTCCCAGAAACTTATGAATACTTCAGTCAAATGAATTGTAACAAGTCCTGAGATAGAGATTCCCTTCCAAATATAGAACATTTCTACCAATGAGAAAGCTCCTGAATGTCTGCACCTGCTTGTTATCCACTCTTTGTGGGCAATTTGCACGCTGATAGCTAACACATATTTGTTTTGTGTGTACTAGAGCTTTATAAAAATGGAATTATAAAATATAACTCTTCTACCCCCAAAAAATATACTCTTTCTAAGATGCACTTATATTATTACATTAATACATACTTTATTCTTTCGCATTGAATATTAACATTCCATTGTATGAATATATCTTGTTTATTCACTCACTTGTTGATATGCACCCAACCTGTATTCAGTATAAGGTACATATATTAATATACCCACTGTGAATGTCAATACATACGAGTGTCTGTTTTCATTTCTCTTGGACAAATGTCTGAAAGTAAACTTTCTAGGACATCATCCAGGTATATTTTTAACTATATTAAAAAGAACCAAACAATTTTCCAAAGTGGTTATACCAGTTTATACTCCCAAGTCCAAAGTATGAAATTCCCAGTATTTAAATTTCAAAACCTTTAATGTAGCCGGTCTTTTTAACTGCAGCAATTGTAGAAGCCTCAAAATGTCTCATTGTAGGTTTAAAGAATATCCATTTCTGTTACTATTAAACAAATGGTGTATTCACTTCCTGAATCCATTCATTATTAAACATCTCCTTTCATAAAGTAGTTATCCTGATCTGCCCAGTTAAAATTATTTGTCTTTGTATTTTAAGGAGATATTTATATATTCTAATAGAATTTCATTTTTATATATGTCTTGATAATATTTTCTATCAGTCTATGGCCTATGTTTTAATTTTTTGAAAGAAAAATTTTAATTAGCAAAAACTTATGATTTTGATCCAATCCAATATACTCCTGTTTTCTTTTCCATTTAGAGATTTTGTATTCTCTCCAAGAAATCACTGCCCACCTCAAGGTTGCAAAGATATATCTCTATAATTTTTTCTACAAGCTTTATAATTTTTGCTATTGCAGCTAGGTTTATGACCCATCTCCAAATTAATTTTTGTCACAGTCATAACTCAAAACTTTTAACTACTTGCAGGTTTTAGATACCTCAAACCGAATGGTCAAGGAGAGCAGCTTAGATATGTTACCAAACTAAAGCTAGGTTCTCGGCAGTGATAGTGTCTGGTTTCCTATTGTTTTGGTTTGGTTTCTGGCTTGTTTCTAGGAAGGGAACTTTCTTATTTTGTTTGCTATTCTCTAAGCACAACCAGAAAAAATAAAAGCCAGTCCAGCATAGTGGGACCGTTTGCAAAGTTCTAAGAATTTTTCAAAGTGTTTTACATACAGTATCTCATTCAGTCTTCAAATCTTCAGGACCGTTTGCAAAGTTCTAAGAATTTTTCAAAGTGTTTTACATACAGTATCTCATTCAATCTTCAAATCTTCAGGTGACTAAAGCACACGTAGCGGTGGTCACACAAAGAAGCCATTCAGCTTCCTTGCAAACCTGCGAAGACTGATACCGGAGCCCACAGAAATAACCATTGATGGCTTCATTGTGCCAGATGCAATGTAGTCAATCTGGTTCAGGGTGTGGAATGGAATTTAAATTTTTCAGCAGCTAATGTGTCTGCTACTATGTGAAGATTGTCTAGCCCATGGTCCATGGGTCACATGCAGCCCATGATAGCCACAAATGTGGCTCAACTCAAAATTGTGAATTTACTTAAAACGTTATGAGACTTTTTGTATTTAAACAATTGCTCAAGTCTTGAATGAGACCTTTCTAGAAGACAATGTTGCCTCAAAGTGTCAGAAGGTTGGACATGCCTAACTAGTACATATATCAAGTTTTGACAGGAAGCAATTTAGTCTGAAAGGGTTAAGCAGCCTGACCAGGCTATAAAATCAACAAATTGATTTGACAACTGAACTCAGGTGGATCCAAACCCAAGCAGTTTCCACAGCAAAGTCTCCTATATAGATTCAAGTCACATATCATGGGATGAAGCATGTAGGGAAAGATTTGATAGAAAACCAGAAGCCAAGTATATTCACTCATATCTACAACGAGCACCTTCACTCTTTGCAGATATCAGCTTATAGACCTTCTCTGATTCCCAACCTTATGAGTACATAGATATTTTTAGGTTATCTCTATATCTGGTTGCTTCTGTTTCTCTTGTCATTTCCTAAGGAGAAGGGTAGGCCTGAAACTCAAAGAATGAACTGAAGCTACTACTATCAGGTACGGAAATATAGGAAAGGGGAGGGAAGGGATAGAAAATATCAAAAGGGTCTACATTGTGCTGTTTCTCGTTGTCTAAATCTATGTCTGTGGGTAGAAGCAGATTCTGATACACTGTGATTGTTCCATTACAGTTAAAACCAAGCAGCAAAAGAACCAGCTGTTCCATGTGGTGCTAGGCTGGGGCTGATCAATTGCACAGAGACCTAAGGAAATCTGGAAAGCGACTTCTTAGAGTATTTCATAAATGCTTCTATTCAGACAAGATGACTAGACCCAATATATGACTTTAATTTTCAGAGTTTCTGATATTTCATGGGCATAAAAAAATTGTTTTCCCCAATGTCCATGATCAATTATTGTTCGTTCCTATAAAAGCTGAAAAGCGCTACTTCAAGAGAAACAATACATAGATACAGAAAGAAATTAGAAGAGAAAAGGAAGTTCTAGCACACTTTAGGAGCTCATATCCAAAATGGAGCCAAATGACTAACATCATTGGAATTTGCCACTGTGGGGTTTGTAAAGTAATACAAGTTCTTGGGATGGAGATACAGTTTAAAGGTAGAGCACATGCCTGACATAGTCTCAGTCCCTCAGTTTAATCCCTAGCATGGAAAAAATAAAATAGGTAAAATAAATAAGCAAGCAATGCCAATCCTCAGGCCCCATCACAGACAACGTGAATCAGAAACTGAAGACAGGGTGGCAAGTGTCCTGTACTATGATGTTTGAGGAGCATGCCATTGATGGATAGATGCAACTGTGCATGTCAAACGTATGAAAGGTATAGTCTTAGTCCCCACATGTTTCTGTAATAGTATCTTTTTGAAGGGCAACCATTAACTAAACTGGCCTTTACCATTTCATCCAGACAATGAGGGGGAAAAAACTGGGCTCCCTGTAGATTTGTGAATTATAAAGTTTTTCCGAGTGAAGAGACTGCTGGAACTGTCAGATGATGCCACAGGGAAGACATTTAAGGGGACTCCAGAGACCTGAGTGGTTAGGGAAGTCCGAGCCTTGGGACTGTGAGTCACTTGCAGCTACTGCAGCAGCCCTGTTAGTCATTACCCAGGGCATGATTCACTGGATGTGGGAAGCAGGTCTATGCTTTATGGCCCCATCAAGCTGTCATACCTCCAGCAAACAGAACGGTGCCATGCCTGGGATTGGGATTGGTCCTCTCTGTTTATGGCCTATTCTTGGTCATAAATTTGGAACAGGAGGGCAGATGATTGCTGGTTGTTGAGGAGCTGAGTAGAGAGCAGAAGGTGGTGAAGGAAAGATGTGGGCAACACCGGAAAAGCGAATGCTGACTGAGCTGATGCTCCCTTAAGGTCACTTTGCTCCTGCAGCTAAAAAAATAAACAAATATACATATACTACATAGAATAAAAGAACTTTGTCATTTATTCATCTTGCATATTTCTGTGCCATTATAGACAAAGGTTTCATAACAATTCTGGTTTAAAAAGTTGTTTTCTTCCTGGTTTTTTCCTCTTCTTTTTAAGGATGTCAAGATGCGTATAAAGAGACCTAAGCAATGAAACATAAAATCAAAAGCCACCATAGGATTTTTCTCATTGGTACCCAGGCTGAAAAGCAAGAGAATGATTTGAAGTTCATTTGAGGGTGGTTCTAGAAGGGAAGAACTGGAAGAAAAAGCTTGCAGTAGTAACAACAGAAGCAGAAAAGCCTAGAGACCTAATCAGAATGGACTACATTTGTTCAAAGATAAGCTGTAGAATGGACAGCTTATTGGGCCAGTCAAGTGGGTGTGTATGAGTGTGTGTGTGTGTGTGTGTGTGTGTGTATGAGAATGTATGAGTGTATGAGTGTGTGTATAAGTGTGTGTATGAGTATGTCTATATAAGAGTGTATGAATGTGTATGTATGAGTGTATGTATGTGTGCGTATGACTGTGTGCATGAGTGTGTGTGTATATGTGCATGTGTGTATGTATGAGTGTGTGGACACATGCATGTGTATGTATGAGTATATATGAGTGTGTGTGTATATGTGAGTACATGTATGCACTTGTGAGTCTTCAGCTAAAATATGTGGAATGTAGTATAAAAATTGAAAACACTAGCATGCTAACAAGCCTCTTAATTTAAAAAATTATAATCAATAAGAATATTTGTAAAAACCCTTTATTGAACACTAAGCTTATAGAAGCTGCTGTGCAAGGAGCCTTTCCTACTAGCTGTGCAAGGAGCCTTTCCTACTAGCTGTGCAAGGAGCCTTTCCTACTAGCTGTGCAAGGAGCCTTTCCTACTAGCTGTGCAAGGAGCCTTTCCTACTAGCTGTGCAAGGAGCCTTTCCTACTAGCTGTGCAAGGAGCCTTTCCTACTAGCTGTGCAAGGAGCCTTTCCTACTAGCTGTGCAAGGAGCCTTTCCTACTAGCTGTGCAAGGAGCCTTTCCTACTAGCTGTGCAAGGAGCCTTTCCTACTAGCTGTGCTAGGAGCCTTTCACTGAATCATTGCCACACAGCATGACAAGGGTACAGTTATAGCCCACCTCACCTCTAATGAAGAGAAAACTTTGAACTGCAGTATTCTTTTACCTTGGCCAAGGCAACACAGCTAGCTAGTAACAAACCCTCAAACTCAAGGGACTTTGACTCAAAATAGTCATCAACTTCCTATTTCACAGTTGGAAAAGATTGACCACTAAAAGATTAAAATGCAATGTGTTTTCTCAAAATTAGTCTGATATTTCTGAGATTTATATTAGAAGTCTATCTCATAAGAAAATCCTATCTTCTGAGCATATGTAGAAAAAAGAATAAAGAATAAGTTGTCTTATTTCAAAGAGCACAAAATCTAAGCAGCATTTGTTGACTGGTATGAATTTGACCCTGGGGACACCTGGTAATGATTGGAGGCATTTTGGGTTATCACACTAAGGAATGATAGACGTCGCTGGCATCTTGTAGGAAGAGCCCAGGGATACTGCCAAGTATCTCACAACACATAGGGCAGCCTCCCACCACAAAGAGACATTCAGCTGAAATGTCAGTAATGCCAAGATTGAGAAATCCTGGCTGGGGATAATCATGTCATATTCAGGAAAGGATCTTCATCTGGTAACTGTGATTTCTCTTGATGATACATACTCTTTCTGTCTGAACTGTATCATCTTACCAGAGACCAAGAAAGTCTTTTGACTGAAACCTACAGACTTCTGATCTTGCCATTCAGGTGGACATTGACAAAAAACCACAATCCACACTGCTGCCTCTTGTAGGGGAGCAATCAGATGAGTCACACATGAGAAAAGCCTACCTCAGGCCAGCATGCTAGAGATGGTCACACAACACAGGTGCCAAGATGACAGAGAGCCAATGTACTTTATGAAGCCTGTGGCCACATCTCTATGATGTAATAGTCCTCAGAAGATGTAAATTAATTGGATGTATGTATAATTGTTAGTCCTCCAGATCCTGTAGGAATATTCACACAGTCAAAAAGGATGGAGGGTCATAGTGCAAAGTGGCTTCCCCCAAGCAGGAAGCCAATCTTCTACAGTTTTCCAGCATCATCCCTATCAATTCACACTACTCCAGACTCCTGGCTCCTGTCAGACTTACTGTGCTCTCAAATCCCAGAATCTGAAATACCTTTATGTCAAGGATTATAAGCTGAGGCCTGATGGGAGCAAACTGAACAGCAGAGGATAACCCAGAGGGGAACACATTGTAGGTGTTTGTTAACCGATTCACTAAGGGTTTTGATAGAAGCTAATATCTATATGATAATTCCTACCATTTCATTTTCTTTAGTTCCTATTTCATTGGCTGGCTGGTTGATTTAACATAGGATTATTCTAAACAAAATGAATTTTTTAGTAACTTTTTTTTTTTTTTTTTGGTTTGTCTTTGAGACAGGATCTCCCTGTAGCTCCAGCTGTCCTGTAATTCACTATGTAGACCAGGCTAGCCTTGAATTCACAGAGATCCACCTGCCTCAGCCTCCCAAGTGCTGGGATTAAAGGTGAGCGCCACCAAGCCCAGCCTTTGATCAACTTTTTAAAGAAGGTATAACGAAATGAAAGAACATTTGTGCTGTACATTCCTGAGCTTTGTTGGTTTGTTCACTGAACAGAAAGACAAGATTCCTGATGCTGACCACAGTGATAACCACGCAAAATCTTACCCCTTCTCCCCAAATCCCTGTGCTGCATTTTTTCAATCCTTTTCCTGGCAGTAGTCGCTCACTATCCAAGACAGCAGGACAGAGCATACCAATGTAGTGGAATTTGCAATAACCCAGATGGCAGAACGTTACTGCTCAAGTAAGCAGCTTCAGCTACTCCAGCACAAGGGTACCCTTGCCTTACATTTTAAGCGAACACTAAGAATGAAGGAAAAGGAAATGAGAACTTTTTGGAAAATTGTCTTTTTTCAAAATTAGCCCTTCATAATACATGTAGTCCCATCCTACATAATGTGTGTGTGTGTGTGTGTGTGTGTGTATGTGTGTGTGTGTGTGTGTGTGTGTCTGTGTGTATTGTTATAAAAGAAAAGTTCAGAGACTGGCCCATCTAGATCAGCACAGCCTGGAAGACTATAAGGTAAGAAATCAGAATGAAATTCAAGGGCAACAGCTCGATTACTCCCAAGTCACATGAACCAGCGGAGATTACTTAGTTGAGGCTGTCCAAGCCTCAATTTCTCATCTCTAAAATGGCTATAATGGGGAAATTGTGTGTTAATTACTCATCCAATAAGTGCAATTTATGGGTATTATAAGACTCTGGATTTTTAGTGTTTTTTATATTGGGCTGGTTTATCTCCTTAGCAAGAAGACTTTTTTTAAATTCCTGCACAAACTTGTGGACTGTATACTACTTAGGGGAGGAAAGCCATCAGTCAAGTATTTTAATTTTGCAGCTATTCTTGAGACCTAATGGGCTATTCAGGGAACCCTCTGCATATAAGGAACACTGATAGTCATCCAACACAATAGCTTTCATTTCAGAGGCCGCCACACCAGAAAGAGGAATAGTACAGGTTTTGGTAGATAAATGAGAAAACTTGCTCCCATCTGCGGCTATTCCCCATGCCTCTTTGCTTTCCTCTGGCTATGCCAATCTGTTTCTTCACTGCGATTTTTCTCCTAGGCTCTCTTTCTGCTCGCTTCCCCTCCAGGCTGTCTTTGCCATTTTCTAGTCGCTCACTATTCAAATGTTCCCTCCCCTCTCATTCTTCTCTTTAAGTACATACTTACTAAGTGACACCACAATTCACAATGACAGACCCTGGAACATTAGGAGAACTGGTTAACCCCAGAATCATTAGGTAATTTATATAGATCTTTGTATTAGAATTATGACTTGCAGGAACACCTTTGAATTGTGAAAATGATTAAGTGGCTCACTTGCTTTTCACATTACTTCCATTTTAATACTTCACATGGCACCTTTATGCTTACTCTTAATGTTCTAGAGAGAAGTGAGCTTCACTTTCCTTATTGAAACCCTCAAGATTAGGTTAAGTTCACATTCAGATATCTTTGTAATAATAATAATTCTAAGGACAAGGATCCCAAGACACAAATAAATTGACTGACTTCTTTTTTCATCATATCCCAGAACCTGGGGTTATATTAAGACTAGAACATATCTCCCCTGAGCCAAGGTTCAGCACTTAATGAATAAACTCCATTTACCCATAGTGTAGTCCATTTTCAGCAAGTGCGATTAACCCTTCTAATTATGGCATTGTAATGGATCTGCTCTTTGACTTTAGATAACCCATTTCCAAATTTAGCAGGTCACCTAAACTCAGCTACAATCACTATGAATGAAAGCACCTGCTAGAAACCAAGTTCTTTGACATCCATTATTTCACAAAAACCTCTGAACCATGGATTAATATCCTTACTTAGCAACCGAGGAAACTGAGAGTCAGGGAGAAATAATGCTGGTAATGTGCCTGGAATTTTGAAAGCTCTTGAAAATGTTCATTAAACACACAGTTCAAAACCAAGAGCTGTTTAGCGGATGAGTTGGGACTTGAAACTTTGTGTGCCGGCACATACTGCTCATTCTTCCAGGGGTGCTTTGCCTACTGTCTCTGCATATGCAATCCCTCCATTCTTCAACAGCAGCTCATATATACCACCTTGCTTCAATAGCATTCTAATAAACCCCTAATATTCATCCTTAACCTCTTTATTCATCCTTCTTCACCCACCATGTTCCTGGAGCCACACCATTTGGCTCAACTTATTTTGTTGTCATTTTCTAGAACATTTCACACATTTCTTACCATTAGAACTGTTTGGTAGTGATTCTGCTTCTCCAGGGAAATTTATTCATTCAGATTTTCACTCATTTATGGAACAATTACTGGGGCCCATTTGTGTGAACACTGGTGGACATGGAAGTACGCAAATTACAGAGGATTTCTGCCTTCTTTTTATTTTTTTTTTAATTTATTTATTTTTGTTTTTAGGTACGTGAGTGCTTTTCTTGCAAGTATGTAAGTGCACCATGGGTGTGCAATGCCCACGGAGGTGAGCTGATCCCTTGGAACTGGAGTTGGGGTAGTTGTTATCTGCCATGTGGGAGCTGTGAACCAAACAGGGGTCTTCTGCAAGAGCAGTCAGTGGTCTTAACTGCTCAGCCATCTCTCCAGTCCAAGGATTTCTGCTGTTATGCTCATATTTTGGTGGGGAGAAATGAAGAAGGCAGATAATCATTATTCAAAATAATTATAAATTATGGTCATGTTGTGACAGATAATGAGGTAAACATAAGTGGGGGAAGCCACTTGAGGGTAACAGGACCCTTCCCAGGAGTAGAATTTGTTTGAGGATAAAGAGTCTATTACAAGATCATGGAAGCATGAATTACTGGAAAAAAAATCTTTTCATGGTTCCAACAGTAAGGGAGAAGAGCTTACCATATGCTTTGTCTGCTATGAGTTGTGTCACCTTGGACAAAGTTCTCATTTTTCTCTGATCCTTGACATTTTTCACAGGAAGTAAAAAAATAAAGAAATGAATGAAAGTTTTGAATGGAAACTAGTACTAGTCATAAGTTGGAAACTGGTGAGATGATGAGGCCTATAGAACAGTTATATGCTCTGTTAACATGGACAGAAGTCACGTGGGGCTGGAGAGATGGCTCAGCAATTAAGAGCACTGGGTGCTCTTGTGGAGGACCCAGGTTCAGTTTGCAGCACCCATATGGTGACTAACAACCATCTCAAACTCCAGCTCCAGGGCATCTGGTGCCCTCCTCTGGCCTCCATGGGTATTGCATGACACGAGTGCACTTACATTCAGGCAAGAAACACACATAAAATTTTCAATTTTTTTTTTAATTTAAAAGGGGAATCACATTTTAAAAAGACCTAAACAAAACAATACTCAGTAAGGGAAAATGATGCCTAGATATGAAACCCTAGAAGAGTCCCAGGTAGGCATCACCTTGAGGATCCACTCTAGGACAGGGCCACCTTTACATTCCCTGAAGAGAGCTTCAAGTTTTGTGATCATGCTGGTGACTCTGTTAACAATGGTGAGCCAGCTTTTGGCAATATCTTTCTTCAGCACATTGTCAAGCAAGCATAATGCTCACATGCTGACTTCTGTGGTTTTTACTGTTTAGTTTTGTTTCTCTGTGGGTATTTTTGCTGTTGTTTCTAAAACTAGAACATATTCAACAATGGGTTTTGTCCTTCTCTAAACCCAATTTGCCATCCAACGCACATTTTTAAAGATAGTCCACCAAGGCTTCAGTCACTCTCTGAAATTTTTTTAAGTCGCACTTTACACTAAACAAAGGAGGGGAATTTGCCCAGATTTCAAGAAAGATCCGAGGAATAGAGGTCAGGTACCCAAGGTATCCTGCTTACTTGTGGCTGTACTGACCAATCAATGTCAAGGCAGGATTTTATGGATGGATACAGGGATCTTTGTTACAAAGGGAAGAAATTAAACTCAAAGAAATAGTTGAGTTTACAGTGTTTTGGAAGATGAAGACAGTCATCCTTACCCAAAATAAAATGAAGCTTTAAGCCATCAACAACGATTGGCTGGAGATTAGAACTGGAAGGAAAGCATGCTGAGTGAGAAGTGAACTCAGAAGTGGAAAGGCAAATTTAAATGCAGAATGAGAAATCTTCCAGAAAATTTGGTCTTATAAGCATAGCTAAAGTCTATGATTTTTAATTGAAGACCCATATTCCAAAAATAAGATAATATTTTTCAGCATGATTGAAAAATTAATCCATCTATTCAATCTTTGGTTGACTGGCCTAACACAATCCCACTTTCACAGAAAAAGCAAAAAACAATCTTTTCTCCTCACTGTTTCATGAAGCCTATATACTAAATTTTATCAGGATAGGAAAATGATCCATACTCTGTCTTCATTACATATTTTGGTATCTTTTGGTTTTTGTTTGTGACCAAGACATACAGAGGAAGAAATAATATCCTCAACAGTTCTTTTTTTCTTTTCCAGATAAATACTCTATAAATTGCAAGGAATATTTCCTGTATTCAATGGAGATACAATATATTACATTAAAAAACGAGCCTTGATTTTACATGGTAGTATTTACTGGCATTAGTAATTATATAGATTTACAAATATCCAGTCACACCCCCTTCATAGAGTACATTGATTAATTTGTCTCAGATTTGGAATCCCAACCATCTATGAAGTCAGCAGGATCATTAAACCCAACGATATTTTCAACCTAACCTGATATTTCACTAGAGTCATTCAAATCAATTTACCCAACAGAGACATTTGTCCCTGGCCTGTCACCATGGCCCATATGAGGCATCCTACCCTTCTTTATCTTTTGGCAGGACCATCATAAGCAAGCGACACAGAAGGTGAAATATGAGACCTCAAATAAGTCATAAATCCCACAGCCCTTCGTCTCCACTCAGGCAGACTGAATTTACACCCACTGGCCTTGGCAATGGCTCTTAGCTCAGCTCTGAGAAAGTCAACTTAAAATGACACAGTCTTTTAGGAGCAGATCTCCTCTCAACATGGTACCAGGGAGAGAAAGATCAAGAAAAAGGAAGAAGGAATGATGGGCCACTTTATTCTCTAACACAGGCAGGTGCCAGAGTCCCTTTTACTTTTTGGATAAAAAGACTGCAGAAAAACTTCAGCTTTACTTTGCTAAAGGCAACCAGAAATAATTCTTTTTTTTTTTTTTAAATCTCTGCTTGGTATGCATGGTGTGGAATTAGGAAAATGAGAAGTACTGGAGAATATGTGGTTTTCCAGCAGTGCAAGAACAAACCCTTGCCTAAGGAACTCAGGGTAAAGTATATCTAAGTGCTCTGTAAAAAGTAGAGCTACATCAGGCATGGTGGCACAGGCCTTTAATCCCACCACTCCGGAAGCAGAGACAGGCAGATCTGGGTGAGATGAGGCCAGTCTGGTTAACAGAGTGACTTCCAGCCAGGGCTGGACTAGGAGAGCCTGTCAAAAATGAAACAAAAAAGTAGAACTAATGCTTGTGGGTATGAGGGCTTTCTGCTTGGGTGTATTGGGTATTTGTACACATACACACACATACACACACACACATGCACTTTTGATCATAGCTTTAGTTGACATGCTAGAGAGGCCCTAGTCTCTAAGTGAAGCTTCCCCAATTACTATGGCATCTCTTGGAACCAGGATTTTACAGACGAGTCCACTATGTTTCTGGATGAAAAATTTTAAGTTGCTCCTTTCTAATTCCTTTAACTCAAAACAAAATGATACTTTTTAAATATTTTATGTATTACTAATATTTTATGTGTATGAGGCAAAAGGATATTTCAACCCAAGTAAATTATAAATAAATTTGATACTACTTAGAAACAAATTGGGAATTTTGAATAAATTGAAACGTGGAAGTTAAGGAAAATGATTGAAAGAATGACGAGCAATCCATTAAGCACCCTGTCAGCATAAGAGAAGCAGAAGCTTTCTCATTTGTAGTGTGTGTTAAAATTAGACCCATAACTCCATTTTGTCCTACCTTCCCTTCCATTCATTACAACAGTTGGGGTTCCATGAAGCAGTTGTTTCCTCTGCACCTCCTTGTCCACCATTCTCCTACATACTTCAGGCAATTCAGCTTATTTCAATGTCACCAAGAAAGCTAAATCCCTCTGAAACCATAGTGACCAGTACCCACAATCTGCTCCTGACCTATAACCTCTCCTTGTAACTTAAAAAAAGATAAAACCTAAAAACAACAAGAAGAAAATAATAATAATAAGGCAGTTGAAGTCTGAGTCTCTATTCTACGCTGTGGTTTCCATATACGCTGTTTTCTGTTTGTCATCATATTTACTTTGTGTTCATACAAAACTAGTGAAAAATGGAGAAGCTACATTGCTATAACTTGTTCCTCACCTACACCCATGTCCCGCATACAAGCCACTCCTCCACTGTGAATAAGTAGAACTGTTACTTTACTTTTAGGAATAACTTTTCTTTTTTTTAAAAAAATATTTATTATCTTTATTTTTATTTTTTTGGTCTTTTTGAGACAGGGTTTCCCTGTAGCCCCAGCTGTCCTGGAACTCATTATGTATAGGATTAAAGGCATGCACCACCTCTTTATTTTATGTGTATGTGTGTATTGCCTGCATGTAGGTAAGTGCACCCGTGTCATGCAATTCCCGCAGAGGTCAGAAAACGCTGTCGGATCTCCTGGGACTGGAGTTACAGACAGTTGTTAGCTGCCATGTGGATGCTGGGATTCGAACCCAGGTCTTCTACAAGAATAACCTGTGTTGTTAACTGCTGAGCCTTCTCCCCAGCCCCAGGAATCAATTTTCTTGTTTATGATCATCACATATTTAAAACTGTTAATCAGCTATAGTGTTACTTTAAACAAGGAAGATCATGTGATGCTTTGGAATTTTGTTATAAGAAGTAGGAGGTAGTAAAAGTATTCATTGAACATTATATTAATCACCTATTGATTTCTGAATGCAGTGATTTTATAATTGTCTTGCTTATAAATAGCCTAAAACATCTAACGGTGTGAAGTAAAATGCAACTACACAGAGAAAAGCATATGAAAACTGTATCCATTTTGTATTTCTACAAGAAATTGAATACATCAAAAAGAACAAAATCACAGAAGATTAACTTTTCCTCTGGAAAGGTTTACATTCAGATTAACACTATTCCAAAACAGATACAAAAATTCTATCACATTAAAAAACACACTAGTAGATATGTACATGTACACACCTGTGGACACCTTTATATTTGTTAATATATTAATAGAGGAATAAATCAATTCACTTATGCCCTCTCAAAAATAAAAAAGAATCGAGAAGCATACATTTTACAAGTTTCTATGTTACACACGTGCCAGGGCTATAAAGAGACAGAGAAAATCTCTAAAATTCATTTGAGTGACTGCCCCAAGGAGAGAAAAATGGAGTATGATACATTTATTGACCCAAATGCTTTGGGCTTCTGGGATTGGGATGCTCTATAAGCATAAAATATATTTTACTGGGAAAAATCTCTGGGATTTCTATGAATATATGCATGTAGGCAATGGACAGAAATAAGACCTGTTCTTATCAGATACATTTTTATGAAAAGGCCAAATACAGCATGTTTTATGTAATAAAAAGAATATGGTAAGAACCTCATGAAAATGAAAAATGAGACACACTAGAGAAGGACTATTAAAAGGACAGCCCTCACTTAAAGCAATTTGTCTCAATGTCTTCCTTCTTTACCACTGTATATGAAGATAACTTTGGCTTTTCACATTTTCCGGCAAATTCATTTTGCTTGCTGGCTTTTTTCCATTCATCTTTCATATATCTGTACTTAAGAAATGGTTAATATTTACAAAATTATTCTTTTCTTATAAGTATAAACCAGGGGATGGAGAGATGGCTCAGTGGTTAAGAAAACTAGCTGTTCTTGCAGAAGAGCCGGATTCGAAGCCCAGTACCCACATGGCAGCTAACAACTGCCTGTAACTCCAGTTCCAGGGGATCCAACAGCCTCTTCTGTCCTCTGCGGGCATTGCATGACATGGGTGTACTTATCTACATGCAGGCAATATACACAAACACATAAAAATAATAAATACAATATTTTTTAAAGTATAACCTAAAGTTAAATTAGATGTTAATTTTCACAAATCACGACCATTGGTTTCAGTGTGCTCTGCAAATCTGAGTGATCCTTAGAGAGGAGAGGATTAAGTTATTGAATTCCCCAAAGCACTAGGAAATGCATTAATTTCATAAAGGAATCTCCTATCGCTTTTCAAAGTATTTGCTTAGAATGTGGAATTATTTGGAAGGGCTTATAATAATTGTTCTAGTTTGGTTCTGCTGCTGTGTTAAAAACTGTGACTGGCGCACACCTTTAATCCCAGCACTCGGGAGGCAGAAGCAGGCAGATCTCTGTGAGTTCAAGGCCAGCCTGGTCTACATAGTGAGTTCCAGGACAGCTGGGGCTACAGAGAGACCCTGTCTCAAAAAGACCAAAAAAAACACAAAAAACAAAAAACAAAACTATGATCAAAAGTTTCTTGGGGAGGAAAGGGTTTATTTCAGTTTATAATACAATTCATCATCATGGGAAGTCAGGGCATGAGCTCAAGCAGGAACCTTGAGGTAAGGAATAAAGAAGAGACCACTGAGAAATACTGCTTACTGACTTGTTCTCTCCTGCTTATGCTCAACCAACCTGGGTTCTTATACAATCCAGGACCACCTTCCCAGGGCTGGCACTGCCTACAGTGAGCTGGGTCCTCCTACATCAATTAGTAATCAGGTAAATGCCCCACAGACAACCCATAGGTCAATCTGGTGGAGACAACTCCTGAATTGAGGTTCCCAGGTATGTCAAGGTGACAAACAAGATTAGCTATAACAGTAATGATGCCTAAAAGTTAGCTTCTGTAAGAATCAGAACCAGTGCTTTCTGAGACTCAATTGTACACAATTGCAAAGGCTTCTCATACTTTTAAGAGTCATGTTCAATTTTTTAAAAAATCTATAATTATTGTTTGTTCCAAAGTCTGTTTTCAAAATACTCTCCAAAATTATCTGTAATAAAGCAAAGTAGGTTACTTTAAAATGTTATTATGTATAACAAGACAATTACATATAAGCATTATAATCCTTATTTTTCATAGACCCTTTTTAAACTATATATATTATTTTTATTTTGTGTATGTGTGTATTGCCTGCACATATATAAGTGCATGCATGTTATGCAATGCTTGTGGCGGTCAGAAGAGGACAACAGATTCCCCGGAACTGGAGTATGAACAGTTGGTAGCTGCCATGTGGGTGCTGGGATTCGAAACCAGGGTCTTCTATAAGAAAGTCAGTGTTCTTATCTGCTGAGTCATTTCTCCAGCCCAGAACCCTATATTTTTTAAAGAGTTGGTTTTTTTTTTTTCGGTTTTTTTTTTCGGTCTTTTTGAGACAGGGTCTCCCTGTAGCCCCAGCTGTCCTGGAACTCACTATGTAGACCAGGCTGGCCTTGAACTCACAGCGAGTCTCCTGCCTCTGCCTCCCGAGTGCTAGGATTAAAGGTCTGTGCCACCACACCTGGCTTAAAGAGTTTTTTATTGTTTAACTTTGAATATATTTGTGTGTCTGAATGCAGGTTTTTGCATGTGATTGCAATGCCTGTGGAAGCCAGAAGAGGCTGTCAGACCCCTGGAGCTGAGTTAGAGGAGGTTGTAACCCGCCTGATGTTGGTGCTGGTAACTGAACTTACTTCCTCTACAAGGGCAGTGCAGGCTGTTAACTACTGAGTCGTCTCTCCAACTAGGACCTTATACTTCACACTTGTGTTTCTGTCTTTCTTATTTAACTCTCTGAGTCCCAAGTGCAAAGCAAGGACAGCTACCACTCTGTCTCACAGTAGTAGAATAAGTCTCAGGCACTTGGAGAACTTGCCCACAACTTTTCTTCCCACTAAACAAAATGTGATTGCCTTTTAAGCTTTTCAATGTGTGTTTGCGTGTGTATGAAATAGGGATTATGATAACAATGATAATTCTCCATTCAATTATCTATGACAACAGAGGTGACCTTATGCTATAGTTTTCATAAGTGTCCCCCAAAGTTCCTTGTGTTGAACTCTTGGTCCCCAGGGTGAAGCTATTGGGAGAAAATGGAATATTTAGGAGATAGGGCAGCAATCTTTAGGGGGTGGAGCCTAGTGGGAGGTCTTTAGGTCACTGAGGTCACGCCCATGAAGGGGCTTCCACACTCTTTATGCTCCCTTGCTGCTGTGGAGGGCTCACCCTGCCCCATGCTCCCACCATGGAGTGCTACTTTGTATCACTCTGTCTCAGAATGAAATTTTCGTAACCATGAACCAAAGTAAACCTTTTCTTTTCAAAAATCTACTTTCTCAGTTAATAGCAGCAATTGGAAGCTGACTAACACAGTGGAAACAACAGACCTCATAAACACTTCTATTTGTGAAGCTCTTCCTACTTAAAACAGTAACTAGAACCAAAGTTCTTAAATGTCAAGTAATATAGAGGTCATGTTGGGGCTTGGTACAAACATTGGCTATAAATTTCCCATTCATAGACTGATTGTGTAAGCCCAGGTTGATAACCCAGGAATCAGTCATTTAATAAATGACCCAGGTGTTTGGGACAAAATAAAACAATTCATATCATGACAATAAACTCACTGAAATTCTGGGTCTTGTCTTTTAACCTCATCATGTCCTATCTCCTCTGCTCACCAAATACCATGGGTTGAGAAAGAAGAAATGCTTCTATAGAATCAATTATAATAGTTAATGAAATTCCATATCAATAAATGACTTCAAATGTGCTACAGCTAGTGTCCATTAAAAATCCCAACCAAGTGCCAGGCATGGTGATGCATTCCTTTAATCCCAGTACTCAGGAGGTAGAGGCAGGAGGATCTCTTTGACATCAAGGCAACCTTGGTCTACATAGGGAATAATTCCAGGCCAGCTTGGACTACAGGGGGACCTTGTCTCAAAAAACAAACAAACAAACAAAAATAATAAAAACAGAAAGTTCTAGTCACATAGTTGCATCTCTACTCTATTCAGAGCTGAATTCTTCACTCAGCCTCTTAGAGCCTCTTGAAACAAGCCTAAAACTAAGGGGGATAAAGTAGAAGTTTTGGGCCTGGAGAGATGGCCCAGTGGTTAAGAGCACTTGCTGCTTTTGCAGAGGACCCAGGTCCACATGGCAGCTAGTAACCATCTGTCCTTAACTCTAGTTCCAGGGGAATCCAGTGTCTTCTACCCTCCATGGGCATTGCACAACATGGATACATTTACATACATGCAGGCAAAACACTCATACACATAAAATAAAATAATAAATAAAAATTTAAAAATAGAAATCTTATAAATAAAATTTTAAAAATAGAAATCTTGACTATGGCAGCTCCTTGGGCTTATATTTTCCAAACTGTTCTTTGGGGCAAAGCTCTGGGTTTCATAACATATTCATAAAGATACAGTTTATAATGTAAACTGTTTGAGAAATTCTAGAATTGGTTTGCTTCTTGAAGTTAGAATAGGGTTTATCAAAATCAGGATTCTGTAAAAAAGACATATTCCCAATTCCCTATGTTACTTGACCACATGTTCACTGCTCCTGATAACCTTAGGAACATCTGGAAGATATATTCCATGGAGACACCTGCCAACTCATAAGCACATGAGCCTCTTACATGCAGCTATGGTAAACACAATCTGCATTAGGTTAGTTCTCCTAGTGGATTCCCACCCTGGATTGACTCATTCATTGGAAATGGAAGTTGCTTGAACACTTCCCATGAGCCAGGCATTGAGCCAGGAAATAGAGTTGCAAAGACAATTTATCTTGAACTAGAGGGCAGAGTTTCTGCCCTCAAGGTGTGCATAGTGAGAGAAAGAAGAAAGAAGCAACCAATTAAATATAAAGTGTGAAATGTTACAGGAGAGGCTAACTCAGCATACAGCCTGCAGTGCAGGGGGTTATAAAATGATTCTGGGAAGAGGTCAAAGTCCGAGTCCTGAGAGTCAAGTATGAATTAGCCTAGTGAAGGAGACAAAGAGAGCAGCACCTGCAGGTACTGCGAGCTGAAAGCTCTTCAGGGGTGAAGGAGAGGAAGGCAAGAGAAGGGCTGCATCTCAAGAGGTGCCAAGGTGACGAAAGCTGGTATTCACCACACATCACCTTGCTAGCATCAAGAAGTTTGAATGACAGCAACTCTGTGAAGCAGGTGACTTTATCATCCCCATTTCACAGATGAAGTGACTTGGCCATAGAGCAATGCAATTACTCACCTAGGAATATAAGGATGGATAAGGTGAATTAGAATCTGAAACCAAGCACTACAATTTAGTTTCCTATCACTTCAGATCATTTTGAATCCCAGGCATGAAGAGTGATTAACTCCTTTTAACCAATAAACTCCTAGCTAGGCTCACCAAATAGCAGCAGTAATTAGCTACAGAATGGAAACTGAAGGAAAGGAAAAGCCAAATCTCTAAACCAGTTATCAAGTCACATAGCCCTGAGGACTGGGGTGGATTTAAGGAATGGTAAAGTGTAACCACAGGAACGGAGGAGGGAACAGACAGGCACAGCCTTCCTCACTGAAGACATCTGCAGTGACACATGCTTTGTGGCAAATAGAGCTCTCTTTCCTCATTTTGGATAACTTCTGTTGAGGACAGAAGCAAGTGGAGGAGGGAACAGACAGGCGCAGCCTTCCTCACTGAAGACACCTGCAGTGACACATGCTTTGTGGCACATAGAGCTCTCTTTCCTCATTTTGGATAACTTCTGTTGAGGACAGAAGCAAGTTTTAACCAAACCAGTGACACAATATATGTGATTCCTACATGTACTGAGAGTTCTGTAACAGGCAGTGTTGTCTGAGTGTCTCCTACCTCCAGCTCAATGACCAAGAGATAAATGTTTAATAAGAACTTAACGGTTTAAACTTGACTGAATTAAATTGAGTTCATCTTTATTAGTAGAAATTTAAGTAAGCATCAAGGTGATGGAAGCTTGTGTAATTCTCCTGACAAATCAAATTTCCCATGTACAATATCATGTACCTTCCAAATACTAAATGCCTAGAGCTGAATTTTGAATGCTATATTATTAAGATTAGTGACATTCAAATGGAGTGTTAAAGGGACTTATCCTCAACTAGTGGGAAAGAAAATATTTCTTAGCTTTTTTGAACATGTCCTTGTTCTCACCTAAAGTTCTGTTTTGCATTTATTTGGTTTGGGTAGGATGTTTTGGAGGGTGTTAACAAGTCCTCTTCGTACAGCTTTGTAATCTGAACCAGCAACATTTCACCTGAATCATCGTTGAACAAATAAACAATCACAACCATAAAATTGGGAAACAACATTTGATTTATTTACATAGGGTTCAATTAAGATGCAGGCTTCTTCCTGTTTATACTCTAAAATGAATTTTACTCTGTTTACAATTCCCCCTTCTTTTGGTAAGCCAAAATGATTACAAATTGTAATTGATTAACTCTTGATTCCGAGTTTGATTTTGGATACACAATATAAACAATCATTAAAGGAGGATTAATTCGGCTACAGCAGATGGATTCCAATCTGTTTTGCAAGTTTATTACAATTCTCATTTTCTTACAAAATTGAGAAGATAGGATGGGCTTTCATTGTCCTTGGGAAGGTTGGGATGCCTTCATTCTTAATTCTCGAATTTGGCAGGAATCAAAGCAAAAGATCGGTACCTTACAAACTGCCGATTCCTAATTCTTTCTGTTTCTTATTCTTGAACCTTGCTTAAAACACTTTCTCACTGATTTGATTTCGCCTCATATTAGAAAGCATTGATTTCAAGAGTGTATCACATAAGTTTTCCAAGAAAATTGCCTATGAAATGGAAACATTTAAAAATGTATGTCTAATACTTATTTCTATGAACTATTAAATAGTTAATCTTTTCTGGATTTGATATGCTAGATGTATGTTTTATAACATTGCAAGTATATGACATAAAAAGCAAGTCAACTGAGAAATCTATTCCCTGACTTCCTCTTTGAGGGGCTTACTATGCCATGGAAATTCAATATTTCTGTCACTTGCCTAAGGAATTTCTTAGAGAAAGAGATCCCAATAGGAATTTAGTCAAGGTGGGCCATTTCCCATAAAAAGACAGAGACAAGAAAAGACATTAACAGAAAAAAGGCAGTCATAAGCAAAAATATGAAAACATACCACCATGCTTCAAATTTTTTGATTTATCTGTTTTTATTTTATGTGTATGAATGTTTAGCTTGCATGCATTTAGGTATACCCCATGTATGCAGTGCCACCAGAGGTTGAAGAGGGCATCCGATTCCTTGAAATGGGAGTTATGGATAGTTGTTAGCTGCTGGAAACCAAACCCAGGTCCCCTGTAAGAGCAGCCAGTGCTCTTACCTGCTGAGCCATCTCTCCAACGCCCCCCATACCACTCTTTAAGGTGGAAGGGAGACATCAAAAATAGCTCACTAGATATAAACAGAGGGCAGAGAGAGGCAGACAGAAATACAAGCTGCCACACAGAAAAGTCAAGAAAAGGAAAAAAAATGCACACCATCATCATTGCTAGAATAATAAGGATTAGGGATATACTTACCAAGGGCTAAATCATAAAGCAAAACTAAAGACACAGGTGACAAGACTTTGACAGGAGCAGATAAAAGACAAACTCTACACCAAAATGAAATATATGCATGCAAACACAAAGAAACCAGACTAGAAAGAAAACAAATTGAGAAACTTTATAAGAAAAAGTTTAAAAAAAAACTAAAAGATAAATAGATAAGCCGTACAGTAAGCCATGTGCCTTTGGAGTTTGGGGGAGTGACAATAAGAGACTTTGGAGAGTCAAAAGATATAAACATGCCTTCCATGAAAAGGGACCAGATTGTGAAAACAGCAAGTCTCTGGTAAGAAGCCTTAGATAACGACACTTTGCCCTTGAGGATAGGAGGAAGTCTGTGAGCTGCAGGCCAGGCAGGCTCTGGTGACAGCAGGAGCCTTGCTGTGCAGGTCTTTTCCTGTACTCTGAATCAATGAGAGAAACAGCAGTAGTCTGCCTGGTTCTGAACAATTTTGGCCCTTCCAAGAGACATTAGGCAAAGTCTAGAGAGAGTTTGGCTGGGATGGCTAGTGCTGGGACTTGTCACTGACATCTATGTGTAGGGGCTAGATTCATTGTTAGGTATCCTCTAGTTCATAATAAAATTTTCCTCCCAAAAAGAATCATCTGATTCAAAATGTCAATAGAGGGACTGCAAGAGAAGCATGGCACTGCAATCTGTTCTTACAGGGAAGAAAACAGTCCACCCATCAGTGAAATGGCATTTGCCATCTCTGAAAGTAAATTAAGAATTTTCAAAATTGTCCACTTAGATGTGGTCTTGAGATTTGAGAGCAAGCATTCAGAGATCTGGGGCAATCTGTAAGGAGACCTGGGCCTTGTTAGCTGAGCACTTTTGGACACATAACTCCCTGCTGGTGTTTCCACTCTTAACACCAGTGAGGTGGAGGTCTACTGTAGGACAGCTGCCCTTTGTGAGTTTAACGGGCAATTTTAAAGATGAAAAAGAAAAGATAAAGGGGGCTGGGGAGATGACTCTGTGGATAAAGCACTTGCAAGTGTGAGGACATGAGTTCAGATCCCCAAAACCCACATAAAGCTGGACTAGTAAGAGTGTCATCTGACTTTGACCTGTGAACCTGCACTGTCTCTGTTTCTGTCTGTCTCTTTCTCTCACACACACACTAAACACCACACACATACATATCACACACACACATATACACATCACACATACAGGCATACACTCACATCACACACACAAACACACATCACATACCTACATATACATATCACACACATTATGCACACTACATACTCACATACATATCACATACACAGGCATATACCCACATCTCACACATATACATACACACATCACACACATACACATGCATACATACATGCACATATCACACATATACGCACAAATACATACACAGAGCTTTAAAAAAGAAAAGGGAAGCAAAACCATTGGAAAGCAATTATGCTTTTACTAACTGCTAATTGAGAAAGTGTAGGCTATTAACATTTAATAAGATTAAAATGTGTATTTTATCCATTATAATTGGAATGAATTTGAGCTTTATAAAATAATACAAATCTATATCTCTCTGTATTGATGCAATCATGTTAATTATAAAAAAAGCTTTGATTGCACATGGGTTTATACAGTGTTAACAACAATCTTGAGATCCCTGTCAAGACTCAGAGGGAACTCCATTCCTGATTGTCACTAGGGTCTCCTTCTAAGACAAGAGCAGGTAGGGAATGGATAGTCAACAGGGACAGCCAGGTGACGGAGACAGAAGGCAGAGAGGAATAGGTCCCATTCTAACATTGAGGAATTAACAAACTGTTCTTCTCTAAAATAAAAGAGCAATGGCTACTTGGTTCCAGCAAACAAGTGTTTTTATGAAGACACCTGATCTTTACCCCAAATATTACACCTTCTCAAAATAATTCAGGCTGGGTGTTTTTTAAGTGTGGAAATATAACACACCATAAGGCAATCATATCATGTTTGCAGACTGAATTTGGTCCAAAAAGGGCACTTCTGTGACCTCTTAGAAATTATGATTTTATTTAACTCTATAATTTAAAACAATCATCTCCAAGTATTATGAGAAAAACCCATTCAGTAAGTAAAAGATCAAGCATTAAATTTAAAAGACAAACTTTTTCAATATAAAGGTTTATAAAATGTTTCTCCCACACTTCATAGTCTCCCCATAAACAAACTCTATCAAATCTACCTTCCAAAAACACCTCAAATCCAAAACACACATCATCATGGCCAGGTTGGCAGACCTTCTCTCTGCATCTACTTCAACCCACTTCCACAAACAGTTTCCCATATGGCTTCCAGAGCTATGCTTTAATATAATATCATGTTATGTTAGTGCATTTTCCAAACACTCCAATGAACTCTCCTGTAAGATCCCTCATTGCAGAGATCCTGTCTGTCTCTGTCATCCTTCTTTTCTATCCCAACTGCTTCTTTCTCTATAAAGGCTGCAGCCTCCTTACCATCCCTCTAGCACATTTTCACCTTGGGCATTTGTCCGTGCTCTGCCCTTCAGCTGGAACGCTTCTCCACGTGTAGCTTTATGAATGGACTCTTCTCTTCACTCAGACATCCAAAGACATGGCTATTCGAGCACTGTATCTGAAGCACCAGACATGTGGCCTCTGCCATCCTCCGGCTCTGAACACGGATGTATTAACTACTTCACCTTATCTGGCATTATTTTATATAATGTCATAAGATACAATATTCTTTGTTCGTTATGTTTATCATTTCTGTCTTTGAAACAATGTCTTGCTATGTAGCTCTAGTTGGCCTGGAACTCACTATGTAGAACAGGCTGGCCTTGAACTCACAGAGCTCTTCCTACCTCTGTCTTCCAAGTACTGGGATGGATTAAAGGCATGTGCCACCGTAACTTGGCAATATTCTTTTTTACTTAATTGGGGGGGGGTATTTTATCTTCCAAGTTATAGTCTGTGATCAAAGAAGCCAAAGCAAGAACTTAAGGAAAGAACTTAAAACAGAAACCAGTGGAGAGATATTGCTTACTGGCTGTTTCCAGGGTCACATTCAGCTACCTTATATAACCCAGGCCCACCTGCCTAGAGATGACATCACCCACAGTGTACTATTTTTTGAGAGAGTCTCCTGTAGTCCAGGCTGGCCTCAACTTTCCAAATGCTGCAGTTACATGTATGCACCAAGAAGCCTGGCTTATGTAATACTGGCGATTCAACCCAGGGCTTTGTGTATGCGAAGCAAGCCCTCTACCCAAAGAGCTATGCCCACAGCTCCATATCAGATATAGTCTGTGCTCCCTCCAATCTGTATGCCATTTGCATGAGGACAGGCAGATTTGTCTATTCATTATTGCATTCCACTGTGTGTAGGTAATATAGCTCACTGTGTGTAGAACTGTCACAAAATAGATGTTCTGTTAATATTTGTTGGAGAAATGAGTTAATCAATGTGGAAGCATAGAACTTCTGACAAAGAAGAAGGCAAGTACAATTTATTATATTTATACATTTGTAAATAGCAAGTCTACAACCTACAATATTATTATTATTATTATTATTAAAAACTGAGCAACAGATGTTAGATGGCTCCAATGACTTCATGCTAATTTAAGGCAGGGTCTGATGATATCCTCAGGCAAGTTGGCAAGTGTGACCATCAAATATTCACACAAATCAAATTCAGCAGCTGCATGTTAAGTGTATGCTGGATTCTCTGCATCTCCCCCTTTCTAGTTCTCTTTCTCTTTCTCTTGCTCCTTCTGCTTCTTCTTCTTCTTTCCTTCTATCCTTCTTATGTGTCATTTTATTTTCAATGTTGTTTCCATGCCTTTTCAAAAGACATTTACCAGTCCTTTTCCCTGTACGATGTTTTCCTAGGAATCTTCCAGCTTGCCTGGCTATAGCTCCCTCCCTACCACTATGGTTCCTGTCTGGGTTATTGCCGCACTTGGACCAGAGCACGACTTATATTTGGAGTGGATCCACAGTGGGGAAAAACAAAAAACAAAACAAAACAAGAAGTGAGAAATCTGCACCCCTCACAGCACCCTGTGTATGTATGTGGCACAAAAGCTTTGGCAGCTCCTAGATCAATGGAATAATTAATAAGTCCTCTCCAGGATCTTCTTATGCCCCTGAAACTCCCCCAAATGACTCTACACACCACCATCCTCCCAGACAAGGGTGGCTCTCCCCCACTGTAGAAATCTGGCAATCATTTAAGTCTGTACTTGTGTTCCCTCTCATATGTCATCTCCCAAACGCTAGTCATTTATACTGCGGTAAACAGTACATTAGCCACTAGACAGTTCCTAATCTGTCATCTCCTTTGTTTGATCCACTCTATCTATTCAATGGAGGAACTGCTTGAAAAGACTTCCCTGTGCTAATAAGGAGGCAGGTATCTAACTCTGCTCACAGTTGGTTCTTGGGGAAAGCGAGTTGAGGATGCTAAAAAGACAAAGTGTGACCTCCTTGCTCTTTGTGAGTTCTCATTCTAGACTCCAGTTTATATCAAACATCAAAATAAAGCTGAAGCAGAACTCCAAAATGCAGAAACATCTCATTTCACCATGCAATGTCAGAGACAGTATGCTTTTTATTTTTAAATTATTTATTTGTGTGTGTTTATGTATGTACATACACATGTGTGCAGGTGCCTACAGACACTAGAATAGAGCTTCAGTTCCCCTGGAGCTGGAGTTACAGGTAATTGTGAGCAGCCTGACATTAGTGCTGGGAAATGAATTCCATTCCTTTTGAAAAGCAGTTACTGCGCTTAACTGCTGAGCCACCTCTCCAGCCCGAGATAATACCTTGATTTTGGTCTCTTGTATTATAAAAAATATGCAGGGTATAACAACAAAGAAAGTAGGCATCACATTTTCCAAAGGCCAGAGTAGTACAGTAGGAATGAGGGTTCTAGTCCTGTTTCTGCCATTAATTCTGAGAATAGCTTAACATCACAATGAGGGCTATTGTTTATTAGATATTTAGCTTATGTTATAACAAAAACTTAATAAACGTTGCCTGAAAGTTTTTTTCACAAAACTCTGTAAGTTCTGAAGGTAGTAGTACATGCTGTAGGCCCAGCACTCAGGAGGCTGAGGACTGGAGGATCATCATGAAGTTGAGGTTAACCTGAGCAAGACCCTATCTCAAAAACAAGCAAACAAAACTCCTGCTTGGTAGATAATACAATAATCCCTATTACTAAAATTACAAAAAAAAAGACCCCAGTCTACAGAAGATAAGGACCTTGTTCAAGGCCACAATGCTAAATATAGTAAGTGGTAAATCAGGAACTTATGTTTTGGTCTACCTAACTCTAAGACAAGGTCTTTACTAAGTAAGCCTTTGACATTACTTTTTGGTGGGGGTTGGTACAAACATAGCTTCCCTTGAATTTAGTAAAGTGGATATGTCTTCTTCTTTAGAATATAGTTCAAGAAAGAAAGAACCTATATAGCCTCCAGGAGTTCATGGACATTAAACTTGGCAGTGACATCTTTTTCCAGAGATGAAGTTCTATGATCTTATCTATGCAGTTAATCTTGAGGTTTGGCCCCTATGCAAAAAAGGACATTACATTCTAGAAGCAATCCAGACTATCTCATATGTGCTGTGGTCATATTTCATGCAAGTGACAGCTAACTGCTTGTCACACAGCCTCTATCTTCAATTTATATTAACCTGCCCTGACATTGTAGCCAGCAACTAGAGGTAACAGATGATTCTAGATCCAGTCCTGCATCCCCAAGTCATCCAGTCTCCCAGCTGTTCCATTTTCTGTTTTGCTTTGTTTCGTAAAGATAGTCATTTAACTTCCCGTCATCTTCAGCTTCTAATTGCCACAACCAGATGGAAGTGCTCACTGCTGGGTGAATCAGAGACTATTTCATTCGGTGACATTGACTGAGAGAGTCCGTGTCCCCACAGGAGAATTCTGATTGAATCTCTTGGTTACTATTTCTTGCAACATCTGGCAAAGTTTTGCTTTGCCTTTTATCAAAATAAAAAGAAAAATTATAGCGTTTTAGCACATTTCAAATAAATATATGTATAAGTAAAGTTTTTAATTTAAGAAATTCACAGATATCGATTTCTGTGCCCAAAAATGTGGTGGGTTTTTAAAAAACCACTTAAAATAAAGCACATGGAAAAGTTTACTCTGCCCTTGTGGGAAGTTGGGTGTGTCAGACAGATAGACTGACAGACAGGTAGTTATGATGTGGTATGATAGAGAGAGGGAAGTATACATATATTTTTTTCTGGGATCAGTGATGTATTGCACATGTGCCCTTTTCCAAATCTTGCTAATTGGATCTCACTCTGTCCTTGCCTCCCACAAAGTGTCACTTCTCCAAAGTAGGGCGCCCTGTGTGATTTGAGGTGACGGGTCTGCAAAGCTGAGTGGGCTCACAAATTGCTATTGATCCTCATTAGACACCTGAGATGTGTGAGTTATTTTCACATACCTCAGTATCCATGGATCAACACTTTCACAAGCATTTTGAGAAGGTTTCCCTTCCGTTCTTAATTCCTGGATAAATAAATCACAAACACTTCTGCAGTTTTGTGTCTGGGTGATATTTTCCACTATTGAAAAGAGTTTAAAGAACTCACGGGTAGGAGATTTTGTCTCCCTTGATTCAATTATTCTACTTTGTTTTCTTTGGTGTTTTCTCTATATCATTCAGGGCTTCACTTGGGGAGAGGGAAGAGCTGGCATTTATTAAGCACCTCTTGTTTATAACTGGTTTGAGGTTCACCTCTTTTTATCACCACCAGCACTCCACCAGGCAGTGTTATTATTGAGCCACGTTTGATAAGGAAATCCATCTTAGAAATATGAGTAGAATTCTTGGGGCTGGAGAGATGGCTCAGTGGTTAAGAACATTGGCTGTTCTTGCAGAGGACCCAGGTTCAAATCCCAGCACCCACATGGCAGCTAGCAACTGTCCATAACTCCAGTCCCAGGGAATCCAACAGTCTCTTCTGACCTCTGCAGGCATTGCATGACACGGGTGCACTTACCTACGTGCAGGCAATACATGCATACACATGAAATTAAAAAAAATTTTTTTAAAGAAATATGAGTAGTGTTCTCAAGATCACATGGCCGTAAGGAGGCAGTGTCACTACTTAGTAACCACTCAGTCAGACTCCAATCTTCACATTGTTTTCACTCCAGTCAAGTACAGTTTGAATGTGTGGATTTGTGGAAGTTTTATGTAGCTGATATTATACACTGGTACACCTAAGATCACTTCTTGACCACATTTCAACAGTCCTGCCACTCTTAGAAGCTTTAAAGCCCAAGTTCATTTTCCCAGCTTCCCTTGCAACTAGTGGGTGGTGTGTTACACAATTCTAAGCAATGCTGACCAACGAAACATATTTGGATTTCTAGTGTTCCAATCCTTCTGTCTGAGGGCACAGCAACAGTACTGTGACTAAGAGGCAATTAATAATAGGTAGGAAACTGATGCACAGAGGGTGATGAAGCTGTAATACATAAAGAGTATGGCTCCCAAATAGCAGGTTAAGCAACTGTGCTACTCTAGAGTAGAGGCTTTCAGACTTCTTGTTACTCAAAGCTATGAATTTCCAATTGGTAAAGCCAATGTTAGTTGTGTTTTCTGTCCATTGCAGGTGAATATATTCCTGAACAAAGTAATCCAGGCTCAGTAAAGAACATTTTATGTAAAGTAAACTTTCTGTTGAATGATTAAATTAAAAGGACCATTTTTATAGACCTTTGGTTATTAAAGAAAGTGTTCAACAAGGGAGAAGTCAATATGTCAGAGAATTTGAGATACATCTTTTAGAAATTACATGAAGGAAAATGTCCTTTTTGTTTGTGGCACAAAGTAAGGGACCAGGTATCAAAAATGTATCCAGCATGCTCAAAGAATATGAACTTACTAGCCACAGGAATGAAATAAGATTAGGTAATTGAGGTGGAGTAGATTATGTAGGGCTGTGAGTTCAGTGTTCAGAGCCCAACTCCTGAATACTATGGAGAATCTTGAACAATAAGACCTCAGCAATGTGTCAAAGTACTGAAGTTTAAAGCAAAACCTCAGATGGTATTGCATGAAATTGGTGGATGTAGGGATCAATTCGAGGATGGAAGACCAACAGTAAAGTGTAAATATCAAGATTTAACAGGATAAAGATACTGTGGGAGAAAAGGATAGAGTTGGATGCTATGGAACAATTGATAAAAGTTTTGCTAAGAAAGAATCCCCAACCCAGTGTGGTGGTGCACATCTGTCATCCTAACACTGGAGAGTCAGAGGCAGGCATATCTCTGTAAGACTGAGCCCAGCCTGGTCTACATAGCAAGTTCCAAAACAACCTATTAGATTTGCAAGTACTATAAAACTCTCACTACCCCCAAAACTTACTCTTTCCTACATTTAAATCATTAAACAGCTAACCAAGATGGCTCCCACTCCTCTGCGCAAGGGTGTGCTCAAAGATTGTGGCTTGGAATATGTAGATGTGATATTAGACTGGCAGCTGTCAGCATGCACCCTGGGACTACAGACAATGTTTCATTAAACTCTCAAGGTACTTACATGTCAAGGGACAAAGGGAGAAAAGAGGGAAGAGAAGAGGGGAAGGGAAGGGAAGCAGCTTGCCCGAAGTTATAGGGTATGGTGTTTAGACAGTAGATGTCAGCAACTTTACATACACAAGAATGCATCAGTAAGTCCTTTACTTGAGTCACAACTGGAGAAGAAACAACTCACGATTTTTGAGCAGTAGTTTTATGTCATACATGGTTCTAATGATTCGCCTACTCCAGCTCATGAAACCTTACCTGTATACACTACATGAGTACCAAAACATAAAATAAAATGAAAAAAATCAACTTCTTGAAGTATGAGTTTTGCACTGGTTGTCCTCTCTGCCCAAATGGTTCTTTAGCAACTAGACCTATCCCTTCTTCCCTTCAGCCCTAAATAATATCCTTCCTTGGAGAAGATTGTCAGGACCGTTTCTTGCCCTTCATCTTCTCTCTTGGCCCACATGATCTTTCTTCAGGAAGTATTTATATTTCATTTCATTCTTTTAGCTTATTTGCTTATAATTTGTCACTTCTACTCAATTAAAGTTTTACAAACTCTGAATGTGACCTGTAGTTCTTGTCTCTGAATCCTCGGTGCCCTCCTAAATTACTAGGCACAGAAGATATACATCTAACCCTCTCTCCCAAGGTACCAAGAATATATTCACCACATTTTGAGAACCATCTCACAAATGAGTTGAATTCCCTAGGGTCACACCGTGTCATGCTAGGAAGCAAAAAAAAAAAAAAAAAAAAAAAAAGGCAAATGGACACTTTCCAAGTGTCCATCTCATTACTTCAGAACCTCTGCCCTCTCCATCAATTGAAGTGCTCAGGAGGAGAGGTACCCCAGACCATGCACCAGCTTTAATTCCTTCCCTACAGATTCCTGGCAACTGGGACTACACTCTCCTTTCCAAATGGGCTTTATGCTGTTAACACTTGCTCAATAGACCTCAATCCTCTGCTCCATAACAAATAACCAATTACCTAATCTGAAGTAATGTGGGCTCTGATTAAGGCTAATAAACACATGGTGGCCGAAGCCTTGTTTTCAATGTGCAGCACTATTAGGGAAGATTAATCACCTTTTAACCGGCCAGTCTGTATTCTGGCTCCAAACAGCCGGAGAGGAGAGAGAAGCATCCATCACTTTATCCAAGCAGTATCAAATGTTGCTGCAACCATCCATCAGGGAGCACTGACTGACTGTAACAGGGGAGTATAGCCAACAAAACTGCAAGGGAGTTGGACTAAATAAGGAGAGAGACATCCAGGCAGGGCAGGGAACAATATAGTCTTACAGCTTTATGGAATGAAACATTGAGTCTACAGTCAAGTCTTGCTTCCACAGATATGGCACTAGAACTCTTGCTTCTGACCCATCCATGAACCACTCCTTCCATCCTTTCTATTTGGATAGAAGTTTGCAGAAGGGAGAAGCAATGTTTGTTTCCACTGTTGTCTGAGAAATGACTCTTACAGACTTGAACACAAATAAGTGATGCACCAAGAAGCATTTATAGTCCTATTTGTACACAGTGGGTTGCAGCTGTTAATGTTCTTTAGCCATATTATTTTCTACCAAGAGTTTGAAGTAAACGTAAAAAGGAATCGCATAGCTATATTGATTGCCCTTCTTTAAAATCCCCAAGAAAAGGACACTTACCCAAAATATATAGGACTTGACATATTCTGGACTGACAGCATTATTAGCGTTCAAGTTCCTCAATTCAAAAAATAAATAAATGCCTACAGCTATAAACACCAACAAGTTCATAGAGCACAAATGTTATATAATTGTAGTTCTATATCTTCAACATCTGCTATCTGCCAAAACACACAAAAACTAAACAGCCACAAGCCACACCCCTCTACTGGGTAGCTGCATTCTCACTGCCTCTCAGCCCAAGTTTGAATCAGCCATCTCTGTGGGAACGGAAAATGGCATGGCTGACCTTCATGGGTTGGTAGATGATGTCATCACCATTAAAACATGCTTCACTCACTGCTTGTCATAGACTGAGGGATTGAAGTAAATGGATGTTCATTTTGAAAATAAATTCTCCTCAAAGTGTTCTATTGTACAGTGCTTCTGCTGCTTAGGCACTACTGGGCCCATTTCCTAATTATTCACATAACCTTGTATTTCTGAATTAAGAGCCCATTGTTTGTGCCACTTCTCCTGGTGCTTATCACATTCAATCTAGTATTAGGGAAAATTGCATACTCGCATCCTCTCCACTAGATTGTAAGCCCTTGAAGCATGGGCCGAAAATCATACTCATCCGTAGATCCCCTGAAGAGCATAGCACTTTCCAAGTGAATAGAGGCACTTAATAAACATCAGTAGAATTGGATTTTTTGAAGAGACTATATATCAAAAGAAGTAAAATGAAATTAATTTTAATTGGAGCTTATTAAAATGCACTTTCCCCTCTCCCTCCACTGTACAGGAAATGCAAGCAGCAGGAGCTGAAGAGCATCTTCTGCCCCAAAATTAGAGAGCATTGTTCTTCTACTTCTGGCTGTAGCTAGGTGAAGTGGAATGGTTAGAGCCAGAAAGGTCTGCATTTACAACCTTAAGACTTCCCTTCACAAGGCTGAGTTTTGCTAAGCAAGTTCCTTAATAGCACTGAACCTCGATTTTCCCCATCTGTCATCTTATAAGGTGAGTGTGAGGATTTTCAGTGGGATAACGTATTTATCAAGTATCCAGCAGAGCCATTGGCTCACAATCAGCATATATCTATAACAGTTACAATTGAAGCCTGTGGTAAGACTTAGGCCCCACTTTGTTAGGACCCAATTCTAAAAATTATTCTATTAAATGATACTGTGAGGAGGTCACTTATCTTTATTGATTTTTTTAATATTTAAGAAAAAACCCTTACAGGTTTGAGGGGAAGTTAAAGTTCTCTCCAATATATTCAAATTGGTTATTAATAGACAACAAAGGAAACTGGCTTTGTTCTCACATGTGAATATGTCTACGTTCATGTGAGTATATATGTCTGTCCATCTATGTATGTCTGTGTGTACAGTAAAATGTGCATTGGTGGGATGTATGTTTTAAAAACGATGCTAATTTGTTGATATGCTTCCTCAGAGGGGCTTACAATGTAGACAATGGGGTGACGGTTTGTCTTTATGTGAATGTCCTTCTACACTGAGATCCCAAGATCAGAAAGAATAATCTTTATTTATTAAATGCTCTTCCATGGGTTTCCTGTCCTCTTTGACCTACAGTGAAACTCCATCCCTCTACTCAAACTCACTACCATGAGCCCTCCATCTCAGGAGAAAACCGTCATGCATGTTATGAGCCTTGAAGGCCTCCCTAGCCTTACCCAGTCTTTCCATCTACCTGTCTTCATTTTCATCAGCTCCTGTCTTCTGTCTATTCTTGCTCCATCAGTTAGGAATTTCCAACAGTTCTCTGTACTCTGCATAGATTCATGCTGGCTTTTCAGATTAAACCAGAATCCTCTACCACCAGCATCAGAACCTCGCTGAATCTGCTGCTCTAGTTACTTCTAGATGCTTCTCCTAGGTAGTACACAGCTGTCTTCCTAGACTCCCAAGCTGCCTTTGACATTGGAGAATGCTTCTCTCTTTGTAAAACTCCATTCCATTAGCTCTGTGTCACTGAGGTGATGTGATCCTTCTGCCTTTCCGGGCTTCCTTCTTTTATGCATCATTTCATTCAATCTCTATTAAAATTCCCCGTCATTACAGAAGCTTTCCTCAGCCACAGGTCCTGGTCCTGTTTATTCCCTCCTTCCAATCCACTTGTGATAGTGTTAGCTGTCAGCTTGAAAGAAGAATCTAGAAACACCTGGAAAATGGTCCTCTTGGCATGCCTGCGTAGGATTATGTTGATTACATCATCTTATACGTAGGGCAGGGTTGCATTCCCTGAGCAATGGTTCTTGGGCTATAGAAACTTGAGAAAGCTAGTTAAACACTAGCATACACTGATCCCTCTCTATTTCCTGATTGTGGATATGATACAACCAGCTGCTTCAAGCTCCTGTTGCCTTGACTTCCCCACCATGATGGACTGTGCCTTGAACTGTGAGCTAAAATACCTTTTATGCTTTAAGTTTCCTTTTTATCACAAAAACAAGAAAAGAAATTAAGACACTTCATAGCATGAATCATTAACTTTTCTTATATGCTATATATTCATCTATTATCTGTTTCTCCCACTAAAAACTAGTAAATTAGAAGCAAGGTTATTTGAAAAGACACAGAATCCTTCAATTTACCTTATGGCCATTGACATAAGAAATGTCAGGAAATAAGAGCAGTTACATTTAAGTAACCCTTAGGCAAGTACCTGATTTGGTGACAAGCACTGTATACATATGTCCTCATGCTGCCCTCAAGATCAGAGATACTATCACAAAGGCTTATTACCACTGTGAGTGAAATCAGGGTGAGCAGGGTTAAGTGACCATTACTGAACATCAAAGGCAGGGCTTGTATAAGCACTGCTGTTTCCATAGTGCAAAGAGGGTACAAGTAGCAATTAATTGTAATAGGGATTAAGAAAGAAAGTATTTTTCCAGCTCTGGTAGACAAAGACAGGTTTTGCTGAGTAAGAAAGTGAAAAACAAAAACCCTTGTGCTGACAGGCAAATAGGATTTTGATAAGTACAGAAAAGATGAGAAAACAGATGTCTGATTAGCAGCTGTGATTCCTGAGAGCTAGGGTGGGAGCTTCAGGGCCTGGAAGCACCTGGCTATTTTCTACCTTTGTTTGGGGGAAACATAAGTTTTCTTCTTAAAAAGACAATTTATTCTCTCGGAGGCAAGTATAAAGACAATGCAATAGGTCTACCGTGATACTTCTGAACAAAGGATGTCAGGTAAGGGAAGCAGAGAAGTCCAAATGAGTCTCTACTACAGACATCAATTCACGTATTTACTCTACATGCATGTATTAGGATTACACTATAAAATAAAGTGAGAGATAAGAATTCAGATCAAACACTGTTCAGAGGATCAGTGAGATAAGCCAGCATAAAAAGATCATAATGGTAACATATTACCAGAGTGATGAAGTAAAGCCCACCAGGATCCCAGGAGGGATCCCTGCCCTCAATACACAGGGAGTGATGTAACGGTGGAGGAGTGAGGGGATGAAGGGCATGACGAGAAACCGCTTCTTTCATTCATGTTTCCTTGGATTCTGTTTCTTTTTCATGGTTCTCCTAAGGTTTTTTTCTTCTTAACAAACCTCCTCACTATAAGAAGCTCCTATTTGGGAGTCTATACCCACTGAAGGGGTACTCCAATTGCCTCACCCTGCGTCCTCGTTCAGCACAGAAGAAGCCAGAGCAGTCTGCATCCCTATTCCCTATTGGCAGTTTGAGTAACCTCTTCAGAGGATGGCGTGATAAGAATAGCAGGTAGGAATTGGCTAGGCAGTTAGGGTAAAAAAGACCCCCAAAGAAAAGTAGCCAGTTTCTTGGCTAAAAGTCAAAATGTCCTTGGGACTGCTAGCAACATACTCTGTTCCAAAGGCTAAAAATGTCAAAAGTATTTGGGAGCTTGTATCTAATCCTTAAAAGATTTTAGGGTTACCGTTACAGAGAGGCAAATGTTGGAGTACCCAAAGCCCCATAAAAATAAATAAATGAAAGAAGAAAAAAAAAGTAAAATAAAAGAGTGATGGGGAAATATGGGAAGTGTTGGAAGGGAAGGAGTGGGCATGGATTTGATCAAAACACCTTATACGCATGTGTGAAATTCTCAGTAAAGTTTTGATAAAAGTTTAAAAAATTTAAAAAAGAAGCACCTACCATGGGGTCATCCAAGGGCTCTTTTGAAGGTAAGACTTCTGACTGTTCCCTTGCTTCTTGGACACAGAGGTTGGTCATGGGTGCAACAGACCAGTGTTACCATACAGAGGGAGGAATGAGCAGAGGTGTATCCAGGTGCTTCTGTGGGGAGGAAATTGTGGTTCTTCCTGTTTTCCCTATAGCCCTCATTTAATCCCTGCAGTATCAGCCTACTGCTCACCGGGAACATAGCAACTCAATCTTCTTCATCTCATGCATGTAAAAGAACATCTAAGCTACTGAAAACGCCCTGATGCTATAGTCTTCCCTGAAATGCTGCTGCTGACTTTGTCCTAGAAGGAAGCAAACATTTCTTATCCAGAGTGACTCTCTTTCAGCCCCTATACAATGCACCTAAATAACTTCTATAGCTGAAGGTCTGCAGGCAAGACTAGGAGAGCCTGAACCTTGGGGGTGGGATCTGACACCAAAAGTAGAGAATAGTTGCAGACAGGGAAGAGAAGAGATGATAGAAAAGTGGGTTGGACATAACTACTTTCTTCAAAGATGATATCTCTAAGTAGATGTAGCCATGATCATATTTTGTTGTAGAACAGGACTCTAGTTGCTCTTTGGACTAGATCCAACTATTTGAATCATGGTTGTAAAACTGAATGGGAAAATGGCAAAAACTCGGTAACAGTAAAAGATTTCTGACCGCAATGACCAAAATTTAAGATCACATGTGTACTGAGTCCAATCTGTTTCCGGCAGAGCTCCCCAATGTTATATTGTATAACCTAATTGCAGCTTTCGTTCTGAACATACAACATGAGCACTTTGTAGTATACATGCCATCACACCATGCAATGCCAACAAGTGCCGCTTGACTGGGACTCAGGAAGGCTGGATGTCACAAACTGCCGTGTTTTCGTTGTACATAGTTAGTTCTCTCCTCTTCCAGAAACTATAGTTAAATACTAGGAAAAAAGCTTTTAATATTTTCCCACCATCATTCCTTGGGATTTATGCATCAATTAAAGTATTTTTGGATTATACTATAATGTTTGATTTTTTAAAATTGCTGTTTGAGTGATTGACTTGAGTTTCATCATGAAAATCATTAAATTAATTTAGCTTGGGATTATGATAGAATTTCTTATAATTTCTTAAATTGTCTTAAATATATTTCTTCCATTTTGTACTATATATTTATGTAAGGCAGCATTTTCAGTATTGATGATTACAAAGTCAAACTCTCAATGAACTCTGAAAAATGTCAGATGTGCTATGTCTGCAGTATCAAATATTCAGCTAAGATTAATTTTTATGTAATAATGAACAATCACATGCACCCTATTAGTATGAAAATGTGCTTTCCTCTTTAATATGTGGAAAAATTATGTTTTAAAATACATTTCCTTATAATTTGTTATCAGTAAATGTGCACCAATTTTAAAATATATTTTATTATTTTTATTTTATGTGCATGAGTGCATTGCTTACATGTATGTGAGTGCACCCGTGTTGTGCAATGCCACGGAGGATTCCCCTGGAGCTGGAGTTAAGGATGGTTCATAGCTGCCATGCGAGTGCTGGGAATTGAACCTGGGTCCGCTGCAAGAGCAGTCAGTGCTCTTAACCATTGAGCCATCGCTCCAGCCCAGTGTGCACCAATATTAAATACTTCTATATTCAGGCTTGCATAAAAGGTTCTCAGATGAAAAGGGTTCAAGTGTGGGCTAGGAAAACATAAAAAGTGGGAATAAGAGCAGTGTGTGCTGGGTGCACACCTGCAACCTTATATATGTGGGAAGATGTAAGAGCTGTATCAGGAGTTCAAGGTCAGAATGGGAATATATTAAGACCTCATCAAGAGAGATGGGAAAGAGGAAGGAAAGAATGATGGGAGAGAAAGAAGGAAGCAGGCAAGGAAGGAGGGAGGTAAAGAGGAGTGTATACCTGGAAGTATACACTGAAGTATAATACACCTAGTATGAAGTATCATACTAGGTAGCAGCTATCTGATCTACCCATCTGAAGCATTAGCCCAGTCATGGAGTCATCTGTTCTATATTCCCAGGAAAGCTCAACACCACCCTTGGAGTTAGGCACCTGGGGACAGACATTTCATTCACTCCAGGAATACGTGAAGGTTACTGTTCTAAAAGCTAGGTTGATCACAAGGAACAAGACAATTGGGAAGTCTCTTGTGGGGTTTATGTCTACATAGAAGCCTTTCTCTAATATCCACTCCAAATTGGTTTGTTGCTGTAGAATCAATTCTATGCCTCCCCAGTCATTTCTGCTGTGCCTTTGCTGTTTAGAGCCGGGCTTACTGCTGTCAATAGCAATCTCCTTTGTCCTTACTGTTCACAGAATCAGGAGCCTTGGCTGCAGTGGGAGATCTTGGGGAGTAAGAAAAAATGTTCCTAATTATAGAAAGGTTAAATTGCTTGCTCAGGGTCATTCAGTTATGCATTGGCAGAGTTCAGAAGTTCAAATCCCCCAGATTAAGTTAAATCATTTTGCTGAATATATGGAGAACACCTTGAAACTCTTCTTTCACAACAACCATCACCCTTGTAGCTATTTATTGAATGGTTGTATTCTCTGCACTAATACAAATTCTTACAGCTAATGCAGTGTCTGTCATTTGCCAGGTGCCAGCCCTTGCATCTAGCACACTCTTGATAAAAGAAAGGTAGACACATTTTTGTTTGATTTACTAAAATTTTTAAGGTGGTTCATTTGGTAAAGTACCTTTCACACAGTTATAAGGGCCTGAGTTTAGATCCTGAGAACCCACATTAAAAAGCTAGGCATGGGAGCTGGAGAGCTGGCTCAGAGGTTAAGACACTGGCTGCTCTTGCAGAGGAACAGGATTTGGTTCCCAGAACCCACATGGCAGCTAACAACTGCCTGTAACTCCAGTTCCAGGGGATCCAACGCCCTCTTATGACCTCCACAGACATTACATGAAATGGGTGTACTTACACACATATGGGCAACACATTCACACATTAACTAAAAATAATAAAATATAACAAAATAAGCTAGGCATGGTGGCAAGCACGTGTAACCAACCACAGCCTTGAGGAGGGAGAAGACAGATTCTTGAAGCTCACTGGCCAGACAATCTTGCCCAATCAATGAGTTTCAGGTTCAATCCAGGCTCAGTAAGAGAACCTGTTTCAAAAAAAAAAGCTGGAAAGTAAACCTTGACCTCAGACCTACACACAAATTAAGAAAATTAAGCCTCGTATGGTAAGGCATCCTAGGGAGGCAGGAAGACAGTATGTTCTAGGTCAGTCTGGGTTTGAAGCAAGAGTCTGCCTCAAAACAAGAAAATTACCTGAGAAATTCTCAGTAGTTGTTTACTTTGCATGGTTTTCTAAATCCAAAACTATATCTCTGATACAAGATGCCCTCCCCCTTTTTTTCCTCTCTTCAGATAGTATAACTCTTTCACCTTTTACAAGATTCCTTCTTTTTTTGAGTCTGAAAAGAACTCAGGATTTAAGGCAGCTTTTAGAGAGAAAGGACTCTCCTGAACCAAAACACAGCAGATCGAGCTAAAGGTATAGATAAAGGTGCTCTAGGTATAATACAGAAATGGGCCAATGTGGTCTCAGCAGCCCCTTGTGGGTAATAAGACAAAGTTTTCTCCTACTTCACAAAGCTGCTGGTATTCAAATCCCTCCATGTCACAGCAAGATCTCTGGACTTCTGACAGTTACAACCAGTAGAAAGAGAAAAAAAAGGCGGCACAGGGAACATGCATAAGTTAAGAAGGAAAATTATTCTTGATTTAGAAAACACTGGTCCTGCCCATTGGGGTGGTCATTGAAGCAGCCTTGAAGAGGCCAGAGGAAAAGGCCAATGGGATTATGATGAGTTAGAGATGCCAGAAATCGTGAGGCTGTGTAGGATCTACACTGTGCCTGGAGGACAGTAGAGAAGTTGCTCCCTGCTGTGGGTCACCATTTATCACTGCTGGGATACTGTGTTAATGGGACAGACCATACCCTTGTTAGAAGGCAGGGCCTCTCTATGTCATAACTCCAATTGTCAGTCTTCTTGGCATGAACAAGGCTCTGGGATAAATATTAAAGGCTAGGCAGATAAGCCTTAGAATGGAAGGAAGTCTTCTCTGGACTTTGTTCCTTTGGCTTTGGGCTCAGAATTCCAGCTGTCCATAAGGACCTTGAGAGAGTTAGCCTGTGATTGGGAGGGAGCCCTATAGGAATCTCAAAAGGAAAGACCAGGACCCATGGGTTTGCTGTCTGAGAAACCAGAGCTGGCAGCCAATGTGACTCTCTTTTGTGATTTATTATCTATAGAAGAGTCTCAATCACTGTTGCTGGTCTGTGTTGCAATTGTAGAACTGAGTAAAAGATCTGTTGTCCACACCTGGATCATGACAGCAGGCAGGAAAGCAGTGTTTCTCACAGCCAGGGCAGCGGTGGCACTGGAAAAGGGGATTCTCGGGAGTGCGGAGAACCAAGAGACCTTTGGATTTGGCAATGTCGGCTTCTCAGCCTCCTTTAGTGAATGCTGCAGATGAACATCTTCCATCTGACTCAGTGAGTTTTCACTCAGAGCCCTGGAGAGAAATCTGTGATTCAATGACCTATGAAAATTCCAAGTGTTACAAATCTCAGGAGGGCAAGGAAGGCTTTTGTCCTGTTTCCCATGCTATCTCTAATGTAATAGAGCATCAACTATACAGTAGATATTTAATAAATGCTTGAGGAAAAAATTAATACATGCATTTTATATTTTGCCTTGTGTGTCAGTAAAAATAATAGTTATGGATATAATAAATCTTTTTATTACATTTTATGTATTTACTGTGGGGGGGCACATACACATGCCACGGCATACATAGGGAGGTCAGAGGAATATTTTGAGATTTGGTACTCCTCTTCCACCACGTGGCTCCCAGGGACTAAACTCAGGTTGTCAGAATTAGTAGCAAGCATTCTTACACACTGGGCCATCTTATCTTACCAGCTCTTATGAGTGTATTAAAGACGGCATTCTCTTTAGAGCATCAAAGGCCATCTAAGGGGATCACTTGCAGATTGTCCTAGCTTTGATGGTCAACACAGTATTGGTTTGTACAGATGGATAAATTAGGTAACTATTAAATTATTAAGGGACTATTAAACTCTATTTAATGAAGGCTCTGATTTAGCATTTTGTAATCAACAAAGTGGTTTGCAAAACCTAATGTGACTAGGAACAGGAAGGCATTCAGCATTTCAAAGACAGTTTCTTTGCAAGAAGTTAATGGTTCTTTCTAGAGCTCTGCTACCCACAGAAAGTGAAGTGGGCTATTACTTGGGATTTTCTTTCTGCTTTAGCATGTACTGAATACCAACACTGTGTAAGAAGTTTCTGCACACAGAGTCGGGCACAAGCAGGTCTGCTTTAAATCCTGCTTCTGTAACAAAGCACAGGAAACCTACCAATGGATATCCAGGAAACAATGAACTCACAATAGATACAATCTAAGGAGATTTTAGTAAGTCATTTTTGTATTCATGTAATGCAGACTTTTTTTAAAACCTCCTATAAAATAACATTTGAACTTGGGAATTTACAAGCATTGATGGGTTTTCAAAGAATCCAGGGGCCCTTTCTAAGTTATAGAACAGCTGACTATATATACTGTTAGTGAATTTTATACAAGCAAAGCTTAAAACTCCATCTATTCCTCTTCTCTACCCATACATACACCCCATGTCTCCTCCAAACCTTCAAATACAGTGAGATAGACATAGAACACAGGTCTCAGTGTCAAAAACATCACAGTTAATTTCCCCTCTCCCCAAAATGCTGGAGGAAACAAGCTTAGAAAAGGTTAGATGAGCACTGTTGGAACTAAACCCTTGCAAGGCCTCGATGTTCACCATCTAAAGGGAAAATGTTGAAAATAGCAAGCATCCCTTAAATAATTAAATCAACCAGCTCATCTGCTCTTGCAAAATCAATTTTTTCAATATTGGAGAGTCTCAGAAGGAGAGTCAAGCTCTAAAACTTCCCTGAGGAGTGGGAGACTGTGAGAAGGTCCACAGAAGGCTCTGAATGTGCACTTGGGGCTATCTATCTGCTCGCGTGGTGTGTGAAACACTGATGGAGTAATTAAAATGATAGCTATTTATTATCTATAAAATGGGGGTGAATGACCATTTTTATAGGATTAGATGAAGTGAAGACATTAGATTCTTCTAAGTGTCCCCTATAGCCTTTAGACAATGGCTCATATTTAACTTATATTCAAAAAATCACTCTGGTTGGGGACCCTACCTATTTCCCTAATTTCCAGCTCCTTATCACATGAACATCATTTTGGTTCAGACCATATAATTCTTGGTACTTCCAGTATGCAACGGTTCTCAAGTCTTACCACGTTTTTACCCCCTCTGTCTCTCTCAGTCTTTCTCTTGCTAGTACAGTTGTCCTCCCAGCCTATTTGTTTCTTATTAGCTATCACTTTATTCCATCAGTGTTTCACACACCACGCCAACCCCTTTTAGTAACTGTGCACACTGCCAACACTGTGATCTTGCCATCTCTTTTCTTTCCCACTCAGACAGACCAGAGGGACCCACCTCTCCCTGAGAACTGGGCAGATGTAAAGCACTGTTAAAAGTTGTAGAAATCTGTTAAAAGCACCATTCGTTTTAGTCAGTACTTTCTGTTGTAGTACTCCTTTTGATGTTGTTTCCTGTAAATAAACAAAAACACCAGAGATGGGGCAATTCAGTTCCAGACTCTCTTACTGTCTGAGCTACCTTGAGGAAAAGCATTGTCAGTCTGACAGGCAGTCAGACCACACTTAGGCCAGCACCAGTGGTCTTGAACACTCCACGGATGCCTTGAGACAGCTATATCAAATATTGCACATAATTTCCCTGGCTTCTGAAAGCACAGCAACAGCCAGCCAGGGCTGCTTGAAACAGTTTGGACCAGATGTTTTACAATCACAAGCTTGGATGAACCATTTTCACCTTGGCAGAAAGGAGACTGCTTCCTCTGGGGTGACAAGGCCATGATTGGCCCCAAGCATAAGGCTTAATGACACAGTGAATGACACTAGAGGAAAGGCTCTGATTGGCCAAACAAATGGCTGTGAGTGGTCCAAATACTCCTCTCAAGCTATGTAGGCTCACTCAGTGAGTCAGCCAGGAGACCAGTTCCTGTGCTGCCTCCCCTGGTGTTGTCACATCTTCCAATAAAGACTTTCAAGTGGTCTTTCCTTGACTATTTTCAGTAGTGTAGGTTAAGCTGGAAACATGAAGAAAGAGGCAGCAAAGACCAGTGGAGAGTTCTGGGAAGGCCACCGGAGCAGTAAGGGCAGCTTGAACGAGGGCCCATCTCAGGCTCAGTGGCACATGCCCTAGAACAGGAGACTGACCCCTCAGGCTCAACACACACCTGATCTCCTTTGTGGGGCCATGTACACAGCCTGGTAGCTTGACATCTGAATGAACACCCATCACAGGAAGCAGCTTGAGTCCACCAGGTACCTGATGTCACAAGCGCATCACTCAGTAGCTTGGTAGCTGAAGATCCATGGCACCTGGTGCCACCACTGCCTACACAGCTTCAGATCCCCAGTGCTGGGCTCCCAAACAACCTAGCATATGTTCCTCAACTCCAGGTTGCCCAAGCACAAAACCTTAACTGCTTGAGCACTAAAGAGATCCAGTAGCATTGAGGTCAGTCCCAGTGGCTGACATTGTGTTTCCAATACCTGTGCTGGACTTTTTGAACAGTCTTGTTTGAGAACAGCATCCAGTTCCCCAGCTCTGGACCCCAGCTCCCCAGTGCAATGAACCAGCAATGACCACGACAGTGCTAACAAAGCAAGGGCAGAGGTCTTGGTGCATTTGATTGACAGCTAAGGGAAAGCTGCCTTGGAAGCCTTAGACACTGCTGGTAGCACCCTCAGGCCTGAATCCAACCTACCAATGGTAGTGTGATGCCTGTGCCACATGAACCACCAGCAGATCACCCAGTGATCTAGTCCAGGGATTCAAAGTAGCCATCAGGAACTTGCCCCCAGTAGGAAAGGAGACTTATGCCTGAGTGATCCCAGCCACACCCAGGGAAATACTGTCCCGACAGAGGCAGGTGCTCCACGTCATACAGGCTGCAGCCAATGACACCTGGAGGGGCAGCTCAGAAGTTTGAGAGCTACCAAGCGAAGGAGAAAGAAAGTGAACACAGAGATGACAAGAGAGTGGAGGGCTGATAAAAGGCTGTAAGAAGTACCCAGAAGACCCTGGGCACAAGAGAGTTCTAGAGAGCTATCCCTTGCTGGTCATAATCCCCAAACAGAGTTCTAATAGTAGATGCTGCAAGGGTCCCAGGGGCCTGGCAGCCTAGGCCATCACAAGGACTCTAGTACCAGCTGTGTTGTGTGCTACCGCTTCCATAGCCCATGCCCCTGCTTGCTGATGCCAAACACTGGGCAAAACAATGGCTAGAGAGGGGCAGCTGAAGAGCTTCTTGCTTACCCATGATTTCTGTTCATAAGAACTCTCAGCCAAGCCAGGTGTGGTGGTACACACCTATAATCACAGCACTCCAGAGGAAGGTGTTCTAGTTTGCTATCAACTTCTATGACAAAACAATTTGACCAATACCAACTTGGGGAGGAAAGGGTTTATTTTGCTTTTAGCACAGTCCATCATCAAGGGAAGCCAAGGCAGGAACTCGGGGAAGAAACCTGGAGCACAGCCTATGGAGCAATGCTGCTTACTAGCTTGCTCCTCTGGTACATGCCCAGCCTCCTTTCTTATACAATATAGGACTACCTGCCCGGAGGTGGCACCACCCACAGTGGGCCCTCCCACATCACTCATCAATCAAGAAAATGCCCACAGACATAGCCACAGGCCAATCCAATGAAGGCAATTCCCCAACTGAATTGCCCTCTACCCAGGTGTATCAAGTTGACAACTCTATGAGTTCACCAGCCAGGACTATGTAGTAAAACCCTGTCTCAAAAACCAAAACAAAAATCACCAAACCCTCAACTCACTGATAAGTGCCACAGCTAGACCTTAGGCTTCTTGAGGGATGCAATCTATATTCCATCTCTGCTTCCCTAGTGCCCAGCAGGTACACAGCACGTAGCAACATTCAGGAGTAAGTAGATAAACTTTCACATTCAGGCCATTTGGACTACTTTCCTGTATACATCGCCTACTGTTGTCTCGTGTCTCAGTTTATCTCAGTAAATTATTTCTTGATGATAGGAACTTGTCGGCAAATACAGTCCTTCTCTGGTCATATAAGTGAGAGAATTCATCATATATACATAGAACGATTAAAACATTTTATTGAATTTGGACTAATGATATTTAATCCCCTATCCAGCTGCCATGCTTTCTTTTTCTTCACTGATATCAAACTGCAAAGAAGAAAATCACATGTTGCGCTGTGAAAATGTCCAAGAGCAGCCTCGGCAACCAGTGTGCTCTGCTGTGCACCCCCGAATGATGGGCTCACTTCAGCATGGTTTTAGACAGTGCCCAGACATCAATGGGGGACAGACACTTTAGTAAGTGCAGCCTTGTGGGATAATATGCTGATGAGAAAAACTTACATGGTTCCAACTATTGGTGTTCTTTTGAAAAATAAGAGAATGCAATTTATAGAAAGGAAGTTAGAAAAGAATGTCCAAAATCTTCAAATGTGTTTAATAACCTTGGTTACAAAGGGGAATAGTGTAAAAAGAGAAAATCCACATTGAACAACCCCAACTGGCACACTTTTCTTAGCTGACCTGGAGTTGGCCCTTTTCCCCTGATCAAAATCTAGGCAGGAGGGAAAAAGGAAAAAAAAATTAATAATAATTAAAATAAATAAATAAATAAATAAAAAAAATAGTGGTCAAATGGAAAGCAACCTTTTTTGCACAGAATCTCCTTTTTAAACCTAATAGATACTTTCTCTGCCTGCCAGTTTCTCCGTGTCTGGTGAATTTACTAATTCTTTTAAATTTATACCAAAAAAATAATTTCAGACTTACGAAGAAAGAACAAACAACAACTTCTTTTATTATCTCCCAAACCTGTTAACACAAACACTGGGGGCTTCTTCATAAATAGAGATCTGTAGGTTGGACACCATCTGTGTACACTGCTGTTTGCCAACTACCCCCTTATAGCAACAGACATCATGGGGACCAGGATGCCTGGCCATTCAGACCTTCCTTGGACTCTGTCTTGTCCCTCACTGGAAAGGTGGGGAGGTCACAGCTCTAGTTTGTGTCCAAGCATATGGAAAGACAACGCAGCAAAGAAAAAGGATGCGTTCCTAATACACAAAACTGGACTGCAACCCCAGTTTACTGCATCCTAGCTTTGTGGCTTGTGGGTTGCTCATCTAAGTGATTGTATCTCAACCCTCATTTCTGCTAAAAAATGAAGGTAATAATAACAAGTATCTCCTTGCTGGGGTAATGGTACTAACCAAATGAAATATTGTTACAAGAATCAAAAGAGGGAAAAATCTAACCTATCACAATTTCTAAAGGCAAAGTTATGAAATGCTCCACAAGTATTTCTTATAAGTTTTGTCATATTTATTAGCCATTATTCTTTAATTATTCCTATTGTATTAATAATGTAGATCAAAATTCAGAAATGAAGCTCACTAAGGTGGGAATGGCTTTTCTTTTCATATTGTGTCATAAGGCATACTTTCAAAAATAACTGTGAGCAAATCATCAATCTAGGAATGGGTTACTCTCCCATTGATGCTGGATAGGCTCTTGCAAGGACATCATGTATTGAGTGCAGAGATGAGCCAAGAGGTGAGGATGGGTAGATTGTGCTGTTTTTTAAATCAAATAAACTCTTCCCCTCTAAACTAACATTTAAACAGAATATACTAGTATGTCCAAATCACTATATCTGAATCTGCAGTTGATGTACTTCCCAATTTCATTTTTCTAATTAAATTAAGAGACTGTGTTAAATGATAAAGCAATCTATTAGAACACTAGGCACAAATGAAACATTTTAATGACTCTAAGTAAATGAAGTATTGAAGAAGGTGATATTACAAACTCCGAACCATCGTTTCTGTTTTCCAATTTTCTCAATGCTGAGAGTAGTTGTTTGGTTTTAATGACATGTACGTATCAGAACCCATGAAAAATCAGCATTTGAATCAGAGGGTGAAAGGCACATTTTCCACATTCCTTAGAAGAAAACGTGACAATAGGAATATCTTGAGGTTCCATAGTATTTGCTGGCTGATATCACTCTCTTGCCAAACAAGCCTGTATTTACTTCGGGGCAGAAGAGGGTAGAACCACCACAGGCATGTGTAATAAAGAGACAGATGGCTGTACTGGTCACCTGTCAGCAGAAATTATTCACAGAGGAGAAAATGAGCAAAGACACTGAATAATTCCCCTGTGTTTTGATTTCGTAATCTCAAGCTATCCTTTCTGTTTATAAGGTGAGTTTTAATCAGAGTCAGAGACAAAATGAGAGAAAGGACAAAATGTTTACTATCGTCCTCACTGGAGATGGATGGCATGAAACCTTCCTCTTTGATCATGACGGATGACCCTTGCTCTACACTCGGAAAAAGAGCATCCTCCCCTCCAAGGACCTCCTGTGAGCTTCCTGGTGAAAAGGAGGGCTCTCTCCTGTCCAAACTTGACAACTGGATTTAATCATCCGTGGAAGTAACAAGTCCTCATGGTTAAGCATCACATTGACCCTGAACCCCCAGCAACAATGGAAAGTGATTTCAACCGTGGCTCTGGACTTTCAGTAAGGACAACCAAAAGGAGGCCAATCTTCTTAAATATTTCCTTGGTTGAATTTTAACCCAATCTGCATATTTATAAATTGCAGTATTATCAAATGTAGCACAATATTTTTACTTAATACAGAGGCAATGATATTTAATATTCTCTCTACTTTCTATAGACTTAAATTTTCTCATAATTTTAAATTAAATAATTGTTAAAGAAATATCCTGGCTTCTGTTCAGGCTCCATTGATTTTAGGTGACAGTGTATAACAGAATTGATTCATGGGAATAACCTCCAAAATTCTCAAAGCTGGAGAACTTTTCTTCAGCGCCCTGATACTTCCTTACGTGGATATCCACATAATTTACAAAAGAGAGGTAGAATTTATTTTCCAAACAGCTAGACAAAACTACAGAGAATCCAAGTAACCTTGGGCTGTCCTACTTTAGCCACTTGACAAATCCTAAACTTTCTAAGGCAGGGAACCAGAAAATCATAGGATTAAGGCAAAGACAAACAGTAGCTTACCTTACACCCACTTTCTCAGGGGTGGGAAAAGACAATGACTTCTAAGTGTCTTCTCCTTAATCCTATCGTCAACACATTTTATTTTGTTTTATTCTGTTTTCTGTTGTTCTTTTTTTTTAAAAAAAAAAAAAAAAACTTCCAAGGCTTCCTTTAGGGAGATAACCCCAGTGTGTAAGATGTCTGAACCGCACCTAGCATCATTACATCTTGAAGCTTCTCTTTGACACCAGCAATTGACAGAAAAGATGACCTTGGTCAACTGAGAGCAGCAATTATGGTGAAGGAATGGAGTGCCGCAAGCTTTAACACAAAGAACTGTTCAAGTATGGTATGAAGACGGTGTAATATTGATGCCTTGGTAAACCTCACACCAAACTGGAAAGAGAAACAGTGGGGGGGGGTGGCAAAATAAGTAAAGGGCAGGAGAGGAAATGAAAAGGAAGAGCGAGGGGGAGAGAAAACAGGAGGGAGGGAGAGAGGAAACCTGAAGTGACTGATGTACATCCCTCAAGCCATTGTCACAAGCATTTCGTATGTGAACTTTTAGACAAGAACTCTATATAGTACTTTTTTAAAAGTTATCAAAGACTCTTCTATTGCAGGAGAGGTTATCTACACATTCCAAACGTTCAAAATCTGTCCCTTTAAGGATGAAGTATGGTACATATTTTAAACAGAGGCAGAGTATAACGGTGCTGAATGCCTCAAGCATTTCAAATTAGCAGGAGGGAAATTTGAGGATTTGGCTATGGGACAAAGAGTTGGGCTCTGTAGTATTTCCTTAAGATAGTGGCCTAGAGCCTGGGCATAGTAGCAGAGCTTAGCTTAGAGAATGTTGCTTACATCAGGGAAAAAGTGAACTTGGGATGAACTTGTTCTCAGCCATATAAAACAAAGGGTATTAAACTTATAATTCAGAGAGACATTAACTGTTCATTTTGCTGGAAATCATATAATGACTATTATCTAAGATCTCTAAGAACAATGCTTGGCTAGAATTCTATGTCCTATTTGACTAACAGAAAAAGATGTTTTAGCACATGTAGGCAGTTTTTTTTTTTTTTTTTTAAACAAAAAACCTTGCATTGTAAATCCAAGAAAATATTAAAGGAAAAAATAATAATAATAAAATCTTATACATTTAAAAATGGAATAAATTCCATTAAATGGTTACCACTCTGTCAATCCTTTGACTACCGTAGTTGGCTATGCGCTTATGCATAGCTTGGTCTTTCAAGTTCAGACTAGCCCCAGATTTTTCAGTGTCAATGCCCTGGTTCATCCCCTTTGGCCATTTACTCTAGATACTGTAAAGGCCTCCTAATGATTTTCTTGCTTTTATTCACTATTCCCCCAAACTTTCTTTCAATCCAATGCATCAGACACTGCACCAGGATTTGGCTCTTGGTAGTAAACAAATGAATGTGATATCTACTCAATACAAGATTTACAATCTTCCACCCAATCTGCCAAAAAGGCTCTTTCTAAGACAAGTCGTTCACTTCATATACTGGTGAAAACATTTCCATTGATAGTTCTGATGGTTCATTTTGTCAACTTGTCACAAACTAGAATCACCTGGCACCTGGCAAGTGAGTCTCAGTGGGGGATCCTCTAGGTTAGATTACCCTGTGGGCATGTCTGCAAGGGATTATCTTGATTATATTAGTTGAGGTAAGAGGACTCACCCCCGAGATTAGCACCAATCCCTGGGCAGGGGATCATGGATTCTGTAAGGAGGAGAGGAGAGTTGAACACTAGCAGGTATGCATCAATTCATTGCTCTCTACTCTTGACTGCAGATGTAATGGGACAAGCTGCTTCAAATTCCTGATGCCTGGACTTCCTCACAATGATGAACTGACACCTGGAATTGTGAGCCAAATAAACCCTTTCTTCTTTAAGTTGCTGTTGCCAGGGTACTTTATAACATCAACAGAAAACCAAACTAAGATAGCTCTCATCCACTGACATCTTTTGCCTCCATATTCATTATCTGGATCTCACTGGCAGAGCACCACTCCCCATGTTTCATCCTTTCTTGATTATAATCAAAAGCTCTATTCCCAACAATCCCTGTTTCTTCCCATCTTCTCTTGTTCACCTTGTTTCTTCCATGTAACATTGGACTTGAGCTGATCAGACATCAAAATGAGCGAAGAAATGGATACATTAGATCTAACACCTAAGAAAATGGTACATAAAGTTACCCTGGTTATGTAGGCTATTTTGAGATGGAGTTAAAGTTTTAAATGACAGAGAACATGTTTAGACATAATCATTTCTAAGGGGAAAAAATGCCTACAAAGGACCAGGAGCAATTCGGAACACATATTAGTCTGTATCTTTAGGATACAGCACAGCGATTTTCACTATAGGTTCCCAAACTATACCTTCCCTTTCCTCTTCTCTCTCCTCTGCTTCCTTTTCCTGCCTGAGTACTCAAATTTCCCTGTAACAAGCCTGCTCTGTTACATAAGGGAAACGTCTTACCTCTGATATCTATTCTGTAGACCTTCTCCTCAGTCCCAATTAGTATGTACAAAGGAGACTGAGCACTCGTGACTGGGGCATAATACTACAACATAATTCTACGTAGAAAATATTGCCTTGGGTCCATGAGTAAGATAATCCTGGGAAAGTTTACATTTTCCTTAAGTATACTTGTATGTAAGTTGTGAAATATATGAGGTATTTATACTTCTATAAATATCAAACTATTTTGGAAGTAGAGTAATATAATAATTAATGATTCTATGCTTTGCATGGCTCATTATAGAAGTTTAATATCCTCTAGGCGCCTCCAAATTAAGCTTTCTGTTATCATTGCTACAATTTGGATCTCGGATGTTCCACGAACTTCCAGTGTTGAAGGCCAGTCGCTTGCCTGTGTGGTTCTATAGGGAAATGAGTGTTGGGGTTTCATGGACAGATGTTAGATCACTGGGGCTGTGACCTTAGAGGAGATATTGGGACCTCAGGTCCTTTCTTTCTTTTGTTTCCTGGATGTTGTGAAGTGAACAAGTCTACTATACCATGTGCCCTACCACTCTGTATGGTACTGTCACAGGCTCAAAGCAACAGGGCCAAGTGACCAAGGACCAAACACTATGAAACTTTAAGCCCAAATGGATGTTTCCTGTTTTTAAGATGATTATCTGAAATATTTGGTAACAGTAACGTTAAGATAGCTAATATTATCATTGCCTTCAGTCCTTCATTATGTTTCACATATTTATTAAGAATGTATTGAACCTTCTGCCAAGTTTTTTTAATTTCTAAAAATCCTAGCATAAATAATCAGCAACCATACCCATCTCACAGAACTGACAATAAACAGTCAGGCAGAGTAATTGGCAAGTATTTGTGTGATAGGCCCCATAGTAGTGAAGTATTTCATAGAAAAGAAGATCCAGGAAGCCATTGTTTCGGTGATTAACACTCTACTAAGCAATGTACAAGGAAAATAACCACATAATCCTGTTCCAAATGAGAAAAACAAATCACAGGTAGGTGAACATGGACAAACAGGTAGACTACCCCACACTAATTGTTCATCTAGTTCAAAGCCCCTCTGCATATGTACAGATGAACAAGGCAAGGAGGGTCAGACAAAACAGGTAAGGGGGAGTAGCTTGGGAACCATTTGAAAAGATTTCTTTATTATGGGTGCTCAGATTTTTTGACAGGGAATACTAGAGTACTTAGAATGAAACATTGTGCTAAAGAAAAGACCTAGAAAATCTTAATTGCCATGCTATAGACGTGTGAGGTATTTAGATATAAAGGTACATTTTGACATGAAGAAATATGAAGAAAGACTTGCATTAGATAACACCTGCTGGGTAATAACAAGCAGAAAGCAGAAGAGAGAGCAGGATCATTAGTGAATAGGAGAAAACCAGGACAGAATTTTGAGGAAAGGCTTGGATGACTACAAAAGGAAACAAATTGAGGGCATTAAGAAGATGTTTTTGCAGCGCGACCAACTGGCAAGCCCGCGGCATTCTTAGCCATGAGGCAAGGATTAATGAATCAACAAGAGGGCTTACTTGTAATGTGGGTAGGAGGTGACCAGTCTTAAGGTCAGAGTTATAGAACAGCATGGGAGTGTCATCCCTGTCACTCACTAGGCAGCGTGGAGGTAAATGAAATCTGCAAGACTAGGAAGGTGTTGTCATGGAGCCTAAAGTATGGTAGTGATTATAACCTACTTGGTAAGAACAAAGGAAATGTCTCTTGGCTTCAGGTGTTTATTAGGATAAAATATGGAGCCTAAAGTATGGTAGTGATTATAACCTACTTGGGCAGTGGTAAGAACAAAGGAAATGTCTCTTGGCTTCAGGTGTTTATTAGGATAAAAAAGAAATACATGTGAGAGTTGAAGTCACCCGGGACAGTGCAAAGAGTGGAGTAAGACACAGGTTAGGGGAAGGAAAGCAATTTAGAATGTAGAAAGAGATTTTGCTATTTCTTTATTTGATTATTTATTTTTTAACATGTGTATATACTTACGTATATAGAACTGAACTCAGGGCCCTGTGCATGATGGACAAGCACTCTATCACAGAGCAAACTCAAAAATGTTTTACAACCTGAAGGTCAACAGATGCTGATGTAGAGGCTGAGAGAACACATCATCAAAGTTAAGGACTTCCAAAGAACTATTGGTGAAGAATTAAATGTAGAATTCACTACCAAGAATAAAGATTAAGGAAAATGATCCTTCACCAAAGACTACCAAGAGATGCTATGTTAATATTGGGCTTTTCAAATCTTAGTTAAGGCACAGATGTTTAAAGTTATTTAGTTATGTAGGACTGTGTTCACAATAAGAAAATACATATCATAAAACGATAGTGATCTTATCCAAGGCTGATGACTAAATCACTTGCAGCACACATCTAACTCTGCATCAAATATTTGTCATCAGAAATAAATGCTATTCATATAAACATATATCTACTCTAGAAAGGACTAAATACATCACTATAGAAAGAAAACTCACTCCTGTGTGAAGATACTTTATAACGAACTTAAGTCATTATCTGTATGTTCTAGCCAAATACTTAAGTTCTAAGGGGAAACTACATTTTGTCATTATATTATGCTATTATTCTTAGAATAGTCTGTTCTTAAGATGATTGAAATTTCTCCTTCACATGCACTCTTCATCATGCCCTCCCACACGTTAAGCAATCATACTCATACTCTTCCTCAAATACTGTCATCTTCATGGGATCCAAAGAGCTGGCAGCGTTCTGTTCCTTGGAACTGATTGTCAAAATCACCATGATTAAGGTTTTGGTCTAATCCCCCAGTGTTCCCATCTGAGCTCATTATGGAGAACTCCTGGGTGGGAGGGAGGTAATAGTGTCCCTGAGACAGAGCTTCCTGTTCAGCCAGGCTCTACTGGAGATCAATATGCAACCACTGTTCCATGGCAGGCAGTAATTAGCACATTAGGTCATGTAGATAATAAACCGGAAACCCCTGGAGTTCTGTTTCTCTTTTTCATTTTTTTCCTATAAAGAATTTTACTGTGAATAGAGGGTAAGGGATTGGCTATGAGTGTCCTGCTTCCCGGCCTCAGGTTCAAAGTTAGAGAAGATATATATTAAAGATGTCCTGGCCTTGCCTGACCTTAGAACCCAGGGAGATGTGACTGTGAAATTATCATCTACAAATAATCCATTATGAAAACCAAATTGGGCTCCACTTTACTTCCTTAAAAGAGTGGCTTTAATAGTAAGTTAATACCTATCAAGTTAAGATTGTATATTGAGATTTGGTATTAACAGAGTCTGCAAAGACTGTGAATTCATCCCTCTTATAAGTGACAAGAGTCAAATATTGGCAGGTCAATAACAATAATTCTATATTCTAAGCAAGGATCAAAAATAATATCTGAGGTGACAAAAGGTCCAGACTTCCTCAGGATGCTCTTAGAAGCCTATGAAAGTGCTATACCAACTAGAAAATTTAGAAAATTTAGAAATTGTATTTAGAAAATTATACAAGTCCATCATCAGAAGTGTGTTTCAATTTAAAGTAAGACTCTATCCATTTTCTGGTATCTTCTGCAATTTCTTTCTTTAGTATTTGTGGTGGCTTGAATGAGAATGTCCCCCACAGGCTCCAAGTATTTGGACATTTTGTCCCCAGTTGGTGGCACTATTTTGGGAGGTCCTAGAAGGTGGGGCCATGCTGGAGGAAGCACGTTACTAGGGTGGGCTTTGAGAGTTCTTAAGCCTTGTTTAATCTCCAATCACTCTGTTTCTTGTGCCTGCTCAAAGATGAGAAGGTTTAGCTTCTGTTTTTCCTCTAACCACCTCCCGCCACCATGTCCACCCACCATGATGGACTCTTGACCCTTTGGAACCATAAGCTTCAATAAAATCTTCCTTTTTAAAGTTCCCTTGGCCGTGGTGTTTCTATCACAGCAACATAAAAGTGACTAAGACAGTATTCTAATGTTTTCACTGTACAAGCCTTTCATTACAGAGTAAAATATTTATTCCAAGATATATTTTCAAGGCCATTGTGAATGGGACTGTTTTCCTGATTTCTTTGTTGGTATGTTTATTGTTGGTATACAGGAAAGCTACTGATGTCTATGTGTTAACTTTGTATCCTGCTACTTTGCTGCTGAGTGTGTTTGTCAGCTCTAGGAGTTTCTATTGGAGTCTTTAGGATCTTTTATGTATAGAATTATATCATCCACAAATAAGGATAATCTAACTTCTTCCTTTCAAGTACTTATATCCTTTATCTCTTTTACTTGTCTTATTGCTCTAGCTAAACCTTCAAGCACTATATTGAATAGAAATGGAAAGAGTGGAAAACTTTGTCTCTCTCCTGATATTCATTGAAATACTTTGAGTTTTTAGTTGACTGTAGGCTTGTTGTATATTGCTGTTATTGTGTTCAGATATGTCCCCTGTATCCCTAGATTCTCTAGAACTTTTATTATGAAGGGATATTAGAACATCTGTGCCTTTTAAATAATCTGATCCCAATAGCACTGCCACTCATAGCTTCTCAAAGATAAATCAGCCTCAACTTTGGAAGAGACCATAGTCAGCACAGAGGAAGAAAGCCAAGTCTCTAAGGAATATGGTAAAGCAAGAACAGGGAGAATTAATCTACTCAAATTTCTACTTGTTATGTATTGGTGACATTTAATGAAAGTTCTACATGTAAAACTTAAACTTCTAATCTGATTTTTTTAAAGTCTTACACAGGTCAAAGATTCTGCTTTTCACCCATTTTTTCAAGTGTGTTTAAGAAGAGGCAGGGCATGGTGGCAGCATGTAGCATGAGCTTATGTTACATGACTTGTAAAAGGCCCCGTGTTAGGAGGAAAAGAGGCAAGGTTAACTCTCAAATTCAACAAATCTCCTTTGGATGCTGAGCCTGGATTTATGACTACATAGGAAATTTTGGAGAAGATTGGGATGTGAGAGGTAGGAGGGAAATTCAAGGGAATAGGGGAGACTTGTGCAGAGCGCTTGAGGTTCAGAGGAGGAGACAGACGGCAACAGCAAGGACAAGAGGCATAATGACCATGGAACATGCTGGGGCCAGTGAGAACATGATACGGAGGACAGGTCCTCATCAGAGTTTGAGAGGAGGCCCTTGACAGTTCAGGAACAAAGGAGTGAAAACTCAAAACTGCTACTTGAGGATGGTTAATCTAGGACTGGAAAACAGAGCAGACTTCAGACATACAAACCTGGACACCAATAATGAGGAGCTGAAAGACTGTCAAGGGAAGCAGCGGGGAGGGGGGATCATTATGAAGACACCCTTGTTTCCCTGCTTCAAAGCAGCTTTCCCCTTCCTGCTTTCCTGTAGGACGAAAGAATCCACCACCAAAACATTCCATGTGACAAGAGATGCTGCTTTAGAAAACATAGCTGTAATCACATATTACCTAGGAAACCAAATATAACTAAATGCAAAATGTTACCCCACACTGAGAAATAGCTGTGAAATTTGGTTATAGCTGTGTTTATTGTTCATTAAGCTTTAGATAATAGGACAATATTCTAAATTAATCCAAATGCAAATTAAATAAGTTAGATGTTGAAAATACATGGGGTGCATTATATGGTTTGGAATGAAGCCTCTAACAACACTGAAAGTTTATTTGGCTAAACCCACTTGTTTCAATACATCCCTTTATATATTCGTTCTGTTCTTAGAATTTTGGATAAGTTGGGGGTAGCCGATGTATGTGTGTATAAAGTATACATTGAGTTGAAAGCTTTTTTGGATAAGTTGGGGGTAGCCGATGTATGTGTGTATAAAGTATACATTGAGTTGAAAGCTTTTTTCCAGATACTCCCTTCCCAGCACCCCCAGAGCCAGCGCACTGGCGTGAGCTTTAATTCTATGATATACCTGAGTGGCAGCATAAGGAGACCATATGGGAATTGCAGGTCAGGAAAAGCAAAAGTTTCTCCTTAAGGAGAGATAAATCCCAATCAACATCTCCCCCTGCCTAAATCCTTTCTCTTAGTTAAAATTATACCTCACATATCAAGAATTTAGATGGGATAAGGAGGTTTTCTGCCAAGCACCCTCAAAGGCAGGCAGATACCTGGCATATGACTCAGGTAGACCTATTACCTGTCCAGTTACAGACATGCATGACTTCAAATACACATAGTCAGAAGTTCATAGATGCCTGAAGAAAATGCAGAATTTGCTTCAATAGAAAAGTTGTATTAGAACAATCAGAAAAACTCAAAGGAAATTTTTATTTATTTATATGTATATATGCATACATACTTATTCTCATTTACATAAACATCTATTTAACTTTACTCAGGTTAGGATTCCTGGGGAAAGGAAAACATTTAGATTTAACTAAGGATAGAATTCAAAGAGCATTCAGTATACTTTCTGGAAATAATGCCTTATGCTTTTGTTTCCTACTCACATTCCTGAGAGTTGTTACAAAGATTTTTACTTGGTTTGGATGGATTGTCCTGCAGAGATATAAAAATTTTATAGCCAAAGTGTACAATAATCAACAAGTCTTTATGTTTTATATTTTTCAGTCTATTGTGCAACTAACTTCCTGAATTGTGCAGTATCGGTCAATGTTGAACTCAGGAGAAATTAATAAATAAGGTTCATGTAGAAGACTTCTACTCTCTCAGTAGACCACTAAAGGACGAGACTATTAGAATACATCTCATCACATGAAATAAACTCCAATGTCTTTTTGAAAGTGATTGTCACACACAAAAAAAAAACTGTTGAGGACCAAGTGCTTCTTTCCTTGTATGCATTATAAGAGCCTTTTCCCTCCAACCACTATCCAGCATAAAACCATTTCACCTGTATGTAAATGTGTCCATGTTCTAAGCTATTGCTTAGAAACTGAAAGGTTTTTCTGTGAGAAGGAAGAAGAGCAGGAGAAAAAACTGTAAACATCTTGACATTTCCATTTTCCATCTGATGAAGAAAATTACACATTGAGATAGTCATTATGAGTCTTGTATTGCTGAAATGCATTGTTACTGGCAAGGAAATACCAAGTCCTAGAGGAAATACTATTCATTTTGTAAAACGAACACTAGGACTTTTGCACAAGTCTGACTTTGGAAATATGCAAGGTTCAGCCATTCTGTCAGCAAATGTTTTTGAATGTCAATTATGTTTTTGACACTATGTCTCTTCTAAACAAGGTTATATTGATAACTAATAAAATTACAAATTTTGAAAATATTGGTTTTTACTATACACTTTTCCAGGCTTTCAAGATTGAACAAGAACAGCTTTATTATTAAAGAAAAATGTAATTAATACTAGAAAGAACTATATAAAATCTCCTCTTTTCTTTCGCAGACATGTAGCAAAAGCTAACGTGTGCAGACTATTACCTAGACATCAAAGTAAGGATAATCAATGACTAAAACACAAGCTGGTTCTGAAACATCTCCATCTTCCTGGTCTTTGAATTCTTTGTTTGAAAACAGTTTGTGATTTCATTTGGCAAAGGGATGTGGATCAGGTGGCAAAGATCCACAGGATAAAGATAGGGAAGAAAACAAGCTATAATTCTGAGTAAAGCAAATACTGAGAATGACTGAAGGCCTGAGCCAAATCCATCCTCGCACCCACTGAGCTTAATCAAATGTTATCGGAGGACTGGAGGGCAAAAGCAGTAGGGACCTCAAAACAGAAACTCAGATGGAGAAACGGTTGGTTTCAACACATTTGCGGGTATTTAGCTTTTGTGCAGCTTCATGCAGGATTTTTTTTTTAGCCACAGAAGGTTCTTTGGTATCAGAAAGCTTATAACTGAACACTGGAGCAGGAACAGGGACCCAATGTGAAGTCTAGCTGACTCGTGTAGTAGGGAAGTCGCTAAGAGTTAGGAGAGACTCAGGTGACAAGGGTGCAGAGATGGCTTGGATGAATCCGAAAGATCACACAGAGCTAGAGACGGCAGATGTGAAGGAGCAAGCACTGCTCACTTACACATATTCAAGAACAGAAAAAATAATATGTGCCGACACGAATTCCAAGACTGATGTCTTTGGAGGAAAATGAGACTAAGTAGAAGGAACACAGGGACATCTCCGGGAAGATGAAGCAACTGGCGTGTTGGTTACATGGATATGAACATTTGTGATTACACATGTAAGATCCGTGCATTTTGCTGAATGTAAAGTTTATCTCGGTCCAAAACTTCTCCCTTCCCTTAGGAAAGAATAAATGAGGTTGCTTTGTAGATGTGTCACTTAGGCCTGGGCAATTCATAGACAATGACCACGTGTGACCAGTTGTGGTACTTGGTAATGGTCTCTGGTGCAAAATGGCCTTCTTTGATGAGTGGTGACTGGGATAGGCTCATGGAACATAGAAGAAGGATGAAGAAGAAACTAACGAATCTCTCAGTTCTCAATAATGAAGCATCATCATGCAGTGGAGGGCCAGGAAAACAAAAGGTCATGAACAGCCAAAGTGTAGAGATCAAGAGTCTGCTGAATGATGGTCCTTGGACAGGATCCTTTTATTAAACTTCACCCACCCAAGGATCAGGGACCATTGCAGAAGAGGGGAGCAGAAAGATTATGAGTCAGGGACAAGGTGCATGGCCATATGGATAATACAGAGCCCTACAAGCTCCTGGGAACCTGCTCATATGATTCTATGGCACTGGTGTCAGCATACACATGGCCAATGCAAACTCGGGCAGATAATAACCCAGCATAGAACTAGGGAAATGAACAGCAGACCCCAATCTTATCAGAAGAAATATTGGCAACTGATTACTGCTAGATGAAGAAGAACTGATCTCCCTAAAACAAGGCACTCTAGATAGGCTGACTATACTTAGTGGACAGACTTAGACTGGGGAACAGCTGGGGACACTGACAATCCAGTGGGCCTTAACAGGGATGACAGCGGATACGGACTGCAGTTGGTGGGGGGGTACCAGTGGGGATGGGGGTATAAAGATGATTAAGATTGTTTGAGATGTTCTGTATGAAATACACAAAAAATTCAATATCTTTTTTTAAATTAGAAAAAGAATAAATGAGAAAAATGAGGGAAGGGAATCAAATTGTATGTATTAATTCTCATAGAATTAGATAAATTAATTTACATCTTTCTGCTTTTAGATGTATAAATAAATGTAGGAAATTATGAGTGTATATTGAAAATAATACATTAAAATTATACCTGCATATGACTAAAAATGCCATATAAATGCTGAACCAATGGGCTCTCAGCAGATTACTACTGTCATCATCAATAAGTAACTATCCAAGGACAACAGAAATGAATGAGCTAAAATTAAACATAAGCAATAAAACGTGTACAAGTGCAACACGCTGAAGATGGTGGAAATGAGTGAGGCCACAGATTCCAACTCGTAATCATCCCTGACAAGGGAAAAGACTCAGAACTGTGGGCAGCACTCCTCCTCTAGTCATAGATTCAGTTGCCAGTTGGCATCTGTAAAAATGTGTTTTCCTGAGCCTCCACTCATCTTCATGCGTAGCTGCATGACACAGAAAGCTCAAGCAATCCTGGCATCTGCAGAGCCTGATACTGCCTGTGTGTTAGTAGAAGCTGTCAGGTCACCTGGAGGACACTGCAAGTCCCCAGATCCAAGGAGAACTATAAGCAAGAGTGATTGTCATGGGCAACAAAATAAAATCAAGAACTCACATGTATGAATCTACAGCTTCATTCTTGCTCTAGAAAGAGCCTGGGTTGAACTGGCATCCTCTGAATTCTCTTTACTACCTTAAGGTCTACAGGGACAAGAACAAAACTGATACAAAGGCATAAATTTTGTTATTATCCTTGCTGCTGCGACTCAAGGATGCTTCTCTTGGATCAGCCCTACCTTCCAGATCTTGTCTATTATGGCTCCATGTGGCTCCCCTCAGTTTTTCTAACTTCTCCAGACAGGACTAAAGTTTTTCTAACTTCTCCCTGCCTGCCTTGGGCTGATGAGCTTGCAAAATGTACTCATTTGATGAAAATTCTGGTCTTTTTACCTGGCAAAATCAATCCTGATAATGCCGTTACTTAAAATCAATGAAGTAAAATATCAAAAAATACAGCCCATCCCTAAATAACAATGTAGCAACTAGAAATATAGTGTAATCGATGCTAATGAAAAGTAGGTAATTACTATAGTTGATGTAAATATGAATCCCCCATGCATTCACATGTGCTTTCATTAGCAGGCCTCCTTTGACAAGTCCAGGAGACACTGGCAGGTTAGACTCGAATCTTTATCCCTTCACCTAACAGATTTGTCACTTCGAGCAAATCACATTTGAATATATGCCTCTTGTTCTTTCTTTGATGTAACTGGATCACAAGAGTATCTGTTTTCTAGAACTGTTGTGAGGTTAGAATGACAAAATGACAATGAATTAGGCATAATGATTAGCACACGGTGAGGTGGTTTAAAAGAACAAGGTAACTGTATAGGGAGAAGGTATCCAAGGTGTGAAAGGATCTGAAATCGAATAGATAGATGGTGAGTCACGGTCTTAATAGAACCTGTACCAAACTTAGAAAAAAGACAAGAGGAATGCTATGTGCCATTTCAATGTCATTTAATGACATTGCTTAATTGACCCGTCCAAGAAATCTTCATCTCCATGGGAAGATGCACCACTGTCTAACACTGATGCTTACTCTTTGTTAATTGAGGACCAGACTCTGTGAGAATACTTGTGGATTTTATATATATATAATAGAAAAGATACCCATCAAAGGACTTTTGAAAATCTTCTGGACATTCATTGTATTACATCCAAGCTAAATTTGTATTCTGGTGATTTTCTATGACTATAAATATCTAGTTCTTCAAATACTCATTTGTCAACTTATTGTTTGCACTTTTGCCATCTTATCTCCCTTGTTTGGGAATTAAATAAGTTTGACACACATTCGCTCTATATTTGTATGAGGATATTTTTAACCTTATGATAGTTACATTTGCATGAGTCATGGTTTTGACTTTATGAAAATTACATTGAGTGGTGAACAGTTCTGTGGGATCTATTAAATGCACTCAACTTCAGTTGTGGCTTTATCTTTAGAATACTGTTAGAAAGTATGACCTATAAATATTTGCTTCTTAGAGGAATATAGAAATTAATTTGTCCAAGATAACACAGATGTGTGGCAGAGTCAAGATATGAACACAGGCCTCTCCAATCCACATCAGGGCTCACCATTATGTTACATAACTCAGGTAAAGTGAGGGCTAAGGAGATGGCTCTGACCGAGTCAATACAGCACTTGCTATGCAAGCATAAAGAACTATATTGTGGATTCTACTACAAGTACTATAATGTGGATTCTACTAAAAGTGATTAGGAAACATGATAGTCCTTTGTATATTTCAAAAAGTACATAGCATGCAATATTAATAAGAGCCATTTTGAAGATGTGTGATTTTAAAGACAAACACTTAGAAGAAAGTCTGGAAAGAAAGTATCATAATGTTCAGTGACTGAAACATCTTTTTCTGCTTGCTTGCTAGAATGTTGCCTTTCTCTTTCAACCCTCTCCAACCATATTTGCCTATGAGGCACTTACACAGTTTTCATGTTCATCCTTCAGTAAAAACGCTCCCAAGAGCAGTTGTACTTCTTCATGGAGTTTTAACCCCAGGATAGCTGTTGTTACTCTGCTTATGACTCCCTACTGTGAAGTGTTCCCTTTTTCCTACTGAAACTTCTCTTCCCCGTGTGACTGCAATGTCTTATGCATGATTATATCTGCAAAGAGGAAATACCTGGTAAGTGAATTAATGATAAAAATATTCTAGATAACAAGCAACTATCTTACACAAGTAAACTCAAACTGGGCCTATTGGCTGGACATACAGAAGTGGAATACAGAGGTGTGGTAAACACATAATAAAACACTTGGATGTACTACAAGAAAATGATGCTTATATAAAGACTAGAGAAAAGAATAATATGCATGCATCTGTCCCCTTGTTTGTATACTAAGTATTGTAGATATTGCTGATTTTTTCTAAAACCTAAACGGGAAATATTTTAACAGATTTAATCAATAAGATAACCTACATCAAAAAAATAGACTCACACAATAAATAAAAAGCAAAAGGCCAATCAATAGGCAACAGTGAAGCTTAACAGCCACTCCAGCAGAAAACTGTCTGAAAAGGCGCTTCACACCCCACTATCTGCACGAGCCACAGCTGCTCACTATTGATTTGTTGCACATAAAGAACATCTATTATCACATGCCAGTGTGAACCTAGCAATTTCTCCACCAAGTAGCCTTCGATGTACAGCTAGCAGTATAGCACAGGAGAGCTGTATGCTTAGCTGATGGTGGCTGAGCCCCACATTCATTCCCTTCTCCTCATCCCATGAGGCCAGTATAAGCAATTCATTCCCAAGTGCCCAGAATCAGTGTGTGCTAAGGATGCACATGCCATGGGTTTTACTTGTGCTTCTCCAGAGCACAGATATAATAACAAGATTCCAGGATTGTGTGCAACTCAAAATAGTTGTCACAAATCTAGTATGTGGTAAGTGTTGCTAAGGAGAGATGTGAGGGGCTGGAGAGATGGCTCAGCGGTTAAGAGCACTGACTGCTCTTGCAGAGGACCTGGGTTCGATTCCCAGCACCCACATTGTGGCTATGAACCTTCTTAACTCCAGCTCCAGGGGACTCCGAAGCCCTCTTCTGACCACCTCAGCATTTCATGACACGGGTGTACTCACATACATGCAGGCAATATACTCATACACATTAAATAAAAATAAAAAATAAAATTTTTAAAAAGGAGAGATGTGAGATGTTTGGAACTGCTATTTTAATGAAGCTTCTAAGCCTGATATCCTTTTTGTATATGTGGATAAGTGGAGAAGAGAGAGATTTTGTGCAATGTGGAGGAGAGATGAAATCAATAGCATTCTTCCAGGGGGAGTGGCATTATCATAAAACATGGAGAAAGATTCTAGATTCACCTAGGAGCATCATGGTGACAGCATGCTGGAAATTTCAAGACTCCTATTTGGATTGAAAATTCCGATAAGAATGTGATAGCCAAAAAGAACGTCTCTACAACAGCCTGCTGTAGTCCACCACAAAGTGGAGAGGGGCTCATAAGCCCTCACCCTCAGCTAAACAGCTATTAACTGCTGGTGGCTTCTTGGGGAGGGAGAGTCAGTTTTCTTTAAGGGGATGGCCCCTGCTGGTCCTACACTCCAGTGGATAGCCCCACATTTATTAGTATGTGAAATATATGGGCAGCATAAACTGGACATAGAGGGCTATAAAAAATAAAAAGGGGGCACAAATTTGGGAGGGATGGGGAATTCATCTGCAAGGTGTTAAGAGAAGCAGTAATGGCGAATATGATTAAAATACATTGGATGCATACATTAAATTCTCAAAATAATAAAAATATATTTAAAAAGAACCTTCTATAAGGTGTCACTTCTCTTCTTGTTTTTAATATGTAGCGCCAAGCACATATACCATCAGCTGGACTTCTGGCGGTACCCATGTACTGAGAAGTCAGCCCCTTAGTTTTGACCTTTTCAGAAGACTATAGATTATCTTCAGGGAATGCTCATCAAATGCCTGTGTGCTTCCATAGATGCTACATCTACTCTAAATTGCTTCTGATATTGTCAAACAGCCCCCATAGCCAAATTAACGACAGGAACTCCCCATGATTTTTACCATTACATAAAATATTGGAAGGTTATATCTTTTAAACTACGTGTGGGAATTAGTAAGTCAACTATACTTGAGTTTTTAGTCAGATGATTTCTTTGTCTATCCCACACAAGGACTCACTCTTACACACAGTAATCATCTCCAGAGGATGTGTCACCTTCAGAATCGTCATATCTTTGCAAAAATGAAATCCACCCCACCACATCCATCAACCCACCACACAAACACAAAAGATGATGGAATAAAGGGAAAATCAACCAGGCTTGTTCTACTCACACTATGAAGTTTTAAATGTACATTGTATCTCCAGAGGCAATGTCTATGTGACTGCATGTCAAAATTGTCAAGCAGAAGTCATATTTGATAAACAGGATGTGAATAAGCAAAGGTCATGAGAACCAATGTTAGAAGAAATAACCAAGACCCTAATGTGCATAGTCTCTTTAGAGTCTTGTACATCACACATGGATGTAATTAACTTTACATATGATGGACTAAATATTTTGGAAAATATAAAACTTAGTCATTTCCCTGGTGAACAAGTTTCTATTCTTAGATATACAGTAATAAATTGACGTTTTCATTCCCACTAATTGAGGATCTATCTGCTTCCCTGAGGCAAGTCTGGTGGAAAATGACAGATTCAAAATCCCCCTTTACCAAATACCTTTTGCCACTGCTTTTTAATCTCTAACCAATTTACATGGTCTTATAATTGCATTCTAAATAATATAATTTATTTTAGATAGATGGAGAGAGAGAGAGAGAGAGAGAGAGAGAGAGAAAGTAAATATTTTACAGAGTATTCCATTTCCAAGAATTAAGCAAAGGCCTGATTTTATTGATGGCATTTCATTTTCAATGTCATGCGTATTTGCATTATTTAGGTCAAGGGCAGGTTACTAGCAGCGTGCAGGCTACACAAGCAATTATTAATGGCCTTTGTGTTCTTCCATATAAACTTCATTCCACATCTTCTCTGTATCCTTTCTTCTTCATCTTCCTTCCTTTCTTATTAACTTATTTCATCCTTTCTCTGCTTTCAATTCCTACCAAACACCATGGTTTTTCTCACGCTAAGCCTGAGTTTCCTTAACTCTGCTAGTGACACTGAAGAATAATATTTAACTTCTCACCCAGACTAAGGTTCAAGAATTTATTAACATAAGGGCACAGAATTAGAAAATAAACTTCATTTAAAAGTTACTTATGAGATGAAACAACAAACTATAATTCTAAGGGCCAACTTCAATATAGCAAACAATAGTTTATAACCTGAAGTAGCAAGACTAATTCTAGGTAGAGCAAACTGGCTCTGATATTAATCCCAAAAGAGGTTTCCTCACATAATTCAAATGTTAATCTTTGGATACTGTAATAATTTTAAGCAACTTTCCATTTCAATACAGTTGGGTATTTTAACATTTATATTCAAACATCAGTCCTATATACTTGAATTCTAGATACCTATCTCATTCTGTAATTCAGATGCACGTGCCTTCCTTACACATTGCCACCAAGGAAGAGAAGCTCAGGTACACTCTCCTGAAGATGAAGAAGAAGATGAGTCAAGGAGAATCTAAGTGTGGTTTGGGATCTTAGGTCTTCTATGAACAAAAGACTCATAGAATCATTGAAAGAATAATATCCAAATCATATTTCCCTGAGTAGGCCTGCCTAAAAGCTAGTGCCACAAAGAAGGGCTAACATTTTCCCATTCCTGGTCCAAGTACTTCGTTATATTTAAACACATTGATCAAGTTAGATAACATTATTTTCCACACTCTCGAATGAGAAACAATCTTCCCAGCAGATAATCAGAAGCAATCACAGAAACCCAGGAAGAGTCATGGCTAAACCTGAGCAGAAAACACTTGAACTTGTGTGACAAAGAAAAACTTATCAATGATAGAAAATACATACATACCTTCTGAAGACTGTACATGTTGACTGCATTTAGAAGAACTTACCTTTCTGTCTTTTCTCTGTTCAGAGTGTCTTCCTGAACATGTTTTTACCTGCTGTGGGATGTGTGTGTGTGTGATGGGGATGAGCTTGGGAGAATAAAGAAGCATTATGCCCGTAGTGAGAGGAACAAATGTTTCCTGGGGAATCCTCTGTAGACAAATTTGAGGGAAAAGAAAGAGCAGATAGCACAATTCCCCAAGTAACCAGGACTGGGCCATAACTGCCTTTTTCAGAGTAGAACATTGTTTCTATATCATAAACATGGAAAGAGGATTCTCAGTAATGCCAAAGTACTCAGAGGAATGTGATACCAAGCCCTTCTGCAAATGTCCTGTCATTAGCATGATAGATATACAGTTACATGCTTATATTTACATAAATAAGTACCATATAAATTTTCTCTAGATTTCCAGATTCCCCATTTTTTTCCTTTAATGTACCTTAAGACAAAGGAAAAATAGGAATTACAGAGCTTCTGAAAAAAAAAATGGAAATGGAAACAGCAAGGGACACCTATGCACATGATAAAAGTTGGTAAATAAGGAATCAAGTGAAACCAAACAGACATGAGGGATATGGGCCCTGCACAATATGACTTTACTATTTAATCGATTACCTTCATGTGCCTTTTTATAAAATCAAACACTCCAATGAGTTGAGACTGTGAAACCAAAATCTACCATGAAGGCTGTGTTTAGAAAATCAGATAATCAGGAAAGCTGTTAGGTTCTTTTAATGAGCCTCAAATGTTTACTTGCCTTTAAAATGGCCATGTTAGGAAAATTATACCAGAAGGAGGTAGAGAAAGGTTACAGAGACTCACAATATTAAAGCATCTCTACCACTAGCATTAGAATCACCTTCATGAAATTAGTTTTCTTAGACTAAGTCAATCCATTAACCAGACGCATCACTAGTGAATAAAAATAGCAATACAAAATGTGATACATATATATATATATGAGACAATGACTTCTGAATCTTTCAAAGGAGCATCCTTTCCTATATTTCCCCTTAAGATTTTCCTGAACCTCTTGAAAATACCTCCAGTATGAAGAGAGTGTACTTACGGTCATTGCACTGGTTTCCAGAATATGATGTCATAGAACAGTCACAGGTGAAGCCCTCCCACTGCTGCATGCAAACGCCCTGGTTGGCACAGGAATCCTCCTGACAGGTGGTACTGGGTCCTGGTAGTGCACAAAAGGAGAGAGGGTGGGATGAGGCAGAGAAATAGAAGAAACATTAAAACTTAGTCAACTTCAAAGAAATCACCTGGATTTACTACCATCATGCCCCCCAAAAATTCAGAAACACAATCACCAAAAATGTCAACTCCATCGCATGCAACAGAATTCAGTATGCACAATAGATGACAGAAATACACACTTAGCCACAAACCATTAACAATTACACAGAGAAGGGAGAGGGCTGAACACATTGTTCTTTAAGGGAGACTTTGCAGAAGAGCTTCATGTTCTATCATTCAACCAGAAAGATAATTCATTTGGAGCAGGTCTTTGTGGTGAATAACGTAGAAAAATGTATCCTTGTGATTTTAAAGAAATGAAGCACAATGTTTTATTCTGAAACTAAAAGTCCTTAAGTGTACTTTGTGATATCAGAATGTTTCATAAGGAGGAAAAGGAAGAGGAGAAGAAAGGGGAGGAGGAGAGGAGGAGGAGGAGGAGGAACAATACATAACTATGTATTCTATAGATAATAAACACTGAATGCTAAGTGATTTATACAAATTACATTAGCTCCCCAGAAGTTCAACCAGGTAATTGGAATAACCTCCACTTCAAAGATTTTAAAAACTGAGCTTGAAGAGGTAAACTAATCTACTCAGGCCACACATTTCCTCAAGAATGCTGATGCCTACCTCAGTGAGATCAACACAGACTGCTCTTAACTTCCCCAGGGTTCCCAGAATGACATCTTGAGAGCAGAATCACCTGGGCATTGTTAGAAATGCAAATTCTTGGGCCCTACCCTTAACCTGCTAGACTGGAAATTTAGGGGAAGACAGAAGTCTATTCTCACAAGCTTCAGAAATTCCAATGTATCCTAAAGTTTGAGAACCACTATACTACCCCACACTGCTACTAAGGTATCTTGGGAGGGTGTTTTCTGATGGGGTGGGCATACCAGAAGATGGAAAGCAGAATTATTTGGGTATAAGGAGAAGGATGAGATGCTGTGCTATTTTTCTTTTCATTATTATCTATAATTTCATGTCTCTTTCACATAGTTTATAAACAAGTGTTAGAAACATTCTAAGAATCATTTTTCTCAAAGGAAAAGAAGATTAAAACAAAGTTTTACAATCTCAGCCTTACAGATTGTCATTAAAGTTGTTCTTTTGGTCAGTCTGGAAACACTCTTGAATCCATCCTCTGTTTTTCCCTAATTTATGTTTTACCCTTTGAGTTAAATAATAAATAAATAAACCTGCAACTTCAGAAAGGTGTGTGCTGATAAGAAATATTTTAATATTCAGGATCATTTCAGATTTTCAGGAATCCTCAGCAGAGGATGTGGACCCTTTGGCTCAGCAAATGTAGGAACTAATGCATAAAAGTAGCTGTCAGCTGAAATAAAAATATATCTATTGCAATCGCTGAATATTTTGCATTTTCCAAGCTAAGCCTCACATAGGTACAGAATACTAAATGTAAGTATGCAGGATCTTAAGGAAACATGGTCAGTAAGAGATAAAGGACTGCAAAGGGTTGACCTTCTAGGTAGCAAGGGATTTTGCATTTATTCCTGAGGGGTGGAAGCGGTACAGGCCACCTCTCATGAGACAAAGCTATTAAGATACGACAGAAGAAAGTTCTAGACAATTACTAGTGCCGGGGAACAGCACCACTGCTGTTTGTCTCATGAGACAAAGCTATTAAGATACACAGAAGAAAGTTCTAGACAATTACTAGTGCCGGGGAACAGCACCACTGCTGAGTTTCTGTAGCTCCTATTTGCCATGTGGTTCCCCCATGCAGAGATGGAAGGAGGAACATGGCCATGTTCTCAGTGGGTTTTAAACTTAAGTATTGTGTCATGCAAGTTTCATTAACAATGGCAAATCAGGGCAGCTTCTTTCAAAGGATAAAAGCTTCTGAGAAGTCCACAGGGCTCCCTAACCAAACAGCTCTCACCTGACAATGGTCTACTAATTCAACCTTGTTCAAGAATCAGAAACACAAGGAAGGCTTCCCCTTGAAAGGTAAAAAGTTTGGGAAAACACAGTAATTCTTTCCATGGTTACTGAATCTAGAGACAAAGGCTTTTCCATGCCTTTTACTCCCCTCTAAGTGTCAAATTTTAAACATTTTCTAAGGACCAGTCTGCGTATCTCAGATGATATATTCCCCCTTAACTAGAAGTATGTTTTTTCCCTTTCTTAATGGCTATGATAATGTTCAACTTAGTAATTTATTACACATTACACAATCCTCTGCTTATATAATTCCCTAATCTGTTTTTTTCATTATTTACTTATTATATTTCTTTGTTACCAAGAAAACTGAACGCTACTTGCTTTTAGAAACCATGTTATATGTTTTGAGTGGGTCCTTTCTGCACTAAGACTACTGTGCACATTGGACAACATGTTTCAGTAACGCTGAGCTGATTTGAACTGTAGGACCCCTAGATTTCCTTTGTATCATTCTTCCCAATCCTGAGTGTAAGGGCACCCCTTTGCTTTGCAAAGTGAACAGGGCTAAGTCTTTCCCCTCCATTAAAGTTTGATCAGGAATTAAGGACAGAAGGAGCTCCGGAGAGAGAAACGATAGGACATGGTTATTAGGAAGGGGGAAAGGGGAGAAACGGGGAAGGAGACTTAAATCAGGAAGGGGTGGGAGAGAGGGAGAGGAAAGGGGGAGAGATGAATAACAATGGGTTTGTCTGAAAAAACCATAAGAAAGCACATTGTTTGATAAGCTTTCTTGACATATGTTTTTAATATGTATTAGTTTAAATAAATTATGCCATACAAGGTGATAATGTTCCCTCCGTGAACTATAGACTAACAAAACCCACAGCAGCAGGCAAGGAATACCTCCCTTTAAATTATTAGTTGGAGGGCCCAAGAGACCCCCAAAACAAATTAGGCTATGGCCTTTGCCTTTGGTTGCCCCAAAGAACTTAAAGGTAAGGCCCTATTGCAGATTACATACCACACTTGGGCATAGGACTTGCAGGAATCAAGCTGGTGGTACTGATTTAGAGGTTTCTCCACAGAGGAATAATTGGAGTATCAAAAAGTGCTATGCAAGCTACATGGGAGAAAAGGAAATAATAGTCCTACCCAGCTATAGAGCCTTGCACCGCAACAGTGACTAGCCTGGAAAGATACTCCCAATGGTGCAAACAGTGGCACTTTGATCTTAAAGGTAACCAACAGCTGTCTACTTGAACTTAAGACTCTCTCTTTGGGAATGAATTTGTGTCTGATGCTGTAAACCTAGCCAACTACCCATGGCTGGAGAGGTCATAGACCCTAAAGGAGAACCTACTAGTGCCATTTTCCTAAACTAATATAGTTTCTAACTGTATTTTAAACATGTATCTTTATAACCACAGATAAGTGAAGTTCTCACTACTCATCAAAGATGTTTCTTTTTACAGCAGAGATTACTACAGAGATTCACAATTGGTCAAAATGAAGATAATAAGTAACCATGCAGTGCCCAGCCCCAATTGGTACATCTGCAACACAACACAATGCCTAAAGCTCAGGGAACATTGAAGAACGTAAGTGGTAAGGCAGGAAGCACTGGAAGAACAGGATGTCTGCTGCTACATAGAATCTTCTAGGCATGACAAGGATACTGCACCCATGAAATCACAAATATATAGTTGCCTGCACAATGTGGTACTTTGAGGGAGAAAGAATTCTCCAGGGATAAACCCCCTGTGATAGGTTGCCAATCCCAAGTGGTTAGTCCGAAACCAGCAACAGTAAATAGCCTCAGTAGGTTAAATATGCTGCTGCTTGTATAGACTCTTCTATCTGTAGGTATGTATGTTATATATGTAGCAACAGAAGACGAGGTCATGATGCTGAGAGGTGTAGAGGGAGGGTGGGAATGAGGTCAATAAGTACACTTATGTATGAAATCTCAAAAAGTAGGTTTTTTTTTTTTCAGGAATCAAGTACAGAAGGAATTATAGACTATTTTGAA
>NW_008329640.1:965507-1008451 GCF_000622305.1 Nannospalax galili
CAGGAATCAAGTACAGAAGGAATTATAGACTATTTTGAAATTCCTCTAAGTTGTTCCTCATACCTTAAGGGGTAAACACCATGAAGAATCAGGTACTGTCAAGACTGACTGTACTGGAACCATCCAATCAAATGTTCCGTGACTTCTCATCAGTCTAGTACCAACCTTTTCAAGGTTGTGAACCTAAGGCTCCTAACTCCCACTCCAGTATCACTTCCTACCACTTTCACACATCGCACAACCTCCTTTCCTCCTCTGTGTACCTCTCAGATACAGTATTGCTCAGACTACTGCCCCCACACCCACAGCATGTGCATCTCTAGAAGTTCCTGAGAAAATCCATTTTCAGGCCCCACCTAGCTCTATTGTCTGGAAGCTGGGTTAGGAATCTGAATTGTAACAGCCCCTTCCAAGTGTCCCTATTTTGCTCATATTCCAGGTCCACTGCTCTGTACTCCATCCCTGTCTACAAGTTCTTATGTCCCTCCTGAAGCCATAGTATGAAATATCCTTCATCCAGATTCTTAAATGACTGGCTAATTTTTTTTCAAGTTTCAGCTCAAAAAGAGCTTTCCCAACCACCCTACTAAAGGAAATCCCCACCAGCATTATATTTATAGGGTCTTCCTGTTCACTTATAACAATTATGTAACCTGTAATTAAATTGTTTATTGAGTTCTTTCTGCTAATGGACAAGTAATTATTGCAGATAGTTATGACAGCAATGTGGTACTTTGATATATGTCTACAATGTGGAATTATTAAACTCAGGCTAACAAACCCATCACTTCACACACTGATCACTTCTTTTATGGTTAAAAAATCACCTGAAATATACTCTTTTAACAATTTTTAAAGGATGCAGCACACTGAAATGTATTATGATCAACGATCTATGTAATAAATCACCAACTGTAAGGCCTCTTATCTAACTGACACTTTGTACCCTTGGATCAGCAACTCCATCACCCACATCTAACTCCTCTCCAAGCCTCTGTGTCCAATATTCTACTCTGCCCATACAAGTTCAATTCTTTAACGTCCACAGAAATGAGATAATGGATTTTCCTTTCTGTGTCTTGCAAACTTCATTGGCATAATCACCTCCAGTTTCATTACTATTATAATAAATGTAGTCTCTTGTCTTTGTTTCTTTTTCATTTATGTGTGTGTGTGTGTGTGTGTGTGTGTGTGTGTGTGTGTGTGTGTGTGTGAGTGCACATGGGTGTACGTGTGTAGAAGTCTGAGGTCAACCTCAGGTATTGTTCCCAGGATGCCATCCACCTTGTTTGTTGAGACCAAGTCTTATACTGATAAGAAAAGGCTGGACAACCAACAAGCCCCAGGAATCTGCCTGGGATTAGGGGTAGTGCTGGGAATAAAAGGGCATGTCATAATGCCCAGCTTTTTTATGTGGGTTCTGGCATTTGAACCTAGGTTCTTGTGCTTGCACAGCAAAGACTTCACAATGGAGCTATCTCCCTATCCTAGTTTCTCACTTTAATTTAAATAGTAAATAGTATTCCATTGCACATGAGTCATATTTTCCTTATCTACTCATCTGATGAATAAACACAGAGGTCACTTCCATTTCTTAGCTATTGTGCATAATGCTACAGTGAACGTGGGAATGGAGACATCTCTCTGCCATACTGATTTTAATTCCTTTGGATATAAGCCCAGAAGTAGGGTTGTCAAATCATATGCTAATTCTATTTTCAGTTTTCTGAAGAACTTCCATACTATTTTCTGTAATTACTGTATTGATTTACATTCCCAACAACAGCATTTAAGGATTCCCTTTTCTCCACTCTTTTGTCAAATTATTATCTTTATCTTCCCAATCTTAATCATTCTAACAGGGATGAGTTAATATACCATTGTGGTTTAATTTGTGTTTCTTCAATGGTTAGAGTTAATGAAAGGGTTTTTTTTTAATATACCTGATAACCATCTGTATATTTTCTTTTGAGAACCATTTAAGTCATTTGCCCATTTTTAATCAGGTTACTTGTTTACTACCTTCTGAATTGATTGAGTTCCTTTTGTATTAGGAGATTTACCCTTTATCGAATATTGACTTTGCAAACATTTGCTTCTAATGCCTGGCGATCGTTCAGTTGCTGTGCAGAACCATTTTAGTTTGGCATGATCCCATTTGCTTATAGTTTTGCTTTTACTCTCTGCATTTTGAGTATCATCCAAGAAACCTCTACCCAGATAAATGTTAGATAACGTTTTCCTTATGTTTTCTCCTAGTGGTTTTAGGCCATTTTTTTTGGTTGATTTTTGTCGATGGTGTTAGATGAGATAGTTTTATTCTTGTGCATATCAGGTTTCCTTGACACTATTGGAAAGACAGTTCTTCATAGTTCAAAGTGCTTCTGTTGAAACTCAATTGATACAAAATCACAGGTTTATTTCTCAGCTTTCTATCCTGTTCCGTTAATCAATGTGTCTGTCTGTTTTATGAAAGTATAATTAATTTCTTTACTGATTATTATATGATAACTGAATGGAGTTCCTTGAAGGCTGAAGTCCTGTCTTGTTCAACTTTACACCACTTGTTTATAACAGCATTTGGTAGAGTAAGGACTCATAGATCATTAGTGAATGAATGAATGAATGAATGATCCAATGAATAAAGAATGAAAAGAAGGAAAGAATGATGGAAGAAAGGAATGAAGGAAGGGAGAAAGGAACAAGGAAGAAAGGAAGGAAGGAAGGGAGGGAGGAGGACAGTGGATGAAAAAGTTATCTTACCTCAAAATTTGGGTGTAAAGTTGCTAAAAAAATACATCAAGCATCGTGCAAGGGCACCCGGAGGATGCAAGACTTACTAAGAAGGGCCAAAGTTAAAATGCAGAGGGAAGGAAAGGGAAATTGTGCAGGAGAGAGGTTAAGGGAGAAGGGAGAGAGAAAGGACAGGAAAAAGGTATCATTCCTTCAGTGCTTAAAGTGTTTTTTCCTAACTAACAATTTATTCCTAGAATTTACCAATAACAGCTCATGTAAGCTATCTTTGGTTTGAGGCCCAGCATTTAAAAAATGTATATACTTAACCATGTTTCCTCTTCTAATTTAACAATCATGTACATTCAGTTTCACCACATACTGAGTAAAGAGTCCCTCGTGTCCCCATGCCCAGGTTCAGTGACTAATAACTGTGATGAATGAGAATTTGGGTTAGAGTGTAGAGGACTTTCCAGAAGATAATTTTAATTACAGTTATGAACAGAACATATTTTATGACTGTATAGTCAATGGGAATATATTTTCTATTCAATATTTCTTCCACATAAATTGTAATGACTCCAGAAAAGGGAAAACAAATTAAAGAGATGTGTCATGTGGGTTAAGGAGAGGGGATTTCAAAAATGTTTTCCACTGTGTATCATTGCTGTGTGTTAAATCTTTATCTTGTCTAAATGAGAAAGAAAATATAACATTGGCTATTAATTACATAGCATATGTTATATATCATACACTGCATTAAGTTCTTTTAAGTTAGTAATGCAGTTAAATTTCAAAAGCACATGATGAGGCAACTATAATTAAAAATAATTCAATAATTAGGGGCTGGAGAGATGGATTAGAAGTTAAGAGCACTGGTTGCTCTTGCAGAGGACCCAGGTTCAAATTCTTAGCACCCGCATGGTAGCTAACCACCATCCAAAACTTCAGTTCCAGGGAAATCTGACACCTTCTTCTGACCTCCACAGGCATTGCACTGACACAGGTGCACTTACAGACATGCAGGCAATATGACTCTTAATTTTATACACATAAAATTTAAAAATAATAAAATATTGAAAAATAATTCACTACTTAGATAAACAAGATTGATTTTGCATGGGAGAAAGAGAAAACTTCAAAATTAAGTAAGTAGCTATTGGTTGAGTTAGAAGACAAGGATTTAAGAAAGGTAAAATGAGGCACAGGAAAGGAATGTCCTCCACAATCCCACAAAGAGTAAGCAGTTAGCTGGTATTCCAACCCCAAGCCTGCTAATTCCAATGCCCATGAACTTAACCTTTTGTGGGTGTGTGTAAGCCAAAGAGATGGAGAGTTTGGCTTAACACAAGTGCTTTAAACCAGTTCTTCTGAATCACAACCAGAGAATGATATTGTAAGACAAGAATTTTGAGGGGCTTTTTAACATGAGAAAATTATTTTTACAAGGGAAAATTTCTCTTTTACCATTTGTGTATGTATGTGCCTATGCATATGACTCTGTGTATGTATGGATGTATGTATGTGTGTATGTATGTGAGTGTGATGTATGTGGCTGTGTGTGTATGAAATGTGCATGCTTGTGCATGGGGGACGCCAGAGGTGGACATCACATTTCACCGTTTTCCCCTGAGATAGGGTCTCTCACTGAACATGGAGCTAGACTGTTGGTCAGCAAGCCCCAGTGATCCTCCTTCCTCCACAGCCACAATGCTGGGGTACAGCTGTGCATGAGTGACCACAGCCAGCTCTCTTTTAATGTGGGTTCTGGGATTTGAACTCAAGTGCTCCTACTTGCACACCAACTGCTCTTACAGAACTACCTCCCTGGCCCTACAAGGGAAATTTTCCAATGTCATTTTATTTCAAAATTCAATTACAAATAAACAAAAGATCTAGTTTTATCTAATTATGTGAACAAAAACATATAACAAATTTATGAATTTATAAACATAACATGTAGCATAAGACCTAAATAATAATTTTTTTTCTAAAACATGCTTCAAAATCATCCTAAAATTCCAGTCTTTCAAAGAAAGCACAAATACTTGGTATCTCATGATAACAAGATCTTTCCTCTCATCATCATTTTGACTATTAATAGCTTAAGACCACACTAAAGCCTCAGGATGCCCCTCTACAGAGACCATGAAACCTGCTTTTGCCTTTGGTGTGTGATCAAGGCTCACAAACAGAGTCATGTTTCCTTTTTCAATAGATGGTGACTTCTGTTTGTATAGTAGGAGAAAAGTCAAGAGGCAGTCGAAATGTGCCTGAAAACATTAAATAAGTTGACCAAAAAAATTGTTACTATTTTGGTGTCTAGCTTCTAGCACTTCCTTTACTCCACTGGAAAACAAAGTTGTATGTTGTCTTTATTATTTCCTCACATGATAATCTGAGGATTGCTACAGACTCTCATCATTCTTGTTCTAGAATATTTTTCTTTTTAAGAACTGTTCCACATAGGGCTGGAGAGATGGCTCAGCAGTTAAGAACACTGGCTGCTCTTACAGGAGACCCAGGTTCAATTCCCAGCACCCACACAGCAGCTAACAACTGTATGTGGCTCCAGTTCCAGGGGATCTGATATCTTCTTCTGACCTCCATGGGACTTGCATGACACAGGCGCCCTGACACACATGCAGGCAATACACTTTTACACATAAGAAAGAAACCATAAAATATTTTGGAAAAAAAAAACTGTTCCATACTATTATTTCATCCCTGATACTTCCCAAATCCTCCTCTGCAGGACATGCCACCCAATTTAGCTTCTAATCTAATACCAGGGCCCTGGTATTAGAGTGCATTTTTTCTCTCCTATGGTTTGGTTAAGAAGGACTTAATCAAACATATGCCTCAAAGTCCCAATTTAAAGTTGATAAATATATCTAAACCATCACCAGTTTTTCCTTGAAGGTAAAAGTTAAGTCTTATCAATGGCACCAAAACCTCTCTAACCAAAGATGCTCAGTTGCTCATCACTTCTCAATTGGCAGCTCGGAAAGTGATATCATCAGTATGATGAGTGATGGGACTTACTGGCAGTTTCAGTAACACCTCAACACTCTTTAATCATTCCAACACTTTTATCCAATATTGCAATTTGGGCGTGAGAACTGGTTGAAACTAAGATGGCCTCATAAAGGTTTTCTCCCCAATAGCCTTTGATCTGTGGTCTGTATTCAATAACCCATCTCTCAAGGCAAACTCATTTTCTTTATGTGTGATTTTAGTAGAGTATAAAACTCTCAACACTGTCCCTTCTAAGCTACGGCATGTTCCATCAAGGCAACTGGCTTGCAGAATTCCTTAGACTCTCTGTGTTAGAACCACAGCCCCCAATGGTTCATAAATCAAATCCTATGATTATATGAGACATACTATAAAAGTGAAGGGACAGGAGTCCATGACCACCCCTGTTAGGGTAGGTGTAAGGGAGACAGGATGGCTGTTATCATAATCCTTCTTGCTTGGTCATCCTAGTCTAGGGGTGGTTGGGCCACAGATATCCAATAATGAGATCACTCACTCCTCATTTTAAAATCAAAAACTAATCCTCACAAGTCAATGCAATTTTAGAAAATACAAACAAAGCCTCATTAACAGCTTTTCCTTTTTTCTTTTTTCATCACTGGTGTAGTGATGTGGGAACAACAGGATGAAAGTTTAAAAAGTGAGGGGGGATTTCAAAGCACAGGCCTAACACAAATAATATAGCTGAAAATACCTTAATGAGCATCATGCAGATATCATCTAGAAACTATGGAAGTAGTATTAACATGGAAACTACCCACCACGAAGCTGCTCAGCTACTCTCTGCCCTCTGAGGACTACGTCTACTTTTATAGGCAAATACAAAGTCGCATCATGTGACACAGTAAGAAAAGAAATATGGCCTTTAAAATCCAATGTTAGCATCTACTATTAATGTAAAATTGGCCAGTGATCTGAACTCAGTTTTTTTTTTTTATTGCAGATATAAACTGCTTCTACCTTGTGTGCCGAGGATTAGATGAGATAAGGTATGCAAAGCACATAAAACCATCCATGAAATGGGAAAATAGTATCTTCTGTGTAAAATCATGGCCATAACAGGGATATAATTTTCAAGCCTATAGCATTCCTCTGTACCAAGTCCATTCCCAATACATGACATTATCAGTTCTTGTGAAAAATAATATTGGGGTTTTTTTTCTATTTATGCTGGGCATATAACTGCTGAGATATACAGAACCAGGCACATTAAGGTAGGTATCAGATCATACTGCCACAGTTCTCTTGGTGTTAAAGCCACTCATATATCATTGAGGGATAAAGTGAGAACCAGGATGGTATGTTCAGTTTAATTTCTGTCCCTCTTATTATTTCCCACAAGGCAAACTATTCTTGAAGAATTTATTTCTATTAAGTCAACTGCTACATTTTAGTACATAAAATACAATGGAGGCTGTGATTCAGCCCTTAGTTTTGAATAAAATGAGGTGACCTAACTGTATTCCACATAATAAAGAAAATTGGAGAATTAAAATGTCCTCTACAAACTGAAGGCAAATTACAATTCTCCTCTGAAAATGCCTTAATAGAGGGCTGGTGAGATGGCTCAGTGGAAGGTACTCATGGAGAAGTCTGGTGCCTGAGTTTGATCCCTGGGACCCATATGGTGGAGATAAATAACTAACCCCTCAAAGCTGTCCCCTGATCTCCACAGAGGCGCCATGGTGCATGCATATGCACATACATATGTGTGTGCATGCACACACACAAATAAAGTTAAAAAAATTTAGATTAAGTAATAAAAGTGCTTTAGTAGAATATTCTGATTTTCAAGACATTTAGACCCAATATATTAACTTTCTTAAAAAAGCCAACATAAAGCCCCTTCCTGACATCTACTCAATCCTGAGGTCCTTCCCTTCCTGCCCACCATCCTGGCACAAAGAAAACATATATTTCTAGAAAAGAAGACACTCAATTCTAAAAATAAGACCTGCCAAAAAGAGTTATAGTGAAAAGGAGGAAGTTATTCTGATTAGTTGTCTGGCTGAATAAAACACCATCATTTTATTCCTTGTAGTGATGTCATCTGCCTCTCCCCCACCAGGGGAGGCTTGTATTTCTTTTGTGGTTCTATAGCTCCTTTCTTGCATAGACAAGGTTTTACAGAGATACTTCATCTCCAGTAACAGTGCCATTAAAAACCAGAAGAAATCATAAAATGACTTCCATGTGTTCCACAGAAATGATCATTCTATCCAAGGCTTCAGGATACAAAGACAAAGTCTCTTGATCTGACAGCTTCCATTGCTCTGCCAGGACCATGGACAGCTCCCGGAACCCCATCTCATGCCCACAGAGAGCCTGGCCTGGTACCAAGACAATCAATAAAGCTATTCCTTGATACCTTTTGTCAAAAAAATAGCATAGCATGGGAAAGTGGAACAAGCAGGAGGAAGAACTCACTCCTATTCTAGATGCCCAGGGTGTCTTCTGGGCGGAAACATTTCCCTCCTGGGCCAGGTGGAGTAGCATCACCTGTTCCTTTGAATATCCTGACCTCTTCTTTTAGTCCCTATTCTTCTCAATCATTTTCCATCCTGGGAAGCAGTTAGATGTTTACAAATGCTGACCCAAATCTCCATCCCACCCCTATCATCCTCAGGATAAGTCCTTACATGGCAACTCTGCCATTCTGTTTCCATTGCCTGCCCCAGCTTTATCTGTGACATCCTCACATGCATATTACTTCAGGGCAGCTGAACTTCCTGTAGTTCTCCAAACCAGTCAAGGTCTTAATGAGCTTTCTCCACACATTCATCTGAAACATACCTGTCATTTAGACTCAGTTAAAATTTTGACTGAGAAACTATCCCTGAACATTCACCTTGTCCACCTTAACCACAGTCTAGCCAAGCTCACATGGTAAAATGCATATCTCCAGGAGAGTATTTTTCATTTTGAAATGTAATTATTGGATGATGTTCTAGCTTCTCTGATGTCAAAAGACATCATCATCTGTACTCCCAGCACCCAGCTAAGTACATGGTACACAAGACTAGCTGACACACTCCTTCTGTTAGAACAAGCATCATGATCACTAAGGAAGGAAATAAATAAATAAATAGATAAATAAATAAATAAATAAATAAATAAATAAAGTAGATAAGTGAAACACAATTTTCTAGCAAGAGGACTCAATCTATTGACCAATTCAGACTAAATATGCCACTTTCCATACCACATTCTTATAGTTCCTTCTGAGCCCCTTTCCCTCTGCATTGTAGACTGCCTCATCTCTTTGTCACAGGCTCTGCTGCCCTTTGCACTTAATGGTAATTAACACCATATATGCTCATAGGTTACATCTGAACATGCCAGCTCATGAGTAATAGTCTACACACCCATGTCAGGAAAATTAAAACTGAAAGTATTTACATCACACAGCTAATTTGCCATAACACAGGGGAAAGAGTAAGATGATCCAAAATAATTACAAAGAACACCTCCTGAGACAAATAGAGAGACTCTCAAGTCATTATAAGAATGAAAAAATGTTTGTGGCAACACAGTAGTAATTTAAACTCATACTATTGTCTATGCTATCAAAGGGAAAATTAAGAAAACATGATGTGTTTCCCCCCCAATATGCATAATTTGTAACAACTGTAGAGAACAACCACTTCTTTACAGAATTGCTAAAAGCTATTTTTCCTTTGGATGGTGTTGTGGTTTGAATATAAAATGTCAACCCATAGGTTCAGGTGTTTAACACTTGGTCCCAGTTGGTGGCACTGTTTAGGAAGGTTGGAGAACCTTTAGGAAATGGACCATCATTGTAGGGAGGAAGTTGGCAACAGGTAGTAAGCCTTATTAAGGCTTAATAGATAGGGCCCAAGTGTGTCCACTTTCTGCTTCCTGACTGTGGAGATGGAATGAGACCAGTCTCTTCAGGAACCTGCTTCCATGCCTTCCCTGCCATGATGAACTGTCACATCTTAAACCACAAACCAAAAAAAAAAAAAATTATTTCCTTAAGTTGCTTTTGTCACAGTAATGAGAAAAGTACATAATGCATATGGGTACTTTATGGTTATTTTACCAGATGTGGCAAATGGGAAATCCTGTGCTGGGGCTTGGAAATTCAAAATCCATGTAGCTATTCTGCTGAAAGACAGTAAAATTGAGGGGAATGTATAGTTTTCCCATTTTATCTATTAATTCTGGTCCAAAAGAGGTTTAACAACTTTCAACTCACATAATAGATTGAATCCTCTTTCTCCTGCTTCCCTTCTGTTTACAGAATAATATGTAATTGACTCTTTTTTGAAAATTGAGCATAATGCCTTAAACAATATTATCAAAGAGGGCTACATGCTCTAAAAATTAATGGTATTGAAAGCATGCTTACAATTCAAAGTATTAAAGCAGTGCATGTTATTTTCTTTCATTAATTGTAATATATACCAGAATGTATTTGAATCTGTCAAGAATGAAGCTAAAAGAATTGCACACAATCAAATGACCAGTCAGGGGTCTTATTAGTTGATGATATCCTCCTGATAGGTAGATACTAGTACTGGTTACCCACAAGGCAAATCACAAGGAGGTGACAGCAAAGTAAATGGTCTCTAGGATAAAACATCCCTTTTTAAAACTACTTTTGCCTTCACCACTTCTAACAATTTGGGCTGATTGCAGATTCTGCAGTGACAATCTGAGGCTCTGTGCCCTGCCCACGGATCAGCCACAAGACATCTAAAATGTACTGTTCCTCCCTTGCTATTCTGAGTCAAAGCAGTCTGACCTGCCAGGACGATGGGCCATTACTGACTTTGCACGGTGTCACTTTGAATGGCAGAAGCATCAGCCTCTGCCACAATGTTCATTGACATCTCACGGTCAGGCGTTGTGTAGGGTATTCAGGATAAAACCGACAATTCTCTGCTTCCCCAAGAGTACTTTCTTTCCTTAGATCACAAAATAGGAAATTAGAGTGCTCAACCAAAGTCCCCAATAGGAAATATAAATCTCTGCAGCATTTTAATGATGTTAATATCTCCCATATGCCTAAAAACATTCCTTAAAAATGAGATGAGAGAAAATGATATGGTCATTCATAAGCACTTAAATGTCCTGCTCTAGAAAAAGTCCTTCCTAACCTGGAATGTAATAAATTAAAGTCTCAAGTTGCCTTTTATCTTCTTCTTTAAAGTGCTTGGAGACTAAAGTGAAAGGCACCAGGTTCTCCATTGCAAACACTGGGGGAGGTGTTAGTCATCTCCAGAATGTATTGTGTTGGAGGGTAGTCATGGTACCGGATGCTGTCAAACCTCTTTGGTCCTCTCCAGAATGGAATGATGTCCATATCCCCCACAAGATCTCCTTCGTATAGCTATTTTCCATGTGTGCATGTGAGATTTCTGTCACCCTTTCAGAAGAACACTGGTTTCAGCCCCCTCCCCACAATGGCTGCTGTCTAAGAGGTGTGACAGCTAGAAGCCCTCTAACACAACAATACCAAAGATTACACAGGGCATCTTTCAGTCCAAAGTGGTAATGGGAACAAGAGCCTTCTCTACCTTGCAGGTCAGCTTTGGTCAACGCAACTTTGTTAGCAAAAGAACAAAAGAAGCGAAAACAATAAGCAGAGGTTAGTTAGTAGAGTCAACTGGGTAACAATACAGAAAAGAAAATGCAGTCTACATAACCAGCATCACTCAGACAGACAACTGAAATGCTCTACAAGGTCACCAGAGACAGCACAGATGAGGGGATGCACAGACCAGGGCAGAGCAGGAGCCTGGGAGCCAAGTCAGCAGAGCAGGAGTAGGGAAACAATGAATTTGACAAAGCACAAGCAATGGGCAACGAGAGCCTTTCCACACGTAAACAGCCAATCCCAAGGCACGGTCCAGAGAGAAGGGCAGAGTGTGGCCAGACTGAAAGACATGTGTGCACATTCAGAGCCCACAAAAATACTTTGGAACATTTAAGAGTTGATGGAAGAGTCACTTGGGAGCCCCACCCCTTGCACCCCTTGAAAATGCCATTAAGGAACATGGCATCTGAGCTGGGCATTTCTATCCAGGTGACTTATTGAGGTACATGAATGATTTTAAACTGTTCAGTTTGTTAAGAATACAGCCAAATGTTTGTGGGCAAAAAGGCACCAATCAAATGTCCTTTTTATTGGTTCATGCCATTTCTAAAATGAAGCACGTGATGTTTTCTCTCAGATGGTTACCCTCCTCAATCGTGGAATAGCATTGCTATATAAAAAATACCTTAGTCTCTGCATCAAAGTTGACCTCAATGTAGGACAGCTGAGCATTATGTCAGGCATTATTTTAAGAAACCATTGCCCCAAATAGGAGGATAAAAGTCAAAGTCAGAAGATGGCTAAAAACTACACTTAATTTTTAAGACACAGACATAAAACCAAACCTACTTCAAGATCATTCTTTGCTACAAAATAGCCAAAGAATATCATATTAATAAAATTTTAATTATCACTCTTTACTTCTTATTAGATCTTTTTTGTGTGGCAGGCATAGGGAAAATAATACATTTACTACTTAGGAATCTTGACCTACAATCCCAATGGCATTGACAAGAACATACAATAATCGTACTGTCTGCCTAACTATATAAGAATGAAACTCATTAGCCGTCTTTAATAGACCCTGATCTTGGTTTTTTGTAATGAAATCTCATCCCCAACCTGTTTACTATTCTCTATGGAGAGGACACCAAGTTCACGGTTTCTTTCCTGTGCTTCCTACACTCCTACCAGAAGGCCCTCTTGAGAGTCACATGCCATGTATAAGAGATTCAGAATAACAATGGCATCTTCTACAGCTTCTCCACAGTTTGCTGCTCTTCGTTTTCCTCCCTACTCTTCCACAGTGTCATTTCCACAGAGCCTTAAAAAAAACTCCCAGAATCTTCTATGAGGGCTTATTCACAATGCTGCAAACTTCCCCAATGATAGTAATTTATGCCTTAACCCACTTTTTGGGCATTTTTCCTGGCCACTTAAGCTAATTATTGAAGTCATTTGTGTACAATAAACAAGGACCTTCTTCCCTCCCTCAGCATTCATCCTCCACTTCATCCCACCCAGAAGGGAAGTCTTAATGCTCCATGGACAACCATCATAATTATCTCCATGGCAATAGAGTGCATGTGATTAGGCCCACGGGCTTTGCCATAGATTCAGAAGGGAGAGCCATCAAGTCACAATATCCGGCTTTGAACAATCACAGTACTTAGAGAAAGGCTGGAGTCCACCATAATGCATGTGGTGAATCATACTGAACTGACACAGAGCTTCAGGGCGGGCTGAAAAATTTCCCCCAAATTGATGGGCAATTTTCTTCTGAGAGTGCCCTCACTGTTTTTCCTAAAGCTCTCCTGAGTGAGTTCTAGTCCTCCCTTCCAACCCTACATTTTGTAAAAGTTAGTTTAAACCTCCTTTAAATCCAATACTACAGTTTTATTTCTTTAAAACCCCAAGTTTCACATTCTATAGATCTGTGCTTCAACAGAGCAGCCAGATACACACAGGGCAACAGAAACCTTTAAATGTGTACAATGTGAACTAAATTGAGCTATAAGGCTAATATACATAATCAGTTTTGAAGACTTAACACAATCAAATGAATATAAAATATCCATTGGTAATTTTATGTCAAACACATGTTGAAACGCTAATATTTGGAGTTAACCAAGATAAAATATAAAATCAAAATTAATTTCCTAATACATTTTTTCAAATGTAGCTATTAGGAATTAAAGACTACATGTGCGACTTATACTACATTTTGTTTTATGTATATGTATGTAGTATGTGTGAGTATATGTAGGTGTACTCATGTGTGGCACAGGCGTGGGAAGGTATCTATACATACATGGTGGATGTGAAGGTCAGAGGTTGAGGTAGGGTGTCTTCCTCAATCTCCACCTTACATATTGAGGCACAGTCTCTCACTTGGACCCAGAGGTTGCCAGTTCATCTAGTCTGCCCAGGCAGCTTGCTCTAGGGATCTCACTTCTGCCTCTTGATCTCTAGTATTATAGGTAAGCTGCCACATCCAGTTAGCATTTTCATGTGTGTTGGGGACCTTAACTCTGGTCCTCACACTTGCATGGTATCCTCTTTACCTTTTAATGCATCTTCTCGGCAGCACCTTAAACTATGTTTCTATGGGGCCATGTAATTTGAAAATGAAGTGAATTCCCCTTTTAATTTTTTGACCTGAGTAACTGATGCCATGACAAAAAATATTTACTATTTGGAAACATACCTTGTGGGGTTTTTTTTTAAAAAAGACTTTATTTTTATTATGTGTATGTTTGTATGTATTTGTGCACATGAGTGCCTTTGAAGGCAAGAAGTGGGCACTGAATTCCCTGGAGCTAGAATTACAGGTGGTTGTCAGCCACCTGACATGGGTGAACTTGAACACAAACTGAACCTGGGTCTTCTGAAAGAACATGACTGCTTTTAACAACAGAGCCATCTCTCTGGTTCTGTCTTGTATTCTTCAATATGTGATTTCACCTTGTAATTTAATGATATGGTACATTCTAGGACAAGTTCAACTTTTGTCATTCCAAAGCCTTCTAAAATAAGATTCTTGTTTTAATCCTAAGTGCTTCATTTATGCCCACATTGCCTTTTAATATCTGAAGAGCTAAGAATAGGGCAGTAAGTCCAAATAAATGTTTGAGTTGAATGAAACTTCGCATTTCTAGGAAAACACTAAATGTCTATTTCAAGTGTGTTCTGATTCCCAACCTTGTGACACACACACACACACACACACACACACACACACACACACACAGTATTTAGAAAAAAAATTGAGTGGACCATAGAATAATCCATCTGACCCTAATACAACACATATAACCAGACTCTCAGGCAAAGGGAAACATCTTTTTTTTTCAAATGCAAGTTAGCCAGAGAGGCTTATACAAAAACGTGCTTTAAACGGATGAGTAAACTCAGATGGAAGCTGCTTCAAAAACAGTGATCCATGAAGTTGAACACAGGAGATGAATGAACAGGTTTGATGTGGAAAATGAAAAAGAACACAATAAAACATAACACAATGCACAAAGGACCATAAGGCTCAGCCAAAGGAAAGAAGAAGTCGATTTTGGAGACCAGTTAGGCAGCTTCTTTGCCTGTCGATTAGCTATAGTCACCTTTCAGCCAATTCAAGACAACTACTGAACCATGAATGTGCTTCCCGCTGCCCTCTACAAGATAAAACTAGATTTCTTTTAATCAACAGCTTCAGAAAGACTTGATGCTGTTAACATCTCCAAAGTCAGTGAGTCATCTACAGACACAGGCTGAGCATGGCTTGTTGTGCCACATGGGTAGACATGCAGCGCTATTATGTTTCACATGAGATAACATTCATGAACAATAATCCCAAGTTTATCCAGTACCTACTATGTATCAGGCATTTTGAATCATTCTGGTTTAGTCATATGATCTCTGAAAGTATCATTGCCCCATTTAACAGAGAAAGAAAAATAGATCATAGTTGTTATGAAGTGCCAGATGGCACCTGGACCTTTATCTATGTTTTTCTAACATGGGAACCCAGGATGTTGCTCTACAGCCAATCAGGGGACTGACGAGCAAAGCCTGATCTAGTAAGTACTCAATAAATGAAAGTTCCCTTCCATCATTAAGGCATTCTGACATCAGTTCTCAGTCTCCCGATGAATTTGCATTAAATAAAGATTCCAATATTTGACCAAATATGAAGTATTTTGTTAATGATGGCACCCATACATGCTCTCTGCTTACCACTATTAAAATGTAAACAGAAGTCTCTGGTGCCTTTTCAGTCATTGTGGGAGCAAAGGCACAAACTGGGAGTGATCTGATGTCAATGCAGGAAAGGTGCTTCACTGGCAAGTATGTGATCCTAAAAGGACATCTGCCAACATACACTCCTGGAGCTTGTGGCACATGTCTGACATATTCAACCAGTGAGAAGACGACACTGATCGGGACATAATGTTGGATGGCAGATAGGAATGACAAAGGATGGATAAACTGGGGAAAGGGCACTGGCAGAGCTGCAAGGAGGCTTGGTGCTTGTGGCAAGGCTGTAGCTTACGTCTGACATATTCAACCAGTGAGAAGACGACACTGTTCGGGACATAATGGTGGATGGCAGATAGGAATGACAAAGGATGGATAAACTGGGGAAAGGACACTGGCAGAGCTGCAAGGAGGCTTGGTGCTTGTGGCAAGGCTGTAGCTTAAAGAGAGGCTGTACCTTCACAGCCACGCTCAATCTGCCCACTCCGATGGAGAGCATCATTGATGAGGTCAGGCAAGCGTCCGTTCAAGTCCACAGAGGCCAGACAGCCCTGAAAGCCATCTCGGGAAGCTACAAGCTTTGGAAGGTTGCTATACATGCCTTGGGCCAGGCCAGCCATGTAGAGGTCACCTAGAAAGGAAGGCAAACAGTGAATTAAATTGAATCAAGAAAGGATGTGGCCAAGGCACTGTAGACTCTCCTGGTAGATAAGACATAGCCATAGGGAGCGTCACGTAAAAAAGTATTAAAGTCTCTAAGTTATCAAAAGAAAACCCCAACATTCCTTGTAGGTCATTCATTTTGTATCCAATATCTCACAAATTTGAATTACCATATCAATTCTATGAAGTGGATTCTGTCTTGTTATATGAAGTAAAGAGTTACAACATTTTTTAACAAAACAACATTTTTTGAGTGCTTTTTGTGTGTTCATTACCAATAACATGCTGAGGGTTTTACAGATAGGCCATTAAAACCCTAAGAACATACAACAAGAGAAGCAGCTATTGTCCTCATTTTGATCAATATATACTACTGAACAAGGCTAAGAAATTGTTGCCAGTGCCACTCAGGCAGCAAAGAACTGAATTTTGACATAAGCCTTTTATCACCTATCTCTCAGACCCTACAGAGACATTCCTGATGTTATCAGAGAAAGTGAAGCATTCTTTGAGGCCCCGTCCATAGAGAGGTCTGTACAGAAGCTGATAAGCTGCACTGTGGTATAATCTAATGCTTTTCTAAAGGAATATGGGTAATATACAAAAATATGGCTGGCACACCCAACCCAGAGCTTCCCTGTGGAGGCAGCCTTTCTCTTGGGAGTTATACTCTAAAGAACACAATTTTTACAAGGATTACCTTTCAAATCCAGATTTTTGGCACCATTAATGACCTGAGTGACCACTTTGGTATCCACTTTCAGGCTGTGGGTGTTACTGTTGTCCCGAGTGATAACGACATTGTGCCACTGGTTGTCATTCAGGGGGCGATCACTGTTGCCTTTGATCACATTGGGACCATTTCCAAGGTCAAATACATAGTGTATGTACCTATGAGGAACAAGAAATACCTAATCGTTTCAGATTCCTGAAGTGGTTAATGGAAATGTGTTAATGTAACCAGTGCAAGGGGCTTCAGATCTTCCATACTGTCCTGGCATACACAGCAATGAAAAGAATTGTCAGTAAGTAGTCCATCACACGTTGGTTAAATTCTATATCCATAGACCCATAAAGTCTATCTGTTTGTTTGTTTTGTTTTTGTGAGGCAGGGTCTTGTATTATAATGTAAGCTGACTTGGAATTCACAATCCTCCTTTCAAATCCTCTCTAGTGCTGGAATTGTAGGCGTCTATGATCATACCCAGCTCCAAATATACTTCTTTAGTACTACATAGTACTAACTAGAGTCAAGAAATCATACAGTTAGACCCTTCCAAAATACTGGGGGGAAATAATGGTAAAATTCAATCAATTATTGATCTGGTTATTGTTTGTTTTGAAACAAGGTCCTATGTCGAATTGGCTTCGAATTCATTATGTAGCTGAGGCTAGCCTTGAACGCCTTGTCTTCTTGTTTTCACTTTCCAAGTGCTAGATTTACAGATATGTGTCATCATACCTGGTGTATGCAATGCTGAGATTGAACCCAGGGCCTTGTGCATTATAGATATGCATTCTACCAACCAAACTACATCTTCTGGCTTTGTTCTTAGCTGACTACTTTTTAAGACATGTTCACCGAATATCTGAGAGAAAGATCAATTTTAAGAATTGTACCACTAACAGTAATGTTGAAAGTATCTAGATTTCATTCCTTATTCTATATTTGCTGGCTATAATTAGTAATGCTCCAAAGATGGATGCAACAGATGCCACAGCCATCTCTTATAGGAGGGAGCTTTTCACCAGTAGTTTCAAAGGACTTGCTACATTTCATAGTTAATGCAGGGTAGCAATGACTTTGTAAAATCTCATTAAATACACCTAGGAGTTCTCTCCTTTCTAGCCTAATCACTTTGTGGATCTTTATTATCAGTGAAGGTACTAGCAAGAATAGAAGTCAGGGAATAAAATGGACAGTTTTGTTCATGGCCGTAATTTATAGGAGGCTTAAGCAAAGACACCCAGCATAAATTACGTGACCTCTGCTACTTACCCCTTGACGAGCTCAACTGCAATGAAATCATTGCCATCCCCACTATTGAAGAGAATGAAGCCATCAGCTGAAGTGGTCTTGAACTGGAAGAAGAGATGCATGGAGGTATAGGCCTGGAGGGTGGCAAGGGTCAGGTAGCTGCTCTTGGTCTTGAATGTGACAGGGTCAGCAATGATGTTCCTCAGTCCAAAACGAGCCTTCAGCTCACAGTAGTCAATGTCACCATTTTTGCACAAATCAATGTAGAGCAAGCCATTAAACATGAGGCTCTGCAGGTGACCAATGAAACTGGAGGGGACAACAGAGATGTAGCGCTTCTCAGTCATGATACCAGTTTCGATATTGTGGAACTCCAGGCGGGTATGGTCCCCCACCATCGTACCTATGAAAATCAGAAATGAGGTAGAATCATGAAAAATCACTGTCTTGTCATAGCAATTCCACTCTATCTTATAGGTAAAACATGTTTCAACATAAAATGTTCAGTTTTCTGGGTTCTTTTCTAGAAAAAAAAATATTCATGATAGTTTATAGCACACAGCTGATCTGACCTCAGTCAGGAAGCTGAATACTGACCAACACTAACACAAGTTATGTTCCTGACTTATGCTCTCAGTTGGCTGATTAGACTGCAGTATCACAGGAAGAAAAATGTGAGCTTACAGGCAACCCAAGTTCAAGGATCATACTTATTAGTTTTCTTCACTCAAGAAACAATGGCTTATGAATACAAATCATAAGAAAGTCTTTATCTCCCTGACCCTTGTAAAGATAAAAATCAATAAGTGTTAGACATTTGTTAGAGAGTATTTCTTGCTGTAATAACTTACGACCTAGTAGTTATGAAAATGTTTCTTTTGTAGAACATCTGTTGATTTTACATATCAACAAGTGGTAATGATTTTCTAGTAATAACACCTACTTTTCCTTTTGGAAACTACCCATTACATTTGAACCGTGTGGAATGGATAAAGCTGATCCTAATCAGGTCATACTATGGATATCTCTCTATCCACATAATCATAGACTTTGATTTGAAGGGTAAAACTGTGACCTTCAAAGATAGTTATGCATCTGAATCACCCATACTCACTCCTTTTAGTTTGTAAGTAAAAGGAGAGGCTTGAAAATCTGCATTTCTAACAAGTTCCAAGGTGACCAATTGTTAGACAAATTTTAGGTATGAAAATGGAAGTTCAAAAGAAAGGTGTTAAGATGAATTGTGAAAAGCAAGATGCTTATCAGGAGAGTTGTTAACACCAGAGACATGAGTTCTCCTTCTTGAAGTTTTCAAAGGGATGGGGAAATGTCCCATGCTATGTAGTTAAGGAATACTTTATAGTATGTGTCTATGATTCTTGGGCAGCAGGGGAAGCAGGACAGATTTCAGGGTCACAGGTCGCCTGCCAATTCCTCTCTGCAACTGTGAGAGTAAACAGGCTGTAGGGGGTGTAGCTTGATCTGTGAGGGGTAAGCTCCTGATCTAGCAATGCACACCTGACCGACCTAGAAACTCATGCTTCAGAATGCCTGGTTAGCAACTACCTAAGCTGGCACACTATCGAAAATCATATTGCAAGCAAGTCTCGTTAAAGACTTTAGAAGAAAGTTAACAGTTCTTAGAGGACACACAATAACCAAAGGGCACTGAATCTACCTGAAAGAACACCAAACTCAAAGGTTTGGAGAAAATAGAAGAAAACATTCATCATTTGGGGGGGGGGGTACATCCAGTCATGGAAAATCTGGACTCTTGAAAGCTACATAGCTGGAGATTTCCTCTCATATGGAGAGCTCTTTTGAGTTGGGTTTCTGGCATTTGCAATCAAGAGAGTTCCACCCGTTAGACAATGACAGACATTGACTCTTTTTTATGTAGACATGGTAAGAGCATAGGTGATAAGTGGGAAGTGTTGGAAATAAATACAGAAATGGAAACGTTAATAATTAAACCAAGGGTAACATTATCTGCCAAGGAAAACTCCCTGCCTTCTTCTTCCTCCGGTTTAAGAAACTTGGGGGACAAGGCATGACTAGAATCCCTTTACATCACTTGTAGAACTTTCCAGAAGAAAAAGGGTGATACAGTCTAGAAGTTTAAGGATAGTCTACAGGGCGAGGGGACCTGCATTCAGGTCTTTCAACCCTTTAAACTTCCTATTTCTCCTGGCTAGAGCACAGTAGCTTGTGAAATCCCTAGTCCACTCCACTCATCAGCATCCGTGCCAGGGAAGCCAGTCTTGCTTTGGTGGAGAAGGCCTGCCTAACCCTGAATTAGATTCATGCGAACAATTCTATTTCTGAAGTCCAGTCCATCTAAGCCATTTTTTTAATATTAGACTCATCACCAATAAAAACGACATATTTTCTTAGAAAACTTAACTTTAAGAGACTCAACCATGTCTGAAAAAACTATCCATATTCTTGGATGTTAAATATAGATTTCAACCTCTCAGAAGCAATCTGAGAACTGATACACAGTGTTGTAAATGAGCACAAAAATCAGACTTACATTTGATGAGCTTCTTAGTGGTGTTTTGACAACTAGTGTCAAATTATTCATTTAATATAAGCAAAAATAAACTAATGATGTTCATTAAATACATAAATTATAGTCAGAACAAAATAAAATGCAACATAAATCTGTTAGTAATTGAATAACCAGGAAAAAGAATTAATGTATGAAATTATTAAAAGTTGAAAATTGTACTGGTCATAAAATTTCAAATTCACACAGCCTACATTCACATACTATAAAACAGTAAAGTCTCTGAAATAAACACCCAATCCCAAGTTGGCTCCAGCTGTTCACAGCAGGCCTGGGAGTAGGGAGGAACTGGTCTGAGGAGTATGGGAAAAGGACCATAGCCCATGTCAGGGCATCAGAGGAACTGCAGAGCAGTGATGCCACCAGTCACACCGATTCAAAATGTCCACACAGAAAGCCACAGTGAGAAGTGCTCAGTGAAAATGGTGATCGTTTGTGAGCCAAAGTGTGGTCTCTGGCCTCCAAAAGGAATCATAGACACAAATTCAAATCCAAAGAGGAGCTTTTAGAGAACTCTTAGGTAGGTTCATCTTCAGGACTGAAGACTGAGGAAATTTTGCTCTCTAGAAAAATCAATTTTCTGAAATATATACATATATATACACATATATGTATATATATGTATACATATTTAATGGTATTTATTGAGATAAAAGAGGCTGGACAAGACAGTAGATAAGCAGAAGAGAAACTAACAAAGGAATTCAAGAAGGTAGCACAAGATCACAGATGGTTTTAGGGTATAAATCTGCAAAAGGAGGAGATCAGGAAACGTGGACCCAAATTAGAAAGGAATTGGCTGGGCTATTTGTTAAAAGAAGTCATTCATCTATGATATAGATTCAACAACAAACAAAATAAAACAGCTACACTACTGACTGGTAAAAGCATGAGAAAATCTGCTTACCATATGAAACTTCCACCAAACTAACCAAGTATTACAAAACAAATCTATGTGTCATCTAACCTGCATTAGTAACTGGGAACTACATACTGGATATTTTATGTGCGGAGCACATTTGCTTTTGCTTATTGGCAAATGTATGCATACTTCGTGGCAGCTGCTGTCAAATTTCAGAGGGAAGATAAGTGATTTGAGTGAAAGATGAAGAAAAACCAAACTGACTATTTCCCATATGCAAGGCCCTGTGCTAAGCTCTCTAAGTATAACAAATGTCTCTACTATTATAAAATTGTCCAGGACATCATTATGCTGCCTTAGGAGTAGGGGCAATTAGTGTTCAGAGGTGAAGCAGTTTGATCAACAATTCCAACAGGTGGTAAATGGCAGGCCCTCAGACCGAATTCAGGTGCACATATCCCACAGCCCTTGTAGTTATGTGTACACTGCAGTATCTTTGATAAAAGTGGACTTATACTCCATATCATTGTCTAGAAAAAGAAGTAGGTGGAATTGATCTGGGGCAATTGCCCTGCAGAAGCTGTGATAGAGTCCATGCTTCATGACTTCGTATCACAATATCAGTCAGTCTTATTCAGGGTAGTAGGTTGGGCATCTTTCTAAAGCAGCCATGTTGCCTTACCCCCTAATAACAGGTACACTTTCATATTTCATTGACAGGTGACAAGCTGTCTACAGACCACTCCTCAGAGTGATGAAGAACATAAACCTAGGAGGACTATGGCCAAATCTCCTGTGAGCTATAATCTCCCATGAGGCCACAGCACATAGCAAATGGGCACACAGACTCTGGGGCTATACTACCTGGTTTGTATTCCAGCTCTGTGAATTCCTCACTGTTGCCTTGGGTGTGTCGCTTAATTTTAAACATCCAGTTTCCATTTGTGAAATGAGTATGAACTTGTCAGGGTTATAGGTATCAACACATACAAAGCTTTAGAACAATGCCTAGAGCCTCAGTCAATAAGAATTACAAATTGTGCTGCAGTCACTATTTTCCTTCCTTTGAAATGTTTTAGTCATTGTCCAATTATGTCACAAGTAAGCTCATTTTACACACAGACCACTCTAGTGCCTTTTGGGCGTCCCAAGGCATACAGGAGAAGCCAAGTTCAGCAAGCACGAGTTAGGTATGGGAAGAAGAGCTCACACTTGAGACATTCACTAGAGGCTCAGGGTTTTTCATATGTGGTTGCTGGCTAACACTAAAAGCTTAGTCAAATAATAACAGCAACAAAAAACAATAGGAAATACTGAGAGGAAGCCCCTAGATCCCATATGGCTCTCAATCACGGGGAAAAAAGTTAAGAAGGCTTATAAAGTCTCAATTAAGGATTTCTTTAGATTTATTGGTTCCAAACCAGTATCAGTATTTTTCAAAAGTGTATGTTATAAAATGTTTTATTTTAGGGGCTGGAGAGATGACTTGGTGGTTAAGAGCACTGGCTGCTCTTCCAGAAGACATGAGCTTAATTCTCAGTATCCACATGGTGGCTAACAACCATTCATAACTCCAGTTTCAAAGGATCTGATATTCTCTCTGGCCTCTGTGACCTTTGTATAACATGAGCACACTTACATACATGCAGGTGGAACATTCATACACATAAAATAAAAAATAAAATAATTGAGAATGTTTTATTTTAAAAAGTTTCTGAAGTCAAATATATTTGGCAAGTAGTGTATAGTTAATTACTGATAATTAGCTATGTACATAAGCTTATTAGAGGCGCCTACTAAGTCTCATGATAAGGAACTTTCAATTTTTTTGACCTACCATTTCTTGTTCTTGTTTATCAAATTTTATTAGTATAAGAAATAAGCTTTTAGTGGAAAATGTTGAAAAATCAATTCTTTTATTTTTCACAGCTGAGGTGGGGGAGGTAGACATCACTTTGGACTAGAGTAGTGAAAAGAGGGCTGAATTTTGATACAGCAAGACATTCTGGCCAGAGTGCATGGTTTGAGAGCATTAGGTCCCTATTCTGGAGAGCATAACCCAGTAAGATATTATTTTAACTTGTTCTAAAGAACATAAATTCAGCCCAATCAATCCATCAGTCCTTATTAACTGTCAACTGAACGTAATACTTTTCTAAGAACACAATTATAGGATAATAAATGAAAAACACCAGGTTGGAGAATTTTCTTTCTTTGCCTTTGGTTTTCTGTGAGCCTGGCCTATTCTTTATATCATTTCTATGAACTAGTTAGAAATTTGGCACACGGGGGTACCTTAAACAGCGTGAAAGGGATTACTAAGCAAGCCAACAAGACACCACTTAATAACCTGGGGACCACATGTATTTTAGTTTCACTGCCTCATTTTATAATTTCTCTGAACTAAAATTAAAATTCCCAAATCTCTTTCCACTGTAAAAGGACAACCCAGGGTTATAGCCCACAAGCAAAATAACTATTTTCTTCTCTGAAATTTCTCTATCCTTACGGCTTCTCTTTTCCATCAGCAGTGAGGTAGGAAGTGAAAGATCCTCAATTTCAAATCAAATTACTGGATGGCTTGGGCATTCCACGGCTCAGCCCTGCTTTTAATTATTAGTGGTAGCAGAAAGCACTATTTATAATTGCCTTTATTCTAAAGGTTCTATAAAAGGGATTACTGTACCCTCAGTTCTGTAGTTCTTTAATAGCTCTTAGGGCCTGTGTTTTCCAAGGGACATGAAAGAAAAGCGCTGCTGGAAGAGATTGGGGTGAGAGTGCCACCTAGTGGCCACTATTCAAAACAGGCTGTAAATTGCATCCTCCTGGGGTTTACCCAGCCAAATCCAGAGGAATTAGTAAAGGAAGTGCAAATAACTACCACAGCATCTGCAGCCTCCTGTCTCCCCCACAGCTCATAAGGAGTTCTTGAATAATTAATGTAGGTTGAAAGTCAGTTCTAAACAGCATACTTTTTTGCACCTCAGGTTTTACATTCATTTCATGCAGTTAAGTTACCCTGCAGGCCTGCAGATCAGTAACTACCTCCCATGACTGAGCTGTCTGTGTGAAATTGGAGTGTATTGGAGAGGTGGAATGACTCTGTGTGCCTTCTTTTTCTAGAAGGAAAGAGACAGAGTGTCATAGTCGACCCCCACTTCACCCTAACCACCTCCACTATGTTTTGCCTACGCTTGAAGAGAAATCATTTTCTTTTGACGGATTGGGAAGTGCAGTGAGCAGCTTCATTCTGTGGAATCACACAGATGTGGATTTGAAGCTTAATTATACAACTGGAACTTCCCCATTCCTCTTCTGTAAAATGACAGTAAGAACATTTATTTTGAAAGAACATGTTGAATTATAGACGATTAAAGGAATTGATATGCATAAGACAGCTAACGCAGCATCTAATGCTGATTGGATATATGCTGAGTTCCTCTGTCTGGACTGTCTTTCTACATACACACACACACACACACACACACACACACACACACACAAAAAAAAAATTACAGGATCTAGAAACACTGAAGCACAGGCTCATAAATATAAATTTAAATTTTAGGACCCACTTTCATAGAACATTTATGATGGAAAGGGCTTTAGAAATACCAGAAGTTCAAGTTTAAAGATTAGGAAATGAAGAAAAGGAGATTTAGTATATCTATCCAAAAGGCATAAAGCAATTTACAGGTGATGATTGTATTAAGCCCAAAGCTTCTGACTACCCTAACTGCCTTGTTCACAGAAGACACTGTGTAGACATCTGAGGCCACTGACTCTATTTGACAAGGCTCAGGAATGGCCAGTGGCTCTCCCAATACCCTGCAGAATGCAAACGTCAAGGCCAGATCAGACACCAACAGAATCCCACGTAACTCCCTGTGTCACCTTTTTTTCTATAAGGATGTGAATTCAGCACACTGCATGCTAGACTGCAGACTTATAATCACTGATGTCGCTGACTGTCTCATCAGAAGATCAATGACAGCTACCCATCAAATTCTGATTGAAGATCTGTCTTCATCCATGACTTCTAATTTCTCATCTGACTGACAATTATAATCCCACCCACCTACATCAGAATCCAAGGGTATGTTCTTATGCTGTTTTCAAATACCAGAACCCCTTCTAATCTACTAAAGCGATTCAGTATTTGAGGAAACGGGTCATTTCTGTGCTCCCTTTTTATCTTCTATTTTTGCACATTGCTGACATAAAACAAGCCGGCAAGAAATACTTAAAGGTTGTACAATTCTAGGTATACCTTTACGTATTCATGATTCATGCCTTACACATTGCCCTCCTAAAGAGAAATTCTATGCTGCAGGGGATGGCCTATTTGTGCATCACTATATGCCCGGTTTTGCTCACAATAGTACTTAGTGCACAATAGGTAGTCAATGAATAACAATTAAATAAATGAACAGCTAATTCAATCAAACCTGTCTAGCACCTTCTACCATCTACCATTTTAGTATTTACTATGTCCCCTGTAATATTCTGAATTTCTGGACTGTCCACAATCCTCTACTAAAAAGTGATTCATTGCCTAGTGGAAAGAGCTGGGACATGGAAGATCAGGACAGTGATTTTGAATTATTAATAATACAGGGATCTGTACAGCATTCCATCTGTTCTCAAGACATAGACTCTATGCCTAAGGAGATAATCCCATAAGCATATAAGTACAGTAATGGGTGAATGGTCTAATACATACTGAAGAAAAATGATTACAAAGTACAAAGGAAGGGTAATTTCTTAGTCTTGTCTGTGTTTGTCCATGGAGAACAGGATTTGTGATTCCCACTAAGAAAAACAGAACATTTCCAAAAGGGAGTGGAAGAGAAGACAGAGAGAGCAGAGACGAAGCTCACAGTTGCACTCACCCTCAGCCACATCGTCATCCACAGTTAGTTTAAGGCTCTTTCCTCTCCGCACCACGCGGACCGTGTGCCACTCGTTGTCATTCAGCTTCTGCCCCGCATACAGGGTCTCAGGTCCTTTGCCTAAGAACGCGGTAAGGGTCAAAATTTAGAACAAGTTCTCAAAACACTGCTTACAGCATCAAGGTTGTCAAAGTCACACTGGTGCACATGACCCAGGACAGCTGAGGGTCATATCTGTCCCTGAGCTCATCCTGCTTCCACTGGTCCTATCAGACCCTCCAAAGTTGTCTTCAAAAGCAGACATCTCAGCTCAAGCATAAAAGACAACCATTCCTAAGAGAGGAAATAAGTATCCTCCTTTATTCATAGATACAATGTCTTAAAATAGAATATTTGTAGCAATCAGTAGTCAGCTGTCATTTATTCAAGTCTCAGACATCAGAAATTCATCATAATTTCATTTATATAATCATTTGTTTCTTTAAGCATAGTGCACCAGTCTGGCTTTTAAAGAATATCTACCAATTTGGTGAGAAAAGAACTCTGCAATGTATACTACCTTAACTTGGTGTTTCCATTAACCCACAGACCTATCAGAACTCAGCAACCATAGCAATCACAATAGTCAGCATCACAATAGAAATCATGTACGGGTTTAAACATTATGAATCATATTGCTGAAGGTAATGTAAAGGGCCCAGGCTTATCTCATTTGTTCATCATCCTCCAAAAAAAAAAAAAAATTAAAGAACCTAAAAAATGAAATAACGCAAAATTCTAAAATTGAGCTTTGGCAGGTCAAAACAATGCTTTATGTAAAGTGCCTCAAGGCAAAGGAATAAATCAAGTTGGCTCAAGAGATCCTTATTCAAGATGCTCAAGGTGAAAATAAATTTAACCCTGATGAAGGATCAGGGGTATCAAGGAATTGTTACATTTGGAGCAAAAGATGGCAAGTCAGAGAGACACTGAGACATTAAAACAATCCAGTCAGAAAGAGAAAAGAAAAATGTCATGTGACTTCTAAATGTGTGACATCACTGAACTAAATTTCAAGACAAGGAAGGCTATGTAGAAGCAGAGAACTTAGACCCATTTTCTTCTTCTGAGACGCATTACTCAGTCTGTGCAGAAAGCTGCTGATTACATATTTCTCAATAAATTAGTCAATATATGGACAACTTTATCCTTGAAAATGACTGGAGAAAAAGATTAAAATCTATGAGGAAGCTAAGATAGGATGTTTCGGAAAGAAAATAATAGTACCAACAGAGATTTAGTTATGTATAGGTTGTTTTAAGCTGTCCATTTAAATATTTAATTCATTTATTTTTATTATATGTGTATGAGTGTTATACTTGCATGTATGCAAGTGCACTAATTGCAAGAAATGCCCACAGAGGCCAGAAAAGGGCATCAGATCCTCTGGAACTGGAATTACAGAAGGCTGTTAGCTGCCACGTGAGTGTTGGGAATTGAATCTGGGTCCTCTGGAAGGCTGCTAGTGCTCTTAACTGCTGAGCCATCTCTCCAGCCCTGAAGTTATACTCTTGAGGAACTAGTGTTCCTAGTTCCGCTGTCTGGAGTTATGGAAGTAAAGTTTGGGAGAATTTTTCTCTTGGAATGTAAAGACTTTAGAGAGGAAACACTTATTTTAATGAAGGCATCTATGGCAAATACTTTAAATTCAGGAATTTTAGGAATGTTTTAACCATCCAAAGTGCAACCCAAATGAATAAGAATTCTAAACATTCAGCGACTAAACAAATTGGTGCCAATAAGCCCCAAATTGGATCCCAATGGTATAAAAGAGTTCAATGAATTTTGGGTAAAGAATTTTCTAATAAACCATTTTTATTTAATATCAGCTTCTCTTTGTTATGTTTGTCTTTCAATATTACTTTGAACATATATACTAACATGAGATTTCCCCTACATTTCAACTCATTAGACATGTCTGTTCATTCGACTCAAGCCTCAGACTGATGTAGTCGCCTTTGCAGCAGCACAGAGAGAGGGTGCTGGAAGAAAATGGACCACATCATGTGGGTATTTTTATAACAAGAACAGATGTTCTCAGAATAAACAAATATGCCTTCGTGTTTTTGTGTTTTTATCTACTTTATTCTCCAAGCAAATGCTTCAATAAGAGAGAACAAAGCAAAGACCGATGTGGATAATATTGACTAGAGAGAGAGAACTGTCACAAACACAGGCTATTGAGAACATCTCCTACGAGGTGGCATCTGTTCTTTGGGCAATTTTTTGCGCATCACTTAATTTTTATGATTGGAAACAAGATAAGAGAGAGGATGAAGAGCACAAATTCTGTCAGTTTGGGGACATTGCTACATAAGCATCATATGAACTACAGATTTGTAAAACATGCTTTATCTTTGCCCAAAGTGTTTTAAAAGGTGCTAACATTTTACAGGTACTTCTGCATTTACGGTGTTCTGGAAATGTACACAGTGGTCAGATTTATACACAAATATTTAATTGGCCATTTGACTTTAAAGCTTTTGAATGTGATGTTTGGTAATTAAAACTGTGGAAATGTAACGGGAACTTCAAACAGCAAATTAATAAACCTCAGTAGTGAGCTTTTCCAAAACTCTTGGTCTCTACAAGTGAAGAGTCAATGGTATTTATCCTTAATCAAGCATAAAGGTCAAGTCACATGTGAGTGAAAAGTGATGCTTAGATGCAGCCGGAAGTCTGAGCAAACAAAGAAGAGGGGAGAATCCAATCTGTAGCCCATGAAGGAGACTCAGTTGATAAGTGATGCAAGAGTCAGACGAAAGCCAAAAGTTGAAACCCACAAACGTAGACTTTTCAAAGCAGAAGGACCTAGTATAGGGAGGATTTATTCTGGTAGAATCAATCAAAAAGTCAGTGAAGCATCAGTGAACACAGACCTCTTCATTATACACAGAAGGAGTCCCAAACAGAAAGGAGACAGGCATTGTTTAAGTTGGAATTTAATATGGAACTACCACGAAATAAAAAACCAGCAATCTCAAATCCATAACTGTTCTGACACTTTTCTCTTTTTAATAACTAAGATAATTACGATCTGCAATTGGATATATATTGAATGTATGCATTGAAGAATTTTCCCTTTTTCCATAGTGTATGCAATAAATATTGATCACAAGAAAACTCTTTGGTTCTCCTTAGGCTATTCAGAGTTCACTGCTGCAGCTGAACAGAGGAAACTAATTATCTGACTCTCATCAGTTGATTTTCCAAGATAATAGCAGTCATGCCTGAAACAAAGAAAAAATATCACAAGTGAAGGCTTCTGGGATACAGAAGTTTGTAAGAATGGAGTTTTGAATTCCTTATTATTGAAGAAGAAAGAGCCTTTAATGAATGCTTGGAGAAACACCAGCCAAGTCATCCTCCATCTAGTCTTGCTACAATCTCACTTAGCACTAACTCTTTGGAGGAAAGCTTTGCCTCATGGAAGATGGCCTGATCCTCTGATGAATGGTCAATAGAGAATAAGGAATTGTGACTGAAAATCACTGAACATATTATTTTCTCAGCTTCCTGAAGTTATCATATAGATAACTTATTTCTTTAAGAAACCAGAGCTAACAATAAATCCAAATTATTAGAATGAAAAGTACTGTTGATTGCTTGGAGGAAGATGACACTTAGGTATCAGAAAATTCTCCCCTCTCTGGGTAGTCCTGTGCAAGGTGGACTTTGGATTTTATTTATCTTAATCTATCCAGGATTTTTAGAAGACAGAGTGATTATATGAATTTGTTATTTCTCCCAGGAGCCATACAACCATCAAAAATACCCCAGATATACACATCTCATCGTCATATTTCTATGGCCTGACCAAATTAACCTAAACCAGTTGGTTTTGCTCATATACAGGAGTGGAAATTCCTTCCATCTGCCACAAAGTGTTGTTTCCAAAAGTGCGTGAGGTTAGGTGGGGTAGGGGAAGCCAGCAAGACTTTTTTTTACCTGAAATTTTTACTATTTGTGCAAAAAGGTAAAACAGTAACTTAGTTTCTTTGGAACCATGTTTCATATGCATTAAAAAAAAGATCCTTCAATGCATTAAAAATATGATCATCAAAAGCACCAAACCTTTAGAATAAAACTCACAGAAAGATACAGTGAAAGGTGCGTACAATTATACATCTATATGATTTGGTAAATACATGCGCAAATGATAATGTATTATATTAGACTTAAAGAGAACCAAAGAAGACACTTACCTTTGTTTCCACCAGCACCTTCAGTTAGGGTTAGGCTGGCTAGCTGTGACAAGCATTCTACTAAGCCCAGAGCACCATAGGCCTTATCACCCATCCTTCCCAGAGAGAACACATTTTGCAGGGATGAAGAAGGAAAAGGAAAGGACAGAAGGAGTAGGATATGGACAGGGATGGGGTGGGGGAAACATTTTTACTTTTATTCCCACAAAATCCAAAAGGATTGAGGACATGTTTTAGTTTTGTTTTTGTTAGAATATATTTTAAAACGTATTTTTTAAACTTATTTGTAAAGCATTCATTTTCACTGGAAAAAAAACCTGTAAATCATATTATTTTAAAAACTATTTTGGAAAAATAGCTCCATTAGATCACTTCAGTCTCACTGGAGTCCTTGAGTCTCAGGGAGCACTGAGCTCCTTCTTACACTAGGTATGGAAGACACACAATACTGTCTGCAAATCTACTGGGAAGACCACAGTGAAGTCTAAGAAAGACAAGTGACCTTACCATTCAGCCTCAGTATATGCATCACTGTGAAGACCCAGCTTCTAGTTTCAAACTCACTACAATATTACCACTAACATTTACCAAGATTTAATCAAAATATTATGTATTAAAAAGTATTTACCGCCGGGCATGGTGGTGCACAACTTTAATCCCAGCACTTGGGAGGCAGAGGCAGGTGGATCTTTATGAGTTCGAGGCCAGCCTGTTCTACATAGTGAGTTCCGAGACAGCTGGAGCTACAAGGAGACCCTGTCTCAAAAAAGACAAAAATAAATAAATAAATAAATAAAAAATTTAAAAAGTATTTACCAAACTCGAATAAGCAAACCTACCACAGAGTCCACTCCATGTGACACATCCAGTTATAGATGGCCTATCCTTCCCCAGGGGCACATCCTCTAAGCCTCCAGGGCTAACAGCACTCCTACTCACCTGCTTCAATGTGTTAGTTGGCTATATTCCAGAGGATTAACAAATGGTATTTGAGCATCAAGAGAAGTTAAGCAACCATTTTGGTACTGAGAATAAGGTAACCAAGGAGGAAGGGAGCCCTGCTCTCATGGGGTTTGCAGTCTAATGTGGGGTGAAAAAATCTGAAAAGCAACAGACAAATTAAGGGATATAACAAGCTTAGATAGCGCTGGTTTTGTGAAGGAAACAGAATGGGAAAACTTGATGGAAAGTGTTGGAAATAGGAGGCAAAGAGAGGATTGACTACTTCACAGAATATTCCAGAAAGAATTTTCTACAGTGACATGTCTGCTCTTGTCATGAGTTTCTGGTTTAAATGAGATGGTCCGGGAAGGGTTCTCTGAGGAAGAAGATTTGTAAGGAGCCAATCATAGAATTGCCCAAAGTCATGGGATGAACTACAGTGGAAGCCCAGGGTGAGCTAGGAATGGAGAAACCAGAAGTCCATTTTGACTAGAGCAGGCACCCCAGGGAGGGAGTGGAAGGACAACCTGGTGATACACGCTTTGAAAGGTTTTAAGCAAGTGTATCATACAACGTAATATAAGTGGTTTTGTTTTGCTTTGTATTCATGTGTATATGTGTTGATATGAGTGTGTGTATGGTGTATGTGCATGTATGTGTGGGTGCCAACACTTGTGTGCACATGGAGAGACCAGAGGAGGAGTTTGGGTGTTCCGTTTTATTATTTTTTGGCCTTCTTCCCTTGAGGCAGGGTCTCTCACTGAATCTGGAGCTAGCCTGGCAGCCAGCAAGCCCCAGTAATTCTCCCACATTATGCTCCCCCCGACCCCCGTGATGCTGGAGTTACAGGTGTGTATTGGATAGCTTTAGTGTCAACTTGACACACCTGGGTTGAAGGAGCCTCAATTGGGGAATTGCCTCCATTAGATCAGCCTGTGGTCATGTCTGGGGGGAATTTTCTTGATTGTTGAGTGATGTGGGAGGGCCCAGCCCACTGTGGGTGGTGCCACTCCTGGGCAGGTGGGCCTATGTTGTATATGAAAGCAGGTTGAGCAGAGGCTAGGGGAGCAAGCCAGTAAGCAGCATTTCTGTTCCTTCATGGCCTGTGTTCTAAGTTCTGCCTCCAGGTTCCTGCCCTGAGTTCCTACCTTGGGCTTCCTGATGAACTGTGACCTGGGAGAAGTAAGATAAAATAAACCCTTTCCTTCCCACGTTGGTATTGGTCAGAGTATTTTGTCACAGTGATGGAGAAATAAACTAGAACAAGGTGCATGCATGGAGGTGGCTGGCTTTTTATGTGGGGACTAGAATGCAGGTCCAATCCCCATACTTGTACAGTAAGTGCTCTTACCCACTGAGCTATCTCCTTGAGCACCCCCAATTTAAGTTTTGTTTCTTATAATATTTTTATTGATTCTTTGAGAATCACACAACGAATTTTGATCATATTCACATGCCTTCTCCCACCTCCATTCCTACCTTCCTACCCTCCCCCATACATCATGTCCTCAATTATTGTTTTAAAGGTCTATAGTCTAATTTGTATTCTCCAAATATTCCTGAGTGTGGGTCTATCCCCTGGAGCCTAGTCAACCTATCCAACATCACATCCTTAAAGAAAACTAATTATTCCACTCCCAGCAGCTATCAATTGCCAGTAGTTCTTTACCCAGGGCTGGGACCTCTTGCTGCCATGGATCCAATGGACCACAAGAGTCCAAGAAAGGACAGAAACTGTTAAAGGCAGGAGGTGAAAATAACTTAAACTAAGGACAGCAGAAGAGATGGAAGTGGTAAGATTTGGAATGCATTTCAGATATAAGATCAACAGGATCTGGAGCCTGGCTTAGGAAGGGGACTAGAAATGGGAGAAGAAACAGGGGGCAGAAGAAACACAGAAATCGCTGCTGATTCCTAGGTTTAAGAATGAAATGCAGAGTAGATATAAACTTATCTGGAAAAGGAAAGATTCCAGGGAAGGCAAGGCATAGTTGACCCTGTTAGCTAGGAGAGGGTACTTCTCTTACTTACTGAGTCTTTTCTCTCATCAGTCACTCTCAACACCATCTTATGGCAGTTTCCTGCTGTTGAGACACGTGAGTCTAGGTTCACAGATTGCCTGGCTTCCTTAGTACAGCTTTAGTTGATATCTTAGGTCACCCCTACCACTAATGATGCAAAGCTTTTGGGCTGATGATGTCGTCCTTCTTTCCTCTTTCCCTCCTCTATGTCTTATGCTCCCCCCTTCTGTTTTCCTGCCTGGTTCCAGTTAGGCAATCTATCCTATGCTTATGGTATGCCACTACGATGATCAAAGCAGTCACTGCACCCCATCCCACAAGATGTATGACCACAGTGTAAAATGAGCTCATGCAGCTCAACTAGGAGAACAGAACATCTAGATTTTGAAATGCTATGAACCTGGGGAGATACATTTCCAAAGGAATAAACTACTCCACAAATGATAAGGAATCTTACTCTCAATTTTCTGCCAAACCTTTACATTAAGCAATAAATTTACCACCTGCACAACAGTGGTGAGCTCAGAACCAGTAGGCTCAAGATTTTTTGTGATAATCTCTCTCTATGAAGTCACTTTTCAAGAGATGAAGCAGTTTGCTCAGAGATACACAGAAGATTCTTTGGTAGGTACTGTTTCTACTCCTGTTCATTTAAAAAACTACACATCTCACAATTGTCATGCTATGATTCATAGAAATTGGTTACTTTTGATGATTTAAAATGTTGCAATGCTCTAGGGTCTGACTATGGGATCTGCCTGTTAGCATTAAATCATGGAGTTGAAGCTCAAGGATAGTGAACTAAAAATATTCTGACCATAATTTCCCCAAACTTCCCCCCTTGCTACCTAATAACTTTGCAATTTAAGTATGTTTCCTCAAGTAATCCTTTTGCCCTAAACATCAAAGTAAAAAATAATAACCAATTGCAAATGCAAACATCTAGGAAATCATTCATTTTTATCTTTGCATGTGTGTGTGCAGTGTAGGATATGCATGTATATATGAATGTGAACATGTGTGCACTACGGCATTCCTGTGGACCTGAGAAGATAAATTTGGATGTTGGTCCTCATCTTCCACTTGCTTGAGACAGGGTCTCTTGTTCATCCCCGTGTGCTGCAGGCTGGATGGCCATGAGGTGCCAGGAATTCCTTGTCTCCACCCCTCATCCCACTGTAGGAATGCTAGGGTTATGGAGGTTTACTACCACAAGTGGATTTATACCTGTTCTGGAGATTCAAACTTGGGTCCTTACATTTGCATGGCGAGTGTTTTAACCACTAAGCAAAAGATATATCTTAGTCTATTACCTTCATAACTTTTCTGTTTTCCATCCATCCCTTCGCAGTTTTCTCACACTCCCTGACCTAGGAGTGTTTACCTCTCCGATAATTCAGCTCTACTTTTATTACACTGTCTTTTGTGTTGTGGATCTTTCTTTATTGCATCCACATCAGTGCTTTTGAAGGAGACAATGCTACTTTTATTACATCAACAACTCCACATAAAACCTTGCACTTAGAAGGTGTTATATGCCAGAGGACAGGTAGGAATGCTGTGAAATGCCATCTTCTGGGCATGGCATGCTGCTATACACATCAACTCCCAGTAGCTGTAGTTATCTATATAAGACCCAAACAAGATAAAGCCAGTTAAAAATTTCAGCGTGGCTGAGAGAAGGGATCCTGAGACCTACCCCCTAGCAAATGAGCTATTGGCAGGTGATGGCCACCAGAGGAGGAAGTTACTTTTCCTGGGGACTGTGGCACTAGTAGGTTGCCTATGTTCCAGTGGACATCCTCACACCCACGCACATAAGGACAGCACTAATTGGACCCAGTAGGAAGAACTGTTGGGTGGGTGTTCAGTAGGAAGGAGTTGGAGGGAAGCATCAGGGAGTGGAAATGATTAGTGTATATTGTATACATGTATGAAATTTTCACAGAATACACTATTAATAACCAAGGCTTGAAAACGTATGACTAATAAGTAGGTAGGTTGAGTAATGAAGATGATGGAAGGACAGCAGGAGAGAGCTGCAGTTCAGCAATGAGATAGTCTGGACAAACTCAAGAAGGTGTTCAGCGTAGTAATAAATACATGTAATTAAAGGAATAAGTGAATGAACAGACACGATGAAAAAGCACCTTAAAGCAAATTAACAAGGTAGAAGAAGAAAAGAAAAGGAGGTAAAAAGAGCTACCTACTGCATTGGTAGATATTGGAAATTAGACACATTTGGAGATGACAGAAGCAGGCAACAGATGCAAATAACATGAAATTAGTGTATTTCCTTTTAAGTGTATTTTTTCTAGGCTTGAAAAAAATTCCAACTCTCTGGGGAAAATAATAGAAACATAGAAGTAGCACATACAAAGGGCACCAGTTGCTTTGGACATAAAATGTCATATAGGCACTAGAGCTGCTGCCTCCGACTACAGACCCCGGACTCCTCTCCCCGTTGCCTCGTGCCATGACACCACCCATCGCTCACTCGAGTCCCTTTTGATTCCAAGTCCAGGATAACAAGCCTCAAGGATCAGCAGGTTGTGAATCTTCTTAAGGAAGAACATCCCCCGCACCCGAACAAGATTACAGTTGGTGTTGGTGCTATTGACATGGCCTGTGCCATCGGTATCTTAATGTAGGACTTGGCAGATGAACTTGTGCTTGTTGATGTCATGTAGGACAAACTGAAGAGAGATGATGGATTCCCCAGCATGACAGCATCTTCCGTAAAACACTAAAAATCGTCTCTGGCAAAGACTACAGTGTGACCACCAACTCCCAGCTGGCCATCATTACAGCTGGGGTAGCAGCAGAAGGAGGAGAGTTATCTCGATCAAGTAATGTGAACATCTTCAAGTTCCTCATCCCTGATGTTGTGAAGTACAGTCCAAACTTCCAAGTTGCTTGTTGTTTCAAATCCAGTGGATATCTTGACCTATATGGCTTGAAAGATAAGTGGCTTTCCCAAAAGTCGAGTTATTGGAAGTGGTTGCAATCTGGATTCAGCTGGTTCGGTTACCTGATGGGAGAAAGGCTGAACATTTACCCACTGAGCTGTTGCAGATGGGTCCTTGGGGAGCATGGGGACTCAAGTGTGCCTGTATGAAGCAGCATGAATGTTGCTGGTGTCTCCTTGAAGAATCTGAACCCAGAATTGGGCACCGATGCAGATAAGGAACAGTGGAAGGGTGTTCACAAACAGGTGGTTGACAATGCCTATGAGGTGATCAAACTGAAAGGCTATCCATCCTGGGCCATTGGACTCTCTGAGGCAGATCTGGCAGAGAGCATAATGAAGGATCTTAGGTGGGTGCACCCTATTTCCACCATGATTAAGGGTCCCTAAGGGATAAAGGATGACGTCTTCCTCAGAGTACCTTGCATCCTGGAGCAGAAACGGGATCTCAGACGTTGTACAGGTGACCTGACCCCAGAAGAGGATGTCTGCCTGAAGAAGAGTGCAGATGCACTCTGGGGAATCCAGAAAGAGCCACAGCTTTAAAAGTCTAATGTCACAGCCTTCACACTCCAGGCTACAGCAGGCTTTCTGCTGGAGAAACTGTACGTTTTCTTTTTCATCTGAGCTGTGATTAATGCATTTGTATTAAGAAGGCATAGGAGCTGGGCATAGTGGCACACAACTTTAATCCCAGCACTTGAGAGACAGAGGCAGGTGGACCTCTGTGAGTTCAAGGCCAGCCTGGCCTACATAGGGAGTTCCAGGCCAGCTGGGGCTATAGGGAGACCCTGTCTCAAAAGAAGACCAAAAAAAAATGGTGTAGGAAAACACCGATTACCTAAAGTTAAAACTCCCCAGCAGCTATATCCTGATGCTAAATGGTACTTGTGTAGTTGTAAACTGGTTAATATGAAAGAATTCCACCGTCGAAGAAACCACTGCCAATTTTGTACATGATCCAGTTCCCTTCAAACTGGATGTTTTACTCTGTGCTATCTAATGTCACCAAACATGCCTAGTCAAGTTTTTTCTAATTATTCACATCCTGGGATCCAGTGTATAAATCCATTGCAGCATGTCTTATGCAGAACTGTTCTAAAGGATCTTATTTTGTGTATTATTTATGTATCAGTGTACATTGCAATAGAATGTAAAAAGTAAAATCTGCATATGGATAATGCAGCCAGCTACGAAGTGTGAGGCCAACTAAAACACCAAATAAACCTGAACAATGAAAAAAAATTTTTTTAAATGTTATATAATTTTATGAAGCTGCTTTACAAATCAAAAGCTAGAGCAAGCTCCACAACCTGCCAAGGTCACATAGCCAAGGTCACATGGACCTGAGCCTCTCTGTCCATCTGCAAAATCTCCCCTTTGTCCTGTGCTTCTTCTCATAGCTTCTCATAACCCTAACCCTAACCCTAACCCTAACCCTAACCCTAACCCCTAAACCCTAAACCCTAACCCTAACCCTAACCCTAACCCTAACCCTAACCCTAACCATAACCCTCATAGTTTGAAGTTGACTAGTCCAGAATAAGTAAAGAAATGAATGAATGGGAGAACACTGTTAAATATGAAATGGAAAATATAATTTGGAGGTGCTAATAAACAGTAGGCAATAGAAGAACAAATGTTATGGGGGTAACCGACCACTTTCTGATTGAATTTAAAGCAATTCCATAAGAAGAAATACATATCTGATACTGTAAATCTGGCCAGGAATTTATGGTCAGGAGCTCATAGGCCCCAGGGGTGAACCTATTACTATTTTGCAAAATGGACATAGTGTTAAACTGCCCTCTAAATTTATATCTCTAAACCCACAGACTAGTGCAGCTCTCAGACCTCATCAGAGCAGTTTCTTTGTGTAGTGGATGGCAGTTAGTGCAGAAACTCACAAGTGGTCAAAGTGCAAAGAATAAGTTCCTTTGGAGAGCTCAGTCGCAAATGGGTCATTTATCCCATACCCTGCTATCCAAGACTCAAGGATCATTGTAGAAGAGGGGGCAGAAAGATTATAAGCCAGAAGTCAGGGAGAACCAGAGAAAAACAGTGTCTTGTGAACACGGCAGAGCCACTGTTCTCATAAACTCACAATGGCTATGGTTGCCTGCACCAGATCAATCCAGTCAGTGCTCCAGCTTGGGAAGGACAGAGGCTCATGAAACCCCACCCCTAGCTGAAGAACTATTGACAGTTGATGGCTTCTGGGGATAGTCAGTTTTCTTTAAGAGTGTGGCCCCTCTTATACTTCAACAAGGTTCCAGTGGATGGCCCCACACCCAAGAGTGCAAATTGGACTTGGAGGGTTATTGAAAGAAAGAAAGAGGACACAGCATTTGGAGTAGGGGGTGGATATAGGAGGGTTGGAGGGAGAAGTAGAGGTAAATATGATCAAAATGCACTGTATACATATATGAAATTCTCAGAGAATTAATAGTAATATCATACAAAACTATTTTCAAAGTGAGAGTTACAGCCTAACACATAAAGCCTTAATAGTCCAAAAGAAATTAAAGTGTCTCTTATAATAAAAATGGAGGTTTTCAAAATGATCATATTTGTGAATACTCACAGGAGACACTTTTCATTCCTAACATCATATACCTTCAACTAACCTCAGATTTCAGTCACAGCAACAAGCAGCAATTATTATAACCTTATGCACAATCTGATGCTCCCTCATGCCAAGAAGAGACATCCTGTGAGGATTCTTTGATGTCAGATGCCTTCCCTGCAACCAAGAAGTATAACCAGGGTGGTAGTATCCTAAAAGGGGCTATCAAAAAAATGGATGGATGGAGCTAATGGATGAGGACCTCACCTTTCTATGTTTTAAGCAGGTAGTCTGGGAACAATTCTTGCAACCCCCCAATTCCCATGCCTGGGCAGTGCTCCCAACAGTGACCTTTACAATGGACACTGACATCAGTGTTTCTTTCCACATTGTTCACTCTACCTAATTTTCCTCTTCTGCTTTCAGAGTCCACTTCCAAAAACTAATACCTCCTTGATGCTAGGTAGTCTGCTCCTCATATTCTGTTCTCAAGGGAAGTCAATCAAATTAACACAATTTTTATAGCACTCAATCATTTCCCACTCAATAACTTAAATGTTAGAACAACCAATGAGATAATATGAATTGCCTCTGATGAAATTCAGAGAGGTTGACTTGCCTAAAGACATAAAGCCATTAAAATATGAAATTAGGTCCAGAGTCCAGTCTTCCCAACTCCATGGATGGAACTTTTCCCAAAGAGCCATCTTTTCTATGAGGTACACAGAAGACAGGGTACAGTTGTCTATCCACATTCAATGTATACTGCCATGGTTATAAATGACCAAAATCTTGCCAATTCATGAGCTTGTGAGGAAATAGTACAGGTCTCCAAAGACCACACAGTCTCCATGTGAATCATAGAGGTCTTCTGAGAACATGAAGATATAGTCATTCTTAAATAGTTCAACTTTGTTCAATATAGAAACTCCTCCCCCTCCCTCAGGTATGAGAGTTGCAGGTATGAGCTCTATAACCTAAGTCCCTTCAGGATCTGCCTGTTTCTAAATATTCAGCATATTCTGAATGGGGAACTTTATTTTTAATATAAAGACATATTCCCTGGGTTTTATTCTAAGATAAAGTGTTCAGTAGATATGGCATTCCCAGATATATCTCCATGTTTTCAGAATCTCCTTCCCACAAAAGAAACTACCAAATCTAAGGTAAGAAGAGGAAAAAAAGAGATTGTAGCCTACCTTTTGGGGGTGATAATTAAAATGGCCATTGACTTATGAGTTAATGACATTAGCCAATCACCAATGTAGACACAAGAAATAGACACATGAAAAAAATGCTTTATCACCTGGTTAGACCCTCTTGTCCTCCTCATGTTTGGTTTATACAACTGGGCTATCTGGGAATAAAATGCCGTATTCTAGCTCCTGGTTCACTGAAATGATGATGCAGGTATGCTCGAGAACATCAGAAATTTTAGCTCTCCAATGCACCGGAAGTATCTCTTTATTATAACCACTAAAGTTAAACTTGCATATAGAGGAAAATATTAAAAGCAAAGAATCAACAACACAAATTAAAAGTTTTATTTTAAATGTATTTGCCTCCCTTTTGGTAAGATTTAAATGCAAACTTCTCCAAGTGCAGTCTTTGGCCATTACTAAGGATGCCCACCACCACCTCAGTGAATACCACTAATGTCCACATGCTTTCTGTCTTGTGCAACAGTTTGAGCACAGCATGGAGTTAGCCCTCAGACTAGATCTGCTTTATCCATGCATCTTGAATTTCTGATTAAGGTGGGGCTTCTGCTCTGCCTGAAGAGGGTAGAATCACTATTCTTTTTCCCGGATGATAAAGGAAGATGAGTTAAATAATAAATTCAGGAGGAATTTGAGGATATACATCAAAGGTACATGTTTAACACATACAGACATTTGGTTCAAGCCCAGTACCACAGGGAAATACATTCAGGAATTACTATATGCATTGTGGGAGATGATCAAGTATGAAAGTAGAAAAGATACTACTCACAAGGAGCTCATAGTCTGCTAGACAGGCTTCACAGAAAAATAATTGTAAAACAAATCCACACATACATCAATAAATATTAATATTCTAATTCCATTTTTCCAATGCCTTTGGATAATGTATATAGCTGTAGTAATGTAATATGTGTTCTTCTGTGGCTAGATTAGGTCATTTAGCATGATGTTTATCTTCAAGATTCATACTTGGTATAACATACCATAGCACTTCTTTAAGACAGAATAATATATTATGTGTGTATATATCACATTTCCTTTATTCATTCGCCTGCCAATGAACATTTAAGGGTTTTTAATATTTATCATTCTTTTTATTTTATGTGTGTGAGCATATTGCCTGCATGTGTGTAACAATGTGTTATGCAATGTGTGCAACATGTGTTATGCAATGCTGGAAGAGGTCAGAAAGGGGCATTGGATTCCTCTGGAAGTGGAGTTATAGATGGTTGTTAGTTGTCATGTGGGTGCTGTGACTTGAACTCGGATCATCTGCAAGAGCAGCCAGTATCTTAACCACTGAGCCATCTCTCTACCCCACATTTAAGATTTTTTTATCCTCTTTTGAATAATATTTCAATGTACATGCTAATGATTATGCCAAGAAAAAAGAAAATAATTCTACAGAAGCATTAGGTACAGTGGTAGGGCATTTAATCCATCTGAAAGGTGAGTTATCAAGTTTCCTTTTCTCTTCACATTTTTCAGATAAGATTACATAGCGTCTGTAAGACAGAGACCAAGACCTAAATGTCTTATCATTCTCAACTCTTTCTTCATAAGTCTGTTCTTGGGTACTATTTACATTGTACTTACTAGGCACCGGACCCCACACACTCTTCTGAGTTCTTTGCACATATTAATTGAGTATTTATAACAATCTCAGCAGGTTGGTGTGATTGATTGCATAATTTTGAATTATTCTGCACATGACCTACAGAATCAAGTATATAAAAGTAGGGTCTGGAGAGATGGCTCAGTGATTAAGAGCACTGGCTTCTCTCTCAGAGGATCCAGGTTTGGTTCCCAGCACACACATAACAACTAACAACCATCTGTAACTACAGTCCCAGAGGATCCAATGCCCTCTTCAGGCATGGCACACACAGGTGCACTTACATGCAGGCAAAACACTCATGCACATAAAATAAAAATAAAACTTTTAAAATTTTAAAAAGTTTTGGAAGCTCTCATCAAGAAATTCCAGTGGCCTTTGATATGAACATTTGAATTTGGCCCTGTTCTGACTTTTCTCTGGTTCCCTGTCTAGAACTTGTAATGCTAAGTACTCTTGCCTTTACTTCTCCTTCACATCTCCTAGGCACCAGTAAAGGACTTTCTTTTCTCCCTATAGTTAAGAGTTAGGCAATTTGGGAGTCTTCTAGATAGATCCACTGAAGGGGTACCCCAATTGCCCCACCCTGCGTCCCTGTTCAGCATGGAAGAAGCCAGAGCGGTCTGTGTCTGGATTCCCTATTGGCAATTTGGGTAACCTCTTCAGGGGATGGCGTGATAAGAATAGGAGGTAGGAACTGGCTAGGCAGTTAGTGTAAAAAGACCCCAAAGAAAAGTAGCCAGTTTCTTGGCTAAAAGTCAAAATGTCCTTGGGCCTTTTAGCAACATACTCTGTTCCAAAGGCCAAAAATGTCA
>NW_008329640.1:1009437-1017084 GCF_000622305.1 Nannospalax galili
AAGGCCAAAAATGTCAAAAGTATTTGGGAGCTCTTATCTAATCTTTAAAAGATGTTAGGGTTACCTCTTCAGAGGGGTGAATGTTAGAGTAGCAAAAGGCCCCATAAAGAAGAGTACACAAAGTTGTCTAGGAAAAAGTGCTGGGGAGATATGGGAGGAGTTGGAGGGGAGGGGAGTGGGTGTGGATTTGATTAAAACACCTTATATACATGCATGAAATTCTCAATACATTTTTTTAAAAGTTAAAAAAGTTCTACATATATACAGCAGATAAAACTTTAATTTCTGAATAGATAGATGAAAAATCTTGAGACAAAGAAAGTGAAATCATTTGGGAACGAGAGAAACCTAAAGAGAAAATTATAGAGGAGAAAGAGATTAGGAAAAATCTCATTATTTGTCAGATTGCCCAATGGTAAATTCCTCTTCTGGAAAACTCTCAAGGTCTTTATCTTTAAAGTACTTCCAAAACACAAAATGTATAAAATGCTTAGAAACATGTATTTTGGAAATAATCCTGTCAGCTCTTCATTTTGAAAAAAAAAAAAATGTCCTCTGTGAGCTACACAGAATGGTAAGTGCCACACTTCACTGGATCAAGCCTAGGGCCAAATCATCCATTGGCTTGGAATAGTTCTGCTGTTTTCCATTCAGATTTCAGACCTCCTAAGAAATCTCCAGGGCCAGTGGTTCTCACATTTTAAATTCTGTGAGAAGTATGTATGGATTATGTGGAGAATCTTGATTCTGGGGCTTCAGACTCAAAGCAGCCGACCCAGAAGAGCTGGGTACTTTAAAATGATATTTTTAACAAGATTCCAGGTGTTCCTGACCCAACTTGTATTAGCTTCTCCAAACTGTGCAAAATGGCACAAACTTAATGGCTCTGACAAAAGAAATGTATTCCTTCACAGTCCTGGAGACCAGAAAGCAGAAGTCAAATGATCATGAAAGTTCTAGAAGGATCTTTCCTTATCTCTTCCTAGCCTCTGGTGGTTTCTGGCAGTCCTTGGTTCCCTCAATTAGTAGGGACATGAGTTCAGTCTCTACCTCTCTCTTTACATGGTCTTTATGTGCCTCCTCTGATAAGGACTCCAGACAATCAATTTAGAAACCATTCTAACTTGTTAGGAGCTCACTATAACTAATCACCCCACTTCATGAAAATCCATGTTTCAGTGATATTATGCTGCCTGCCATATAGGAGAGTCTCAGACCACACCTTGGGAAACTAGAGAATAATCCTTCTTTTGCCTGAATCGGATTCTAAGGCCTCAAACTTTGTGAAAGAAGTTACCAAAAGCCACATAAGTAGAACCTGAGGTTTGACTCCCAGACTAGTGCTCTTTGCTGTGTAAACCGGGTGCATGTGGTTTTAACAGAGGTCTTTATAGACCTTAACAGGCTCTGCTTTATTAGCAAATATTCACTTAGTTCCCAACAGTAGTTGCAGTTCCTGCTAACCCAGGCTGTAGCTCATAAGGAAACTCCTGAACTTCTTTCTCATCACCCTTTCCATTCTCTTACCCTTGACCCCTCATAGTCTATTTCATAGTGTTGTAAACCGGACCCTCAGTCATGCATATCCACAACTAGATTGGAAGAACTGCGGAAGTTGGGACTAAACTTCTGTCTCTATATCTGTGCATCCAGGGGATGTTTGTTAAATGAATGAAAGAAATCTTTTCTTACATCCGTAAATGTTAACCCAAAGCTTTTCTGCCATCACCAATGTAAGAACTCCTTCGAAGTAGGATACAGCTCGGTGGTAGAGTACTTGCCAAGCTTTTACAAGGCCTTGATTTGACCCTCAGTGCCATAAAAATAAAAGCAAGGACTCTTACACCCTCAAAGACTAAATAGACTAAATTTTCATCCCTTTCTTTCTCCATTCTTTGGAATCCTATTTTAACAATCATCTCCTCTTCTACTTTGAGATACACCTGTTAATTCTCTTTAGGCATCCCCAAATTCTGCTCACTCACAGCAATCTCTGAACCCTCCATCTTCTCTTGGCTGGCTCTCTTCATCTCTCTGGTACTTCAAATTAACCTACACCATAGAGTACATCTCAGACTACACTGACTCATGACTGCTGGGGTGTGTTGATCCCTTCTGTTCTCCTTCATCCTCCCCGACCATCTTTCAGCAGCTACTCATGCCCTATGCTGTGTTCTGTGAATACTCTGTAAATTGCCAAGTTCATAAGCGTCTTGTGGTGTTCTCTATCACCACCAAACCTCACCATCCATTCCTTCCATCTTTCTTGAGACTTGCCTATGGTTTTTCACATCTTTAACTTGATATCCTCCATGTCCTCCTCCTCCTCCTTTTCTCCTGTGTTTCTTTATGTTCCACAACATTCCAACCTCTGTTTTCTTTCTCCTCAAGCCTCCCACATGATGGCATCGGCTAGAACTTGACCTTTGGTTTTTCCCTGTTACTCTTTCTTTCTCTCCTCACTTGGTTGCCTAGTTTAACTGTTTTCCAGATTATTTCCCACACGTTTCTTTTATCTCACAATCTTCCCTCAGTGCCAGTATCTTCAAGTTTTCTGTTCATAATATTTTGTTATTTTTATTTTATGTGTATGAGTGTATTGCCTGTATATGTGTAAGTGCACCCATGTTGTGTAATGCCTGTGGAGGTCAGAAAAGGATATCGGATCCCCAGGAACTGGAGTGTTTTGCCTGAATGTATGTAAGTTTACCCATGTCATGCAATCCTCATGGAGGCCAGAAGAGGGTGTCAGATTCCCTGGAACTGGAGTTAGGATAGTCCCATGTTGGTGCTGGGAATTGAACTTGTGTCCTCTGCAAAAGCAGCCAGTGCTCTTAACTTCTGAGCCATCTCTCTAGCCTGAAACAAATGTTTGTTTGTTTTTTTTATAAAGCAACTAACACATACATGAATTGAAGTTCAAATTGTGAACCAACCAACATCTTCTAAAATGAAAACTGGGGTTATGTGCTTACTGTATTGAAGTTTATCTTGTTTGAGGCTACATGTGTTCATAGGGAACCATAACCCTATTACATTCATGGATCATCTATTTCCCTAGGGATCAAAAGGACAAGATTAGATTCCGAGCTTGGAACACAATAAATGCCCTACAGATTAGTCTACTTGTTAGTATTAATTCACAAAAGCACATAAACATGATTAAAAAAATTCTAAGAACAAGAGTAAATGGTAGGTTGGAGGGTAGATTCATAGGAAGAAATGGGAAAAGAAATACCTGGGAAGGTCCAAATTTGAGGGTAACAAGTATAAAATTCCCCCTTATATAAGGGCAAATATCCATCCAATGTTTGCACACTTTTACTTCCTTGTTATTAAATATTCATTACTTGATAATTCATTAAGTACTTACTACTCATTTATGAGACTCAATTTTGGCTTACAACTGGGGATAAAAAAGAAATGTGATTCCAGGACCAAAATTATTTAGGAAAGAGATAGTCATTTAAAAAGGGAGTAAGGTGGTGATGAGAGAGCTTAGTGTGTACTTCAGTATGCTTTATGGACACAGTGAGAAAGCACGCATGCGTTTGTATGGGTGCATATATGTGTAAATGTGTGTGAGTGAGTTATGTAAGTGTGTACGTGAGTGTGTGTGTTTGTGTGTACATGTGTGTCAATATATGTATAGATGTATGGATGTGTAGATGTGTGTGGATATGTATGTATGAATGTATATGTCTTTATGTATACATATGTGTCAATGTGTGTATATTTATTGGTGTGTAGATGTGTATATATGAATATATGTGTCCATGTATAAATCATGTGTGTTCATGCATGTGAGTACATGTCTCTGTGTATGTATATTTTCATCTATGTATTTGTACATATATGAATGTATCTGTATACATACATGTGTGTATCTGTGCAAGTGTGCTTGTGGGTGTATGTGTGTGCATGCGCAAATGTGGGTGTGTGCATGTGCAAATAAATATATATGAGTGTACATGACTATATGTGTATATCTGTGTAAAAGTGTACATGAGTATGTGTGCATCTGTGTATGAGTGTGTGTACGTGTGCATGTGTGTGCATATGTATGTGCATACATGAATATATGTGTGCATGTGTGTATGTGTAAATGTGCATAGATGTGCATGTGTGCCTGTATGTACACATATGCACATATAAAACTTTTTTTTGGAGTAAACTTCAGGGCTTTATTGTATAATAGGGAGGGCCATATTTTTGCCTGCCCACTCCCAAACTTTTAAATTGTTTATTTCTGAGATTCCTGGTAACCCCCTTTATAATCTCCTTATGGACTTTCAAAGACAATATACCCAGGAAAACTCCAGCTTTCTCCCTTTAAACACAGACAATTTATTTACATAATTCATTTTATACTGATGGTAAAAGTTATACTAGAATTTATTACCACACTAACTTTATTTGTTCCTTCTTCACTGTCCCAGTGACTTGTTCTTGATTTCTTGGTGTGTGCCATGTCTTTATTCTCCTTTGAATTTTCTCCACCTTTCTTGGCCCCTCATTACTGTTGGCTTGGGTTCCCTGTCTACAGTGGCTCCAGTCTTTCTAGATCTCAAACACCTAACACCTGAATTGCCAGAGACTCTTCTCTTTCTGAGTCTTCATCTGGATTTCCATACCTTCCTCACTTGTTTTCTCCTATGACACATGAGTCTGGAAGATTGCACTCTGTCCTCCAGAACTCAAGGATATTCTTTTCCCTTTGACTTCTCCCAATATACACTTTTGTTTGGGGAGTAGGGTTATGAAGACAGCTGTGTTCAAATTATAGTTCCTAGACAATGTACAGCTTATGCTCCCCAAAAGACAAGCAGGAATAGTGATGTGGAAGAATGAGAGATGGAAAACATTTCCTTCATGCACAGAGGTAAAGTGGGCTTGGCAAGTTCAAGAAATAGCACTTCTGAGAGGTGAGGTCCTGGAACACTATTACAGCAGCTGATGTGTCTAAAGAAGTAGCCAGGTGCAGATGATGAGGGCCTTGATGCTGTGCTACAAACCTTGTTTTATCTTTTACACCAAGAAGAGCTCTTAAAATATCTTAACAGGGTATGAGTACTGTTTTTTTAAGCTTATTTAAAGCTGGTATGGCAAAACCCAAAAGCAAATGGTTGAATAAAACTCAGGATGTGTGAAGATTAGAGTGCAAATAGCAATCCTGAGCCACATCAAAGGTAGAGAGCCGGAGGCAGCACATGTAGAGAAGAAAGATGGAAAGGATAGAACATACAGGAAAGTTCCTTTCCCATAAAAAAAGGGAGAGAGAGCACTGAATGAACCTTAAATACTTAAAAGTTCAGTGTGTGACTGATAGCTGTCATTTCTAAATTGATCAACCCAGTGGTGACTGTCACCCATTTTGGCCTTACTCTGGTCTTACACTTGCCCTTCTTGAAACATATAAATCAAACATATGTCCAGTCATCAGGCTAACTGGCAACCTCTTACTATGGCCAGATCATTTGCCCTTATCTCTTTTCTAGGTAAATTGGGTGACGGCCCCAGTTGCCTCAAAGATGTCCTCTTAGCCTCATTCTAGTTCTTGTAAACCTTTTACCCCAATATCAGGAAAGGTTACTTTGGCAAAGAGAGAGCTAAGAGTGATAGAGTTTCAATAAGCCCAATAAATTGAACTGGTCCAGACTATTAAAAAAAAAAAAAATGTCTAGTCTATCTGTTGGAGGACCTACCTTTCCAGTCTCACTGGTCAATTACCTGGTGATAGAACCACTCCCAGGAAGGCAGGTTTACCTTAAGTTATGTTAAGTAGATGGGCGGAATACCTGGTGTGTTAATGAAGCAGTGAATATTTCCTGCCAGGAACTAACTCAGATCCCCACAGAACTTCCAGACCAGCCACAGCCATGTAGGTCTGTCTCCATAAGTCTGTCCGCCTTCCCAAACTCTTCAGGAAAGCATAATTTCTCCTTTTCTTCTTCATGCCTTTCTTACTAAACATGCTCTCTTTAAGGCTTTGGGCTGCCCCTAGCATCTTGTATTTCTTCGCTTTTTCTCTAAAGCTTCCTTCTCCCAGCCATGTGACTGCTAGTCAGCCCCGTGTCTGACCTCCATGCAGGCTCTAAACCTGCATATGTTCCATGGCTTTCTTTCCTTCTTCCCACTATTCACCTGCTCAAGGTAGCTACCAAGATTACCAGCTTGCCTGCCCTGAAGATTTTTCTTTAAGATTCTAATAAAATTGTAAAGGCTTCCATTTGGGTCCATTCTTAAATTCTTTTATGAATGAGACTAAGAACCCTCTAGGGGACCCTCTTTCTCCCCGTTTCAATATATACTGTGTAGCAAGTGATTTAGGCAATGTACGCCTTATATCACATCAGCATACTATCTCAAATGTCTTCATCTGCCTCCCTTTTCTCTTTGTTTTTCTTTTCTGAGCTTTAAATTCATGTAATGAATCATAAAATGTTCCATCTTAATATGGTCTATGAGCTGTCCTGTTCCATGAACGCTGGAACTGCCTGGCTGAGTGTACTTGGGATGTTAAGGTGATTTCTTACAAGCACCATGTGTAAGGAATGATACAATCTAATTATTATCTGAGAAAAAAAGTCACTCTGGGTCAGGTATGCTAGCCTTTGGCATTGCATACACCTTTGTCATCTACAAAGTTCATGCTCGAGAGCTGCACAATAGTTTTTTGAAAAACTCAAAATGGGGGCTGGAGAGATGGCTCAGTGGATAAGAACACTGACTGTTCTTGCAGAGGACCTGAGTTTGAGTCCCACTACCCACATGGCAGCTAGCAACTGTCCATAACTCCAGTTCCAGGGGATCCGACGGTCTCTTCTGTCCTCCACAGGCATTGCACAACATGGGTGCACTTACCTACATGCAGGCAATATATGCATACACATAAAATAAAAATAATAAAATATTTTTTAAAAACTTCAAAATGTTTTAAATAAGTTTATTGTTTTGTGTTGGGACATATTCATACCTATTCCTGCATGTGGCATCTGGCCTGTGGTAGGACATGCATGCCAGTCTGCCCTTCACATGAAAACCCTACAAGGCTAAAGAATGAGGTTAAGAACATAGAGAAAATTCTTAACTGCCTTGCCCAGTCAAAAATAAGCAATGTACAACTCTCAAGGCAGATTTCAATATGACCTAGAAGCTGCAGGTGTCCACACACACACACACACAGACACAAACACACACACACACAGACACACACAGACACACACACACAGACACACACACAAACACACACACAGACACACACACAGACACACACACAAACACACACAGACACACACACAGACACACACACACACAGACAGGCACACACACAAACAAACACACACAGACACACACACACACAGACACACAGACACATACAGACACACACAGACAGACAGACACATACACACATAGACATATACACACAGACACACAGACACACACACATACACACATGGACACACAGATACACACATACATGCACACAGACACACACATATACACACAGACACACAGACACACACATATACACACAGACACACACACACACACATACACACACGGACATACAGACACCCACACATACATGTTCACAGACACACACATATACACACACAGACACACAGACACAGACACACAGACACA
>NW_008329640.1:1017504-1028032 GCF_000622305.1 Nannospalax galili
AGGGTGATGTCAGATAACTAGTGGTCAGGCTGAGACAGTACAAACACACAAACACACACAGACACAGAGACACACACACAAACACACACACACACAAACACACAGACACACACACACACACATACACACACATACACTGTGAAAAAGATAAAAGCATACATAGATTTTGATTTCCACTATTTAAAAAAAATTTAATTGAGCTTTTAAAATTTCATACATTTCCCATTCAAATCCAGAACCCATCAGCCATACACACACACACAAACACACACACACACAGACACACACACACACACACACACACACACACACACACACACGGGAAAATGCCATGGAGCACTGAATTCCTAACTATTAAACCAAAATAAACTCAACTTCTAAAACTCCACAGTCAAAGTACAAAGTGCATAGAGGAAAAAAAAAAAAATCCTGGTTTCAAATAAGAAGGGCTGGGCTTTCTGAGCATCACCTAGGCTTATTCACTTTTTCTGGTATTATTATGTTGGGAGAGCTTGCAGAGATAAAGAGTCACTAGGATTACAACAGGGTTCCCTAATCTCTCCTGCAGGCCAGCAGGGGACCCCTAAGAAACTGAAACCAGCACATTAAAAACAGCAGGTTAAGGAAGAAACCGAATGATAATTCAAATGCCTCATGGTAAATCCTGAGTTAAGAAAGCACACAGAATTTTGAGCTAGCTACATTTAGTTCCAAATTCCTGCCTCAGTAGTTACTGGTTGCATGGTGTGACCTTGAGCCATTTCCTAAATATCTCTCAGCTCCCACTCAGTCTCTCCAGTCTCTCCAAGAAGCAAACTAGTAATGCTAATAATTGACTTTTTGTGTGTGCCTTTTATTTTTTTTATTTTGTTATTTGGTTTTCTTTTTTTGGTCATTTTGAGACAGGATGTCCCTGTAACACCAGCTGACCTGAAACTCATTAAGTTGACCAGGCTAGCCTAGATCTCACAGAGTTCCACTTGCCTCTGCCTCCATTGTGCTGAGACTACAGGCATGTACCACCATGTCTAGCTTGTGTAAGCCATCTTTTTAAAGATTTGTTTTTATTATATGTGCATGTGTTCTTCCTACATGTATATATGCATGCAGCACCTGCAGAGGCTAGAGAGGATCCTGTAGAACTGGAGTTACAGATGGTTGTGAGCTACCACATGGGAGCTGGGAATAAAACCCAGGAGTAGCAAGTGTTCTTAACCATAGAGCCATCTCCTCAGCCTCTAACAACTGCTTTATCAGGAGTATGGTGAGGGGTTAATGGCACAACATAGGGATAGAGTCTAAGAGACTCCATTGTATTGCTGTTTCTATGTTCAAATCCATGTAGATTGAAAGTGAGCAATTCCTAAGTCCTGTCACAGCTATCCTACCAACCTACCTGTAACAGGTGTCTAAAGGTGACTGCATTTCTTTTCTATTCCTTGTTTAAAGGTGACACATTTCCTTTTTACTTCTTTGTTTTCTAGCTTATTGCAACTTTAGAGCCACTTGTCTTTGAACAATCTAACAGAAACTTCCCTAGGGATAAGTAAGGTTGAACACTGGGTCATGTGTATTTTAAGCAGTCCGGTATTAAAGAAACTTCCTCAAATTCTCCTCTGTAGGGAATCTTGTTGGGCCACAAGTTTGGAGATAACTTAAGCAGCTTACAAAGTTTTCATAACAGTGAACTCAACGTTAAAGTCCCTGTGTGAAGTCGGCATCATTCTATGACCCAGAAGTGAATTTCCAGATAATAGCTTCTCCCTGAGTCTATCATATCCTCATGAAATATCTATTTATAATTTATGTCTTTCATTTATTTTTTTAAGTTAATGAATTTTCAACGTACTGACATTCTATTATTGTTAACTTTTGAATAGAGGAGTAGGGATTTGTGGTGGTAGATCATATGATGTGCAGTTAGCAGGGTAATTTTCCAAACCAGGACTATCAAACACTCCTATCTTTCTGTTGCTAAAAAGAAATATTTTGCCAGATATGTCCCTGCTGTTCCAAAGAGGGGTACAAGGAAAAGTGCATGTTTACACATCTCTCCTTTTGAAGGGAAGCAAGGGTGAATTCCATCCCATGAGCATACTGTGTGAATAAGTGGGGGGACCCCAAAATGTGTGAAAGGAACCTGTAGAACAGAGCCCCCGGGAGTACTAGGGATTTATCAGGGCTCTGAAAGTGACCTAGTCCAGCCCTTTCACGCTTCTTACAAAAGCTCGAAGGCACAGAAACACTGGAGTGTTGTGGCCATATGTGATATAGATGAGGTGTGTGGCCAGAGAAGGATGCTCTCTCACTTTCTGCCTTAATCCCTTAGACAGGATCTCTCACTGGACCTGGAGCTAGGCGGGCAGACAGGAAGTCCTAGCCTTCCTCCTATCTCTGTCCCTCAAGCACTAGGGTTATAGGTGTACACACCACAATGCCCACCTTCTTACTGGGGGCTCAGTACAACACAGCTCTTCATGTTTGAGCAGCAAGTGCTTTGACCCTGAACCATTTCCCCAGCCCCAATAGTGTATACTTCTAAATTTGATCATTATTGAAATATGATGACTTGCACATAATTAAAGCATTCAATTTGATGTGCTTGGTCATATAAACTCATCATTGCAATCAAGATGAGTGATGCCTCCCAAAAATAATTTCCTCATGTTGCTTTGTGAGCCTTTCCTCTGACCTTTCTCCAGGCAGCCAGTGGTCTGTCCTTAGCCACTTCTCTTAGTGAAACAAAGAAATAGGAGTTTAGGGAAAAGCTACTGACTTCTATTTTAAATATCCTGAATTTAAGATGAAGGTGGAATATGCACATGGAAATGTGTGGCAGATAACTGGAAATGTGTACACAGAATTCCAGAGGTAGATGGAACAGTTTATAGCTAGACGTATGCATTCAAACACACACCCAAACTCCTTTAGTCAAAAAACCTGGGTTTTTGGTGATCATTGTCATTTATAAGCTGCCATTCACTCTCAGTGGCATCATAAACTGAGACTGTAATGGCAGGGAAGTCAGGCTTGGAGGTTTTCATTGTAATTATAATTCAGTTACAGAAATTGATAAAGCACAGTTGCCCCAAAGCTACAGCCACTGATTCACTTTGTGCAAGTGCCTGAGCCCAGAGGGGACATGGAAACATCAGTAACTAAGCCCACTGTGATGATCTTCTTCCATAACACCCTTGTATTGGCGTCACTATTTGATGTGTGTGGATGCGTCAAGAGAAATTGTATTAGCAGGTAAGTTGAATCTGCAGTGGTTTGTGAATCTGCTTCCAGATGAGATCCGGCTTCCTTTCCGGAAAGAGTGCTCCAGCTGGCCTGAGGCTTGTGACCTTCAAAGTCTTAAAGTTTCATGTGTACAAGGCCACCCTTGGGTCCTACTCAAAATTGTCCCATATAATCATGCATATATATCTTGCTGAGCTTGAAGCACTGCTTGGTAAACAGTCTTCTCCTTAAGTGTTTGGAAACCTCTCAATGTTTACAAATGTTTCATAACATTTAAAGAATTAGACAATAGAAATGGAGCCCAGAGTGAAGGCAAACTTAGCAAGGTCTCTCTTCCACACAGCGCTTTGTCATTTGGAATTTCTTTTTTTTTTCTTTTTTCAGTCTTTTTCCTTGTTCTCTGGCGCCCTCCTGTGTTCTGTTTGCAGATAACACTTTATTTAGAAGAATTAGCTAAGGACAAAGAATGACTTGATAGCATAAAATGACTCAATTATCACATCCCGCAGGCTTTAGCATGATTCAACAAATACATTGTTATATAAGCAGTAGCTAAGTAAAGATAACTGAACTCCAATATTTAGTACCTTACCTGCTAGAAAGTAGATTCCTGAAAAAAACTTGTCAAATGCTTAAAAGTTCATGACTATGGAGTTAAATAAGGAAGTTGTTGAATCTTTTTTGGAATATTATATTACAGAAAATTTATAAAGAATTTACAAATCTCTTCATTATGTTGGATTGTATTTACCCACTTTATAAACTACAACAATAACTATAAAGAAAAGTCTTCCATTTTTTAATGCTTTCCTTCATTTGAATATTTATTGACCTCAAAATGCAAATCACATTCTAGTTCTAGTACCAGAAAGTTGAAAGGGATGATATGGCTCCTCCTGAAAGGAAACTTTCAGTCTTACGATGGAGACAGGACAGTGACCACATCACTTCAGCATTAAGTTACATCTGCTGTAACAAACCTATGCACTGAGCATCATGGGATCACAAAGGATTATTCAATATATATATATATATATATATATATGTAAATATATAGTTTCCTATAGGTATAATTTGTGTCCCCAAATGTCCTTCATATATATATTTATTTATTTGGTGGATTTATATATACTGAATATTCCTCTTTTGTGATTCCATGTATATATGGATATACATATATATTTTATGTGTATATGTGTATGAGTGTTTTTCCTGTATGTATGTAAAATTATCATGAGAGGGCATTGGATCTCCTGGAACTGTCCTGTTATGGACAGTTGCTAGCTGCCATGTGAGTGCTGGCAACTGAACCCAGGTCCTCTGCAAGGGCAGCTAGTGCTTTTAACTGTTGAGCCATCTCTCCAGCCTCCCAAGCTATATATTTTATGCCATATTCTTACAGCTCCACAACTAGGTTTTGAGCCCTTACAATATGTACTAGTATCGTACTACACAGTTCAACACCTTTAAGCACTCTGGCTCACAAAAAGTAGGCTGATTTTTAGTTGATTCACGGAACTCCCCTTTATCTTAGCTTCTAATACATTTTAATGAGAGAAAAGTATCCATTAACGTTTAAAGAAATATGTCAAAAAATAAAAGGAAAATTTCTCTCATTCTCTGAACTACTGGGAAGATACACCCTGCAGTTAAGCATTCATAGCATATGTTTGGGGCCTGCCTGTCTCTGCCCTACAGCCCATCTGATTCACTTAAATCCAAACTTCTTAGCCACATCTCATGAACATGTCTTTTCTGTTTGTCAACACAATTGTGCACTTCCCTCCTGTCTTGCACATTGTTATTGCTTTGATATTCCTTCTGCAGGACATTCATTACCTAGTGATCTTGGACTATTTGATTCATTGGAGTCAGACCCCATCCCACATTGCATACTTCAGTCATAACTACTAACCTCATACTTCAGGGATTTTCTAGATCAAACAGAAACTGGATGATTTATCAACAGGTCTTGGGACTAAAACTGAAAATGCTAAGCATTATTTTCAAGAAGTCTGCTCTCCTTACTTTGGCTCCAAGAATCTGACTTAGAAAACAAAAAGGAGTTAGATTGAACCCTGAACCAAGTGCTAACAAGAAACTGTTCTACAGGCCAGTCTCAGGGACAGCTCCACCCCACTCCCCCTGCTACCTTCTGCCCAGTCTCAGGGACAGCTCCACCCCACTCCCCCTGCTACCTTCTGCCCAGTCTCAGGGACAGCTCCACCCCACTCCCCCTGCTACCTTCTGCCCAGTTTCCAAGTTCACACTTTTTATTCCAGTTGAATATTTCTTTGGATTCCAGAATCACAGGTCTTTTCTGGTTCCAAGAAATGGCTCCTATACTCTCGCCTTCCTAAAGGTATTTCCCTGTCAGTATTTCCCTGTTACTTAATAATGATGCTACATTCCTTTCCTGCTTGGAATTGGAACTTAATGCTATTTATTTAGGATATTTTCCCCAGAACAGCATGATGCAGGACAAAGAAAACAGTTTTCTAAGAATTAACAATGAAAGTGGCTTCCAATTCCGGTTCTGTCTCTTCAGTTAAAAACTCCTAATATGAAATATCTGATTCTTAGGGTCTCTTTCCATCTGTAAAATAGGATCATTAGCATTCATATCACAGGAGCACTCAGAAAACACTCAGGAAATGCTGGTTTGCTGTCCTCACTTTCCCTCTGATCAGCTATAGCTACTTTCTTAGTATCACAAAGTCCTCTAACTCTTATAAGTTAATAATATACTTTCTATATTTTTCTTAGTTCTTTTTTAATAATCTAAAGATGAAGAACATTATTTCTTATAGGATGAAAACTGATTCTTTCCATCATGTATTTTGCCAACTATCTAACTCCTGAAAGGAATCCTGCTTTATAACCCTAGGTCTTGACTTGTTTAAATGAAAACTTCATTAGTTCTGTACCCAAAGATTCTGAAAACACAAAAGTTGACAAAAATTGACTAATTCTGCCTTACAGTGAAGATATGCATAGATATATGTCCTATCTATCGATCTATCGATCGATCTATCGTCTATAGCTATATCTTCAAATTGTGAATCAACCAAAAAGTAAGAGTGGAAACTCTACCTGATTTTGGATGACAAGTCATCATCTCGTGCCCTTGATCTTACCTAGAGAAATACTTTCTTTTTTTCTATTTTAAAGAATAAGTCATCCAGGCATTTCTTCCCCCTTTCTTCTTTATAGTCAAATTAACATGCATACAAATTTTTCAAGTATCTTATCATTTTCAGTGTAACCAATCTAAAGAAAATTCTAGGTAACGCATGCCCTTAGTCTCTGTGTCAATCTACAGAGAAAGCTGCTTGGGTTTCTTGAAACCAACTGGTAGATTACCGTAGAGTATGACCACTATGCCCTTCCATCTGTCACCAACACAACCTGGCATAGTGGAAAAGTCTCAGAGAAAGGAAACGTGATCTCAAATGCTGGCTTGCCTCTTAGCAGACATACGCCTTAGTCAGCTTATGTACCTTCCTCGTTCTCCAGGACCCTCATTTGCAAAGCTTCTTATATTGCTAAGTAGAGTATGCAGAGTGTCTGGGTCAGAGTGGGTACTCAATAAATGTTGAGAGTGTTCAAAGAGAAGAGTCTTCTTTTCGAACACACTATATTATATTTAGGGAGAAGCTCTTTCAACCATGATTTTCAAAATGTTAGTAAACCATTACTTATCACCTTAATGTGCCCAGAAAATGAATTTTCACATATTAGAGTGTTTTGTCTGCATGTATTAAGTGCACCTGTGTGTGCAAAGTGCACAGAGACCAGAAGGGAGCATGGGACCCTCTGGAACTGCAGTTATAAGTGGTTGGTAGCCATCATGTGGGTACTGGGAACTGAACCTGGGTCCTCTGGAAGAGCAGGCAGTGCTCTTAACTACTGAGCCATCTCCCAGTCCCAGTTCAGTCCTTTCTTAAAGTCTCCCCTACAGATAAAGATCTATAACTCGTAGGTCAGTAGGAACTTGAAGAAGTTTAAGCACAAAGAGTGGAAACAGGTGCAGCATAGTAAAGTGAGGGATTCTCGATCTGCTGACTAGACTTCAGTAGATGAACTTACACTGAGGGCTATCTGGGGACACTAACTTGACATGATAGGCCTTAACACATATGACAGAATGTATGAAGTCCAGTGGGTGGCTGTGGGAGGGTGCCAGTATGGACCAGAGCATAAAGATGATTAAGATTGATTGAGATATTCTGTGTGAAAAAAACACAAAAATTAAATGAAAAAATGTTTTAATATTTTTAAATTAAAAAAATGAATGTTAATGTTTATTGAAAACTTACAGTAGCTGGAAACGTTTGGTATGTCTTATTTCAGTTAAGTTTCACAAAAACATCATGCAGCTTTCATCACACCATCCTTCCTAGAGACAAGGAAGTTGAAGTAACAAAGTAACCATCCTCTTCTTTAAGGTTAAAACCTACAAATATGGAGCCTGAAATTGCAGGGCACAGTCTTGCTTTGAAATCTACACCTGCCCTTGCTGAGACAAGGGTTTGGGTGCAGGCAGTGTATTTGGGGGGTAACCCAAGAAATATGGTGAGGATAGGGCAGGAGACAGACAGGAAAGGGAGGAAACTCAGCTCTGGACTAGGCTCCTCCTGTGGACAGCGAGGATCTCATCCTATTGGGGATCCCCTGAAAGGCTGTGTGGGACACATCTTAGATTCATCTCTGAGAGGCAAAGATGCTGGAATGCTCAATCCTCAAATCCTGTTATTCATTTATTTAATAGTACGACCCACCACTCTGCCATTGCTCGCCTTTCTTAAGCATGCTCAGGCTGGTTTTCCTTAAGAACATCTAGGTTGAAGGACTCAAGGAGTTACTGCTTTGCAAACCAATTCTAGAAGACCCCAGGATAAGCTAAGGGGACTTAAGAGTAGACAGAATCTGTAGCACTAAGGTGCCCTGCACTGTTCATTTCTCACAGTAGAAAGCAAACAAGATGAGCCATAGTAAGGGTAAGTTTGCATCCATCGCTAAAACAACGTGCTTCTCTGTTCAGGGAATAGCTGTGAGCATGCAACAAAATCACTGCTATGATAACTCTGGGTTTACCTATGAGGAAACTCAGGAGCAGAGAGCTTAAGTAAAGCACAAGGAGATACAACAAATTCAGAGGTTCTTCTGCAGGATCCAAACTTGACATCATACAAAGTAACACTGAGTGTGACACCTGCTGTTACTTTAGCTGAACTGAGGGTAGCACCCAGCTGCACATACCTTCTTCTGGCAGACCACTCTGCTGTTTTGGTTTTGAGCATTAATGCTTTGTCAGATTGCAGAAGACACTGTCCTTTCTGCTCCTAGGAAACCTGTCCCTACATTGTCCACCAAAAGGGCCTCATGACCTTTATGTTACAGAATGCCCTGTCCATGGTGGGAAGCAGTGAAAAGGGTCGAGATTGTAGGGGACTGTAGGAGGAGACGGTTTTCCAGAGGCCACTGGAACAGAGGTTTCATAAAGAAAGGGACTGAGTCCGTGATAAGCACCCAACAGAATATTCAGCATGTCATAGATTTTCAAAGAACATAACTGATTCTACCTTAGAAAAGCACCGGACCTGAAGTAAGGAAAAGCTGGTCTCAATTTTCCACTTGGTGTTAGTAGTTTCCCCAACTCAAGGAGAAGAATTAAAATAGTTGTAATCATTTCAAACTTTATGTTTATTGAACATTTCATTTGTAAACAAAATATTTCCAAAAGTTTTACTAGCAAATGACTATTATTCTGTCAAATTTAGAGGTAAAGAGGCTGGGATTTCTGGAGTGTAAACCACTGCCATAAGGTCACAAAGACTGGATTTTGTGCAGGTAACAGGGCTACTATTTATGATCTCCTTAGAGAGCTTTCTCTGGACCAATTTGGCACTTGATCAATAGCATAAGTTCAAAATGGGAGTTGTGTGTAACCTCATCCCTATACATTTTACATGTGTAAATCATCATTCTGTGGGGGGTGGGGGGATTTGGATCATTCTATGGCAACTGCATTTCTAAGGGCAAAAGTGCATACAAGAAGTATATAGTCAACACTCTTTGGCCCGATGTACCGCAGACTCACATCTCCTAGGATAGGGTCTCTGTTAGAATCTTTCTTCACTTGAAAGGCAACATCGGATATCTAGAAATGACTGTGAACATACCAGTCTGTGCAAATCAGTTGATTCTAAACACAGTTCTGTCCTTGTCTGAAGTTAAAAGCTCTAGACTCTTCTCTGTTGCCCCTGGAAATAGATATAAGACATTTTGCTGAAGGGTCTATCACTGTCACCTCTGGGCTGTTTCAGAAAAAGTCCTCTGCTTCCCTGTGGCAGGCTAAGGAGACAAATCAGAAACACCTGCCTCCGTCGCCCCCGTTTTTCTTTCTAACACTAGGCAATGAATTCAAGCCTCATGTGTGCTAGACCAGCCTTCATGTCTATGGAAAATCACCTGTGGATTGCTCATCATCAATCTGAAATTTGAGTAAGTGTGGCTTCACTTTATTAAATGTTCTTTAACCTGAAAACAAAAAATTCAAATGTTTAGAGTATATACAATGAAATTTTTTGGTGTTACTTTTTTCTTGAAACTTAAGATAATTAGCCTAAAACATTTGAGAACAGACTGCTAAAGAAATGGTTCACTATCATCAAAAAGAAACAGAAAGTTCTTGAGCACAGCTTGAAATCACTGGGAATATTCTCTTGGTTCTGATAATAGTCCATAAAGAAAGCTGGAGAGGCAGAGTTAAATCATTGACTCCGCAGTCGGGAGGAGTGAAAGTCCCGATGTCTGCATTTTCTGTATGTGTCATTCTGGGGACATCCTTTTTCTTCTCCTCGTGTGTGTGTGTGTGTGTGTGTGTGTGTGTGTGTGTGTGTGTGTGGTGTGCATGTGTGTGTGTGTATGTCTGTGTATGTGTGTGTGTGTGTATGTGTGTGTGTATGTGTGCATGTGTGTGTATGTATGTGTATGTGTGTGTGTGGATGTGTGTGTATGTGTGTGTGCATCTGTGCATGCGTGTGTGTGTATGTGTGTGTGTGCATGTGTGTGTGCGTGTATGTGTGTATGTGTGTGTGTATGTGGATGTGTTTGTGTATGTGTATGTGTTGTGTGCATGTGTGTGTGCTATGTGCATGTGTGTGTGTATGTGTGTGTGCTTCTGTGTGTGGATGTGTGTGTGTATGTGTGCATGTGTGTGTATGTGTGTGTGTGTTTGTGTGTGTGTGTGTGTGCATGTGTGTATGTGTGTGTGTATGTG
>NW_008329640.1:1029457-1049713 GCF_000622305.1 Nannospalax galili
GGCCACCACTTTGTCAACAGTTCATAGGAAAGGGGCTGCTGTCATAGTGGGTGTGAAACTCCATTCACATGAAAGACAGCAGAAAATGCCAGAAGTCACTGGTGGAGCCAGCTGGATAATAGTGCAGCATGCTCAAAATCCTTTCACCAGCTGTATCTCAGCTGGATGCAGGTCTACAAACAGGAAGACCTAACAGTAAAACCATCTTCACCGTACGCTGAAACATGTTTATTTTTCTGCTTTGTGACCTTAGTTTCAAAACTGAATAGTTATTTCAGAAATGGTATCAGTAATTCAAAAAATTCACAAGGTAAGGTTTTGAGAAAAATATATTGCATAAATAATTTTATTCTGGGAATTTCAAGATGTGCAAAGCACAGATCAGAACATCTTGTATGCATAAGGGTGACCCAACTAGGGCCAGATTCACTCTGATATGATGTTTATAAAAGAAAAAAGTGTCCACTCAAAAGACCCATATAGGACAATTGTGATATTTGGATTTCTGTGGTAGTGCCAAAACACCTGAGATTAAACAACTTGAAAGCATCAAAGATCCAGTTTGGTTCAGTTTTAGAGACTTCAATCCATTTTTACTTGTCCTATTTGCTTTGAACCTGGAACAGGAAAGTGCATCATGGGATTGTGAACATGGGACAGAGGAAGACTCTTCACCACCTGTCAGCCAGAAGCAAAAGGAGTGGGAAGAGGAAGGGCCAAGGTCCCACGTGTGCTTTTCATAAATGGGCTCTCAGTGATGAAGGTTCCTTCTGCTCCATCCCATCTCCTGAATGTTCTAGTACCATAGCACCACTGACCCAACTAGTAACTAATAATAAAAACCTGAACCTTGGAGAGACATTTAAGATCCAAACCACAATTGCAATGAAATAGTCTAACAAACACTTCCTTATTGAAAGAAAAGAAAATCTCCATGTGCCAATGTGTTGTGGTTATATGAAAAAATATACTTTTAATTTCTATGAAAATACCAGCGTTACAAATTCAGCACAAACAAGTAACTGCCTATTTAGAGATTCAGAGAAGTGGTGCAGCATGTGAACATTGCTGACAAGCGCGTCTACTCAAGGATATGCCTGAGTGGTCTTTAAAGGTAGTTTAATATTTTATTTTAAAGAGTCATACTGTAAATTTCCTGAATTCAAAATTCTAAAAAGGGAAGCACTATAACACAGTCCTTGCGCCACCATGCCCGGCTATTTTTTATTATACCACAAACCCCAGCACATCTGTCATCTTCATGAAGGCATTGAAGATGAAGAGATCAGCCATCAAGATCCTGTCCTGTTCTTAAGGAACTTCAAGTTAGGTGAAACATTGAAAAGGTGTTCAGTTAGGAAAGTTATTAAACACTGAGACAAATGTAAATAGAACCTGCCTTTTGCTCTCAAATGCCCCTCAAATGTGTGTACCTCCATATGTGAATAACACCAATTAGTTTGCAAACTAATTGGGAACAAACGAGAAGGGTTCATGTGTGACAGAGATGAGAACTGGAAAAGTTGGCACTGAACTTCGGATGACCTGAGTCACTGTTCATCTTATGTTTTTGATGTGGTCACGATCAAAAGTTGGTAGACTTTTCTCATCAATGCACGTTGATGGGTTGTGGCTGGAGGGGCCAGGAGAGTTTAGCTAAATAGAACCCATGGTTCAAAGTCTTTTAAAAATATTTGTTATTTTTACGTGTGTGTGTGTGTGTGTGTGTGTGTGTGTGTGTGTGTGAGTTTATGTGCACCACATACCTACTGGAGCCTGCAGAGGTCAGAGGGTGTTTGAGTCCCAGGAACTGGAGTTATAGATAGTTGTGAACAGCTATGTGGGTGCTGGGAAGAGAACCTGATTCTTCTGCAAGAATAGTAAGAGCTATTAACTGCTGAGCCATCTCTCTAGGCCTTCTTCAAACTCTTATCTCATAGTATAATATAGGTTATATAGCTCATGGAAAGTAATTCATACACACAACCATGGAGACATGGGTTAATGAACATGTGAACTGATAAATGCATTCACATATAAATATATTTGTCTATATGAACATAAAAGTTCCCCAAAATACAAATGAGTAGTTGAGTATAAACTGGGAGGCAGAGGCAAGTGGATCTCTGTGAGTTTAAAGCCAGCCTGGTCTACATAGTGAGTTCCAGGACAGCTGGGGCTACAGGGAGACCCTGCTTCAAAAAGACCAAAAAAACCCCAAAACAAAACAAAAAATAATGTGAACCTTTTCTTAGTTTCCTAGCACAGAGGTCCTAAAATCTTTGGAATTTGCGTAATTTTGTTTAATATTCCCTAATTAAACAACTCATGAAGGGTAGAAGGCAGATTTTTAGCTCTTGGTTGCCAAGAACAACACTATATCAAAGATTTAGAACTTATTTATTTATATATTTATTCATTCGTTCATTCATTTATATGTTGGTCTTTTGGAGACAAGGTCTCCCTGTAGCTCTACCTGGCCTGGAACTCACTTCGTAGACCAAGCTGGCCTTGAACTCACAGTGATCCACTTGCCTCAGCCTCCTGAGTGCTGGGATTGCAGGTGTATGCTACCACACCTGGCAAAGATTTAGAACTTTAATTAATCCTGACCTCCAGGCTGTGGAGAGATATTAAAAATAGAGTTCAGTCCTTAATGGGCATTGATTTCATCAACTATGCCTATAGAATGAAGCCTGGACTCAAACTTCTAACAGTGTAAGCAGCTTATGGACTGATGACTACACTGATGTGCTTGGATGGTGGTTGCCCAAGGGAGGGAAAGGAAGTTTTGAACCTTCTGTTCCCACATTGCCCTGTACATCACTGAATTATGATTTGCTGAATACATGATTTATCAAATGACTATCCATGTCCCTATAGAATTAAAACTGGACTCACATTCAGGATGACTAAGATTTCATTTTTTTCTGTGCAGTTTCTCTTTCAAGCTTCTTGCACAGTGGCAGTCAGTGAAAGGTGGGTTAAGTAAACAAGATTTTCTAAAAAAAGTCAAAGCCTAGTTCTTGAAAAGAGGTTGATCCTACACATGACAAATTCTGTCTGTTCTCATATTGCATTGTCAGTAATAAGACAGTCACGTCACCAGCCAAATATTTCCAGTATTATAAGGGACAAGTATAATTTACTCTCACTTCCTTAATAGTTGGTAGAGTCATATGCTAAGATTTGGATGTGTCTCCCACAGTTCATGTGATGGAAAGTTAATCTGTAATAAAGGTGTTGAGAAGTCAGGTCTCTACGATGTGATTATATCCTAAGAGCTATGTCTTCATGATTGGGTTGATGTCGTTATGGTGGGGTGATGATGCTATGGTCGTCAGTTTGATCCTTTCTATCTCTTTTCCCCTGTCCCCCTGAGGCCCTCCTTTTTCTCCTTCCCTGCCCTCTCTCTCCCTCTCCCCTCACTGCTTTCATTTTCTCCTCTCTCATTTTCTCCTCTCCTCTTTATCCTCTCTATTACACATGCTCTCTTACCCTCTACCTTCTACAATGTAATGACACAGAAGAAAACCTTCACTAGATTATTCACTGTGATCCTGAGCTTCCCAGCCTCCAGAACTGTAAAAAACAAACCTCTGTTCCTTATAAATTCCCTAGTGTCAAGTATGCTGTTATAGCAACACCTAATAGACTAAAATACTATGTGACTTGTTTTGCTTCAAGTGATTGGTGTCACATCCAGACAGAAGCATTAAGGACAAAAGCATGACTTCTTACTCTCTTTTTCCTCTGACATGGTGATCAGCCATATTCTAGATGGTAGCTGGTCCATCCTCCTTGGTCCCTGAATGAGGGCCACATGGGACAGAGTTTCTAATATACCGGAGGTAGAAATACAATACGGGAAAGAAAAGAATTTTGTCATTTTATGCCATAAGATTTTCTGGTACTTGTTTGAGAGGATAGAACCTACCATAATGGACACAGAAAATCTTTGTTTCCATATAAAACACTATGTTGTAAATAATTACAGACACACCCTGGTCATTCACAGAGAAAGGCCTGTATTCAAACTGAGTAAATCAGAGACTGTGAAGAGCATCACACCATGACTGAAATATAAATGCTTAATAAAATGAAGTATTCTTGTCATTATTAATAAAGTTAAATTTGAAAACCTTAATAAAACTATGCAACACATAATACACCTATGTTTTAACTAGGATCTAATAAGCAAGATATTAATAAAGTAAAATAAGTTGTTTACCATGTGTTCACATGTATGACCTTGAACAACCCACTTAACCTCTAATTTTTTGCACATCTATAAAATATACACTAGAAAAAATGTCACTATAAAAATTAAACAAGAGATGAAAAACAGTATTCTCCAAGATATTCATTAATTATGATAGAAGAAAATGTGGTTTTTGTCATTTATCATTCCTATCTACAAAATTCAGAGGATTTGTTTTCTCATCTCTCAGGCAAAAATTCTCATTTGCCATTCTAGAACCAAATATTTACATAAATTCAATTACCCCTATTGTTGTATAATCTGATAACATCTACCTCCTTCCACAGGAAATAGATGTGGAAAATAAGGGCCTATACACAGGAAAATTGATATGTTATTTATATGAGATCCTTAGTGTTTAGGTGAAATATTTCAACAAATGTATTCTGAAATGTCTGTATTTCTATAAATTGGAAAAATGGTCCTGATTCCAGGAAATTGGCCAATTACCAATAATGCACAAGATCCTGGGTATTAGAACTGGGTGGCTAATTTAGAGGCTATCTCTTTCAATTCCTCAGAAGTTCAATTTTTACATGGATTGTGTTCCAGCAATGGAAAGCTAAGAGTTGAGTATTGTTTGAAAGGAAATAAACATTTCTCATACATCAAAATTTGAGGGAGATTACACTTTTATTTAATAAAAGTCTGTCACTGCTTTGGAATTATATGCTTTCCTTTGTTAGAAAGTTATCTGCTATATTTTCAATGTTTATCGTCATCTTTTCTCTACAAAACTAGAGCTATCTAAGCCTTTGCTGATCACGCTCAATGAGGCAGCCCTGGCACTGGAATAGTGTATGCTGGTAATATTGACAAGGAAAGCCAATCCAGTCACTGGACTGGGATCAGACAAGTTAGTCACTAAGCCTTTGAAACTCATCTATGGAGTAGAATGCCCCTCAGACGGAAATGGGAAATTAGGGGTAGACACCAGAGAGTCAGCACACCATAAATGAGTGCAATTCTAATTAAAGCAGGAAAATGCACATCCTAAGGTTGACCGCATGCCTGGATTTTTGAGGATGGAATTGATTTATACCAATTCCCATGTGATTATTATTTTATTTTATTTTTTTGGTATTTTTGAGACAGGGTCTCCCTGTAGCCTGAGCTGGCCTGAACTCGCTATGTAGATGAGGCTAGCCTCGAACTCACAGAGATCCCCCTGCCTTTGCCTACTGAGTGCTGGGATTAAAGGCCTCAGTGTGATTATTAATGCATCCATTTCCCATAGTCAAAATTGTCTGGTTTGGTCAATAAATGGTAGTAAATACATAGTAAAAAAACCATCACAATTTTTAAATTGATTTTATAAATGAAAGCACAAATATTCTGGGATTTGGTCTTATAGGCACTGTCTGTGGAATTATGGAAAACCCAATCAATAAGAAAATACTAGTTAGGCAGAATGGCACACACCTTTAGTTCCAGCACTATGGAGGCAAGGGAAGGCAGATCTTCCTGGCCAAAATCTAAATGCTTTAGGATTCTTCCAAGCCAGAGGTTTTCAAGCTAGTATCATGTGGGTCATGAAGAGGCAAGCTTTAAACTACCCAGTATAATAGAATCTTAAGGCCCATAGGCTCCTGTATCCTCAACCCATACTCCATCCTCAACAATAAAAGTTCTGGTATGTATCTGCTTTCTATTTGTAGAATCAAAGTAGGTTTCATTTTTTAAAATACGAATTCCTGTCAGGTGTGGTGGCACACGCTTGTAATCCCAGCACTTGGTAGGCAGAGGCAGGCTGATTTTGTGAGTTCGAGGCCAGCTTACTTAGTGAGTTCCAGGACAGTTGGGGCTACAGGGAGACCCTGTGTCAAAAAGAGCCCCCCCCCCCAAAAAAAATTAAAAGAATTCCTACTGCTAAGGGCTGGAGAGTTGGCTGTGTTTAAGAGCACTGGCTGCTCTTCCAGAGAATTCAGGTTTGGTGCCCAGCTCCATAGGGTGGCTAACAATCATCTGTAATTCCAGTTCCAGAAGATCAGACACCTGATTCTGGCCTCCAATGGAATTGCACACATACAGGTGCACTTCTACACATGTGGGCAAAATTTTCATACACATAAAAATATATTTAAAAAATAGTTTTAAAATAAAAATTTAAAAATTAGAAGATTAAAATCCAATTGCTGGAAACAAAGGCAAACAAAATTGTAAGAATCATCACAGGCCAGCAGGGTATGGTGATGTGTGCCTTTAATTCAGCACTCAGGAGGCAGAGGGAGGCAGATTGAAGCCAATCTCATGTACATAAAGTTCCAGGCCAGCTGGGGCAACAGGAAAACCCTGTCTCAAAATAATAAAAACAAAACAAAAATGACAGGCATCACACTGATGAAGACCAACATATATAAAGGTCAAAAGAAGTCACTGATTAGGCATGGCTGTGAATGTCTTTAATCCCAGCACTCAGGAGGCAGAAGCAGGCAGATCCTTCTGATTCACATAGAAATATATCATCAAGCACTGTAATAGGAAAACTGAATCTTCCTTGAATAACTCTAATAATTTTCACCACAGATGAAAAGAATTGATGTCTCCATTTTTTTATGGGCCACCAAGAAGCTTTAAAAAGTACAAATTTAAGGCTTACTTAAGGCAACTGTGTTCAGAGAGTTCTTTAAGCTCTCAATATTTATATCTCTCTCAGACCATCCTTTACCAGTGTGGTGTTTTGTAATTATTTCATTGTCTCCAGACTAGACTTTTTATTCTTATTTACATCACATTATTATTTTAGTATATGTTGCTGCAATAAGTTGTCACCAATCCTTTGGGAAATAAGGTAAAATATAAAATTCATAGTAGAAAAAGCTTTTGAAACATGATAAAATAGGTTTGTTAAACACAGATTGCTATTAAAAAATACTCTGGTATTTCATAAAAATATCAATGCAGCCTATTCCGCTTTTATGAAGCGTTTACCTGCTTCCTTCCTATAGCCTTAATATTTGCCCAGCCTTAGAATACCAAGCCCCTCAACAACATGGCCAAAATGGACTGATTGTTGACTCAGTGTTAAGATGGGAGTGGAGGACACGGCTCAGATTGTAAAGTGTTTGCCATGCAAACACGAAGATCTGAGTTCAGATCTCTATCGCCAGTACAAAAAGCCAAGCACAGCACTGTACACTTCTAAGCTGTGTTCCAGGTACCAGGGAGGCTGGGAGAGTGGAGACAGGAGGATCCTGAGGGGTGGAAGGCCATCCAGCCTAGCCAACTGGCCTCTTCCAAGTTCAATGAGAGAGACTGTCTTAAAATAAGGTGAAGAGCAATAGAGGAAAACCCCTGACACTGCTCTTTGGTCTCCATACACACACAAGAATTCATGTGCACACGTGTACACATGTACACGAACACACATACATATATACACAGACACACAGAAACAAACACAGACACAATTTCATCTGTAAGTACAGATGAAACAAAGGTCGAATTTGCAATGAACATGAAGCTCATCAGAGGTATGTTCATAGTACAGGAGAATTATGTGGGCTATGAAGTCTGGTGGCCAGAGTTCCAATGCAACTCTACGACAAATACACTTCAGGCACAGACCAATTACTAGCACTTAGTCTACCTCAGCTTGCTTATTTTAAAATGGGAGCAAAATTGTATCTCATAAGTTCATTTTAGATATAAAATGAGAAAATATGTAAAGGACAAAGGGATGCTTTATGGACAATCATCATTCAATGTATACATAATGTTACTGCTATCATAAAATGATCAAAATGTATAGTCCAGCGCCAAACTCAGAGAAATGTAGACATGCCACAATTCTGGATAGAAAGGAGCAAACTTTCTTAAGAACATTAAACCTGGTTTAAGTTTTAATGATTCATTGCATTGATAAAACATGTAGAAGATCTACTTTGGAAAAAAATCACCTGGAAATATCTAGACATCTTCATTGACTAGTAGACTTTACGCAGTGGTTTTCTAGATGGTTACTAGGTGCCAAGCACGATTCTAGGTGATGCGAGCATTAGTTAATGAGATTTTTAGACGTCTAAAGAAATTAATGCCACCAAATCTGGGTCTCTCCCGGCTTCTGGAGCTCACTGATTCAGTTGGGCTGTCTTTCTAGGAAGCTTCATGGACCCTCCTCTCTCTGCCTTCCCAGTACTGGGGCTCAAGGTGTACACTGCTACACATAGTCTTTTATATAGGTGCTGGGATCAAACTCAGGTCCTGTGCTTTTCTCCTTTCCAACCGAGCCATCTTCCTAGACCCTTACTAGGTGTGCTGGATAGCTTTAGTGTCAACTTGACACACCTGGGTTGAGGGAACCTCAGTTGGGAAATTGCCTCCAATGGACTGGCCTGTGGCCATATCTATGGAGCATCTTCTTGATTGTTGAGTGATGTGGGAAGGCCCAGCCCACTGTGGCGAGGCCACCCCTGGGCAGGTGGCCTGTGTTGCATAAAAAAGCAGGCTGAGCAGGGGCCAGGGGAGCAAGCCAGTAAGCAGTTTTCCTCCATGGCCTGTGCTCCAGCTCCTGCCTCCAGGTTCCTGCCCTGAGTTCCTACTTTGGGCTCCCTAATGAACTGTGACCTAGGAGATGTAAGGTGAATAAACCTTTTCCTCCCCAAATTGGTAATGGTCAGAGTGTTTTGTCACAGCGATAGAGAAACAACGTAGGACACTAGGTGTTTATAAAAGGCACTTCAGTAAGGTTTGAAATAGCACATTAGATAATACAATTCTACACTCTGGTTGCTTAATATAGGAGGTATAGGCATACAGTTTCCAGAAACATTAATTAGAGTATTAAACCACAGACAATTTAACAAAGAATGCCCACAGCTGTTTGTATTGGGCTATTTCTTATCAAAGTATCATTCTATAGCCAACTCTTTTAATTTCAAATATATTAATAAGAACACAAGCTATGCATTGGTATATTTTCAAGTGTGTGGACTGGAAATCAAGCACAGAGGTAAGAAAACAGCTACAAATCTACTCTTGAAAATAAGGGGAAAAATATTATCTGAGACCACTTAGTAATCCACTATCTCTATAGTCTGTTCTGCCAAAAGTTCATGATGTGAAGTAGACAGAAAGGTGGTCATGTGACCTAAAGTCAAATGTGCTCCTTTGTGACATTTCTGGACTGTTGAGGGGGTGGAATCCCAAAGCACTACATTGATTCTTGAAGTCCATATAAGGCTTTGGAGCAATATTGACTTTATAATAGTAAATAATAAACCAAGACAAAATATTACATATGCATCACAATTTTAGCCATAGTGGAAAAAAAATGAATGGAAAAATTCTTCAAGAAAATTCTATTTATTACCATTTGTATGTTGAGACCACGGAAGGTTTTTTCATCTTTGCATTTTCAAGGATGCTGGCTTTGTGTATTTAGCTCTGTTTTCCCTACTTCTGGTCACAAACCTGCCTCCCTGACTCTGAGGAGGGCCTTTGTCTCAGGCTGAGCCCGTCATTATATCATATCAAGCTAGCCACAATTATTACACCAGCAATAAACAAACACCCCAAGACAAGGTTGTCCAAGGCCTTCTCAATATTTTTCTGAGGCCTTGTAGGGACAGGAAGTCTAAAAGAAATACACCAAAATGTAAAGAGAAGAAGAGGAGAGGGGACAGAAGATATGACTAAATGAGGCTTGAAACTGGATTTGGATTTCTGAATCCAGCCTCTGAAGGCAGCACAATTTCTATTCTATCAGCAGTTATTGCAATGAGCTTGCATCGGGAACAAAAGTACACCAGAGACAAATTCTCTCAAGAAATATTATCTCTGGGGCTGGAGAGATGGCTCAGCAGTTAAGAACACTGGTTGTTCTTGCCGAAGACCTGGGTTCAAATCCCAGCACCCACATGGCAGCTAACAACTGTCCGTAACTTCAGTTTCAGGAGATCTGACAGCCTCTTCTGTCCTTGAGGGCATTGCAGGACATGGGTGCACTTATATACATGCAGAGACAATAAATGCATACACATAAAATTAAAAATAAAAATTTAAAAAATAATTATTATCTGTGTATATAAGATAATATGTTATACACTTTAAAAAATGGACAGCAAAAAGAGATCTGTGCCACAGAAAATAATGATAAATATTTAAGGAAGTCCAGAAAATTATTCAAGAGCTTAAAAAAAGATAATGGATGAAACCAATGCTATTTCAGTGACATGAAAGAAGTGATTAGACATGGAGTAACTACAGGAACATAAGAAACATGTTTCTTGGGGAAACAGGAGAAACAGTAGGGGGATAAAATGATGAGAAAGTGGATAGATAAGTTACAGAGCAGGACACAGTGTAGAGAGGAATCCTGGGAAACAAAGCTGGACTAATTTGACTAATTTTTTTAACAAGGCGGTAAATACCTTTGATTAATTCACAACGTATTCATTGAAATTATGATTATACAATGTAGTGGAGAGATCCCTACTCCATTTTTCATAAGTACTATAAATGTTTTATCCTTTAATAGCAAGTTGAATTGTAGCATAATTAAGTTTAACAAATTTGCCAGATTAATGACCAATGTTCTGATTTTTAGGACTTCATTTGCTATCCATGACATAAGAAATGTAGCTGAGTTTAAATTTTATCTAGCTAGTTGCCATACAGAACAATAAATATTTTACTTTTCCCTTAAATTTACAGTTTCCTATTCCCTCAAATTATATCTTTTATAATATATTTTTTAATTTATTTAAATTTATTTTGGCACAAGTAACAATTATAGTAATCTCCCCCAGGTTTTTGTTCTGAGTATAATATTCACATAAAATTTACTTCACTTTCCTTTTAACATTCATCTGTGTTCTATATACTTCATTTATAAAATATAGATTAACATTCAAACTGGAGAAATAGTAACCTACATTACAAAAGAATGAAATATCTTATCATTTTATATACAACTCACAAAATAATTACATCTTACCCAAATCACACAGTTCGATTTTTATTCAAAAAAAGCCATAATAACATGTGCTAGCACCAATAATGGAAAACAAATTATATCTCCCGGGGATTGGGGGGCTGTCCAGAGGATGTGATAAAATTTGTACTTACAAAACATTCCAATGAAAAACATAGAAGGAGAGCAAGTGGTTTAGAACCAAGAAGAACAGTACTGAAGACAGGACACAAATGATTAAGGTCAGTTCTTAAGAATCTGAAATCCTTATGCAGGTAGATAGGAACACAGATGATCCAACCCGGCCAGTCAGACTGGGCAGAGGAAAGGCGGCAGCCACGGGCATGCTGGGTCAGTGATTAGATTACTTGTTGCTCAGCATGAAAAGCAGAATGCTGAGAGGACAGGTATGGGTCAGACTCTGAAGGGTTGACTGTAAATGCCGTTGAGAACTGAACTAAACTCGATGACAGAAGGGTCCTAGCAATGAACATTTGGCCAAAGCCTTGGTTTAGGGAGGTTAGCAGGTGGTCATTAGGGAGTATTATAGAAAGAGGAAATGAATGGAGTTAGGAGGACTCACTAGGAGGACAGGATCAAGGCCAAGAGAGAGAGATTAGGGGGGCAGGAGATACTTGAGATTCAAATTAAACTGCCTCCCAAGGCTTAGGTATCGCTGCAGAAGAGAGGGTAGGGAAGATTGTAAGAGGCAGAGGGGGTGGGTGACCACAAGGAAACAGAGTTTTCTAGACAGCTGGTGAGTTACTCATATGAACTCATAGTAATGGTGACAGTGCGCACAAGTCCTGCATAAGGTCAAGTCAGACAGAATTCCAGCAAAGACGTGCAGAGGTGCGTAAGAAACCTCAACCCTCCTTGAGGAATTATTCATAACCAGTAACTGCTGGGAGGAGGAGAGTCAGTTTCATTTACGGGTGAGACTCTCAGTAGGTTAACCAGGTTCCAGTGGGTAGTCCCATACTGAAGGACATTTGGAGACAAAAATTTGACTCTACAGGCCTTTAAACATATATAATAGAGCACATGAAATTGGGTGGGAGAGTGCAGATAGGGGAAGGGATTTAACTATGATCAAAATATATTGATGACATTTTCAAAACTGTAATTAAAAAATTCTGTGTTGGAAATGCTGGTAAAAATGGACATCTGAGGACAGAAAATAAGTCAGGTTCAAGAGAGGTCAGGATTCTATTCAACTGTCAGTTATTTTTTATTTTTGGAAATCACCTCTACAGAGATAGTATCCAAACCATGAGATAACATTCTCTCAAGGGAAGGCCAAAGGATGAAGTCAGCAAAGGTCAAGCATGGCTTAGTGTGTCAAGTCGGTCACCTTGAATTTCTGCCTGGATTATTCCCATAAAACAGGCTTTCTCACCCTCAGCACAGTTTATAATTTGGGCGGAGACGTTCTCCACTGTGCTGACTGCCCTGTAGATTCTGAGATGTTTAGCAGCATCCTTGACCTCTGTCCCTAGAGACCAGACACAATCACCCTTCACTCAGGTGTGACAATAAAAAAAAAAATGACTCTAGGCTTTAGGAGTGCCCCCAGGATGCAAAAACTACCGTGGAGCTGGAAAGATTAAGAGCACTGGCTGCTTTTGCCGAGGCCAGGGTTCATTTGATTCCCAGCACCTACATGGTGGCTAACAACCATTCTAACTCCAGCTTCAAGGGATCCAATGCCCAATTCTGATCTCCATGGGCATCGCACAACATGGGTACACTTATATACATGCAAACAATACATTCATACACATAAAGCAAATTAAAATATTAAAAAAGACTACTACCCTAAGAAATGACCAGGCTATCGGGGTTCTACTATCTGATTTTTACATTTGTATAATACTCATGTGTCACTTAGCCGCTGAGTCACAATTTCATCTGCAAATGGCTATCATTACTGTCTCTCCATCACACTTAGGTAGTAAGGCCAAACTTTGATGATGCACAGAAAGTGCCTGCCAGTGTACAATGCAGTGGGCAGCAGTTACCTCATTGCATAAATGGGAGCTGTCATGCAGATTGTCTCTCAGAGGTCATCCCAGTACATTGTGGTGACTATTAGAAACACAAGAAATGCATACTTTCCTATTAACAGACCTTCACTCAAAGTGTAACATAAAACTGGGTCACTAACTTCCATTAAATGTTTTACACATGAGCTATATAATCATTCCTAGAGTCTCTTAAGGTCTTATGGACCAAACACACACTACTCTTCCATTAAGTCAGTAAAAGTGATTTTTTTTTTTTTGTCTTTTTGAGACAGGGTCTCCCTACAGCCCCAGATGGCCTGAAACTCACTATGTAGACGAGGCTGGCCTCGATCTCACAGAGATCCACCTGCCTCTCTCTCCCAAGTGCTAGGATTAAAGGCATGTGTAACCACTCCCAACTTTAAAAGTGATATTTTAAAGAAAGAAGCCTAAACCATGTAATAAGTTTAAAGGCAAAATCATAATGAAAAGTTGCTTTTTTAGGTAAGTTGAAATTTCCAGTTGCTGCTGGAAAAAAAAAAAAAGACTTTGTAACTTTGGTAGCTTGTATCATTTCAACATTTCAAGAAATGAGAAAGATGCCATGTGACACTTGAGTTTGGGCCCTAGGTCCTAAGCTGGACTAGAAAGATAAAACTTCTTGCTTTCTGCCCTGGGACATAGCCTTAGAGAGGAGAAAGTGGCTAATGCCATGTCTGAAGGTGATGTGAAAACTTTGGGAACCCAGGTGAAGCAGGGCTTGGACTCCCCAGTGAGATCACTCTCAGCTACACAGTAGGAATTCTGACAGAGCCGAGACGTCATGGATGAGCTGGGACAACCGAAGGATGAAAGGGCAGGACACATGTTCTCAACACGGAACACTATGTGTGCTCAGCCACAAACTCCAAGCTGTGCGATTGCATGCCAGCCTCCTTTAGGTTCCTAGAGCGCAAAACCCAAGCCACGCCCTTTAGAATTCACCCCAGGCTCAACTAGGCAAGGAGAACTCAGTACAGACTTTGTACGTGGCAAAAAAATTAAGTTTCTACTCTACAGTGAGTTAGAAGCATCTAAAGAATGAGTTCACTGCCCATGTAGTTTAGGGAAGAATATTTTAGAATTGTTAGTTTTGATTTATTTTTGCATTAAAACTCCCTTTTACACCCACCTCTCCTTCTGCACCGTATCACTTTTCTCCTCTTCTATTTTTCTAAGAACTCCTAGCATTTCAAATCTCACTAAAGGAATATTATATGTCACTATTTTTAATTCGTTTATGTAATATATAACATCATTGAATCACAGGTAATTAAAAATAAAATAAATATAAAAAACAGATAGATACATAAAAAGTGACTAAATACATTCCAGGTTAAAATATAAAATGGAAATAAAACTTTTTTGAAAAAAAATTAAATTTGAGCTTTATTTATTTGTTTGTTTATTTATTTATTTATTTATTGAGACAAGATCTTGTATACAACAAAGGCTTGCCTGATACTCACTATGTAGCCAAGGTCATCTTTAAAATCGTGGCAATCCTCCTGTCCCAGTTTCTAAGGACTAAGGTTACCGGTATGTAACATCATAAACAAGATTTGTTGCTGTGTTACAGCTGCTGTTTTATTTGAGATGAGGTTTCATGCAACCCAGGCTGGTCTTGGATTTTGGTATGTAGTTGAAGTTGGTCTTGAACTACTGATCTTCCTGACTCTGCCCCACCAGTGATGGGATTTAGGTGTGTACCATGGAATTGAAGCCATAATATCTATTACAGCAATTATTTCCCTCTAAGAATGAGTTGGTAGCGCAAAGTAAAGCATATCTCTGTGTTGCCACCAGAGGGCGCCCAAATGTAGGCGGCTGCAAAGGCCTCATCAGTTGCATGCCTGCGCCAGGAAAACAGAATTCTTTTGCAAATCCTTTTGCTTGCTTGTCCATTTCTATCAAAATACTTCAGTCTTGCAGGAATAATTTAGCTGATGCCAGAGTCTATTTAGCACACCCCAGGGTGGATCAGTACTGACACGTCCTCCTTCGTGTTGGAATCAAATTCGGTCCCTATTTCTAGCCCTTTTGCATAGAAGACAAGTTTCAAATAGGCTTCAAGTAAGATGGATTGCTGGCTCAGCCTCACATTCATCCTGAATATTTAAGAACAGTTTATGTGGGAAGGACAGGAAGAAGATGACGTAGCAGACTAAGACCGGAAGTTCTTAGCTTCGACTGCATAGTCAGCGAGGCTCAGAGAATAACTGGAGATGGGACAGCCAAGCAGGGCTAGAAGCAATGTCACCTGGGGCAGTCATGCAGGGCTATAAGTAACTCCAGCTGGGACAGCTAAGTGGGGCTAGAAGCAACTCGAACCTTGGGAGAGGAAAAACAGCATGTTGCTGCCATCTTGCCCACCTTACACCTGGAACAGAAGCAAAGACAGGAGGACTTGGCAGAGAGCTCAGTCTATAAGTGCTTGCCTATTAAGCATAGGATCCCAGAATCCACATTATAAAAAGGTCAATGTGACGCTGTGACCTTGTTATTTTAGCACTGAGGTGGAGACAGGCAGACTACTGGGGCTCGCTGGCCAACCACCCTAGCCTACTTGTGAAGGTCCAGGTCAGCCAGAGACCCTGTTTCAAAACAAAGGCAATAACAGAAACTGATGAATGTCACCCGAGATTGTCTTCTGGCCTACACACACACACACACACACACACACACACACACAATGTTCCACATCATTAAGGAAACTTGATAAAGAAACCCAGATTAAAGAGACTGGAGACATGGCTTGGTGGTTAAGAGCACTAGACACAGGTTAAGTTCCCAGCACCCACATGGCAGCTAAAAACCATTCATAACTTCACTTCCAGGGGATCTGATGCCCTCTTCTGGTCTCTCAAGGCATTGTATAACACAGGTGCACTTACAAAAATGCAGATAAAACATTCATATAACCAGTGCCAAGTAGGATCCTGACTAGGGTGGATTTCTGATGGGTTTTTTTTTTGTTGTTGTTACACAGAAAAGTAACAACACAATGAGCTTCTATTAAAAACCCTGAGAGCAATCATTCTACTAAGTCTCAAAATGATTGCCCTCCCCCCAGATCTATAGTTGTTTTGTTTCATAAGCTTTCATTTTATTAGGCTCTGGGGAAGGAAATGGAAAACCTATAGATTCCCTTTGAAATACTAACTATGCAATTTAGTTGATACAATCTATACAAATTTTAAAGTATATAAATACAAAAATATGTGAGTTAGGGCCATTATATGTGCTGCCAAAAAGAAGACTTAAATAATGTAGGAAATCTCCAGAATGGCTCCCTAGAGATGAAAACAGATAAAGTGGTCCATGAAATACCTAGAAAATTAGGCTTAATGCTTCCCTTTGAACCGGCACCAGAGTTTGAGAAGGGACTTGCAGTGATGGAGAAACTGTTTTTAATTAAAACTATCACTGCCAAGGAAGTGGAGACCGGTGGATTTCTATAGCTCACTGGCCAATCAGCCTAGCTGAACTGATGAGCTCTAGGTTTAGCGAGAGACCCTGTCTCAAAAATATAAGGAAAAAAGCAACCAAGAAAGCCCCTTTACCTCAGCCTCTAGTCTCAACATGCATATGCACACATGTGCATATGCATCTGTACACACATATATATACACACATGTACACATATGTAGACCATAAAAACACACACGCTTTTTTTAAATGTCACTAGTACAAAGAAAACTTTTAAGCCATTCCCTTGGGGTTATGTCTAGCAGATAATGGAGAGAAAAGAGGGAATATTAATTCTAAGACACAATGTAACTACCAGGGAGAAAGAGCTAGGTTCTAGACTTGACCACACTGAAAAGCCACGCTCAGCCCATAGTGTCTCAGTGACCCTGGGCAAGATCTCCTAGTGTTGTGGATCTATAAGAGGGTTTATGAGGCCTAGAGGGCAGAATGATCATGAGAATGAGATTATGTATGAAGGCTATCTGGCAAAAGCAGGCACTGAACAAATAACACAGTTTAATTAATCCACTATCATGATGCTAACAGTAAACATCTCTCCATTCCCCAGACTTTCTTTTGCTCTCAGACCAACCAAAGCATAGGAAAATGCTATTCCTATTCTTAGGTCCCAGGAAGATTTCATTTAAAGTAAAAGGTACTCATAAAGTATAGAAACAGAAAATTCCAATTTTTATTTCAAAGTTTATGAAGTTTTATGATATTACATGTATTTGTCTTTGGCCTAGACATTATGAATAGCATACAAAAAAAAAAAGAAAAAGAATAAGTTTTTTTTGTCAAAGTGGGCACTTAAAGTTCATGCTTTGAGGTCCCAGCTCTCCACCAAGTATTTAGTAATGGTAGTTACTCATAAAAGAAAACATGGGACTAGAGAGATGGCTCAGTACTTAAGAGAACATACTGCTCTTGCAGAGGATTAAGTTTAGTTCCCAGCACCCACGCATGGCAGCTCACAACTGACTCCAGCTTCAGGGGATGTGATACCCCCTTCTGGACTTTGTGGACACTGTGCTCATGCACATGCTTACACAGACACAGGCACACAGAGACACACACAGACACACACACACACTTCAAAACAAAAATAAATCTTTAAAATATTTCTAATAAAACTGGATGTGCAAGATAAACCTGTTCATGATAGGCAAACATGGCAGACATGCTAAGTGGGAAGTAAAACAGAAGTCAGGCATACACTAGACTCAGAAACAGGCAAAAACTGTAGGGAGCTAAATCCCATAAGCTTCATGAACATTTAGGTTCTGAGAATTTAGCCCCAAGCCAAATACCCTCTTTGAGTCCCAGTTTCCTCATCTACAGTAACAATACAATACAGTGACCCCTCCCTTGGGCTGTTGTACCACAAAACAAAGTTAAGGCTAAGAATGTACCTCGGTGATAGGGCAGTTGCCTAGAACGCCTAAGGTCCAGGCTTCATCCCTGCACTGCCCAAGTAATGATGTTGAACATTTACAGAAGCTGACCTAGTGAGCGAGGCACATATAAAAAATAATAGTGGTGGTTGTATGTGTGTGTGTGTGGTATCTGTGTGTGTTATATGTATATGTATGTCTATGTATGTGGTATACACACATGTGTATATAGTATATGTGTGTATGGTATATGTACATGTATACATGTGGTATATACATATGTATGGTAAATGTATGTATATGGTATATGCATGTATGTGTATAGTACATGTATGTGTGTAGGTGCATGTGTGTGGAGGTCAGTGGTCTATATAAGTTATCTTCCTCAATTGTTCTCCATCTCATTTTTGAGATAGGAGCTCTCACTGAACCTGGAGTTCATAGATTCAGCAAGGCTGGCTGGCCCATGAGCTTCAGTGATCTGCCTGAGTCCACTCTGCCAGTACTGGGGTCAAAGACACATGCTGCTACATGTACCTTTTTACATGGGTGCTGGAGATCCTAATACAGTTCCTTATGATTACCTGGCAGGCACTTTACCAACTTAACAAGAGATCGTCCCAGCCTAGATGTAGTTGCTTCTTAAATAGAGGAAGGTAAAGTACAATCGAGTTGGAAGAATACATAATGAAAACAGAATGTGACAGCAGTTGAGGAAAGCGTCTAGGCTGGAGTTCAGGAAGGAAGGAGGGCAGGTCTGCAAACAAGGGGAATGTACACAAAAGTGCCACCTTGTCTCCTTCACAGGAGTTAGACCACATTTTAAAAGTGAAACAGAAAACTAAATCTGTGTAAGTTCTAAATAGAGACAGAAAATAATCTGTGGTATTTTCTTTTCAAAATGAATATTTCTTTCTTTTTTTTGTCTTTTTGAAACAGCCTCTCCCTGTAGCCCCAACTAGCCTGGAACTCACTATGTAGACGAGGCTGGCCCTGAACCCATAAAGATCTGCCTGCCTCTGCCTCCCAAGTGCTGAGATTAAAGGCATGTGACACCAAGTCCAGCTTCAAAATAAATCTTCAAATAATCAGTTGGCAATTCAAAGGTATTTTTTAAAATTTTAGATTCATAAAAATAATACTTAGCAGAATGCATTTATATGACATGCAAAATGGTACCATGCTAAAAGTCTTCTCATAAATATGAACATGTTGCATCAATTCTTTAAGGACTGTAATACTATCTTAAAAATCATAGGTATCTACATAGGCTAACAACCTTTCAGTAGCCCAGAGCTTAGAGGGCTGCAGTGCTCAGCAGGAAGATGGTGACTTAGGCCAGTGACATACCCATCTCCTTGGAGACCAAGTAAGCAAATTGTACAGCTTACTGAACTGCCACCCTGAAGCCTACAGGAGTCATACTGTCCACATAGCCAGTGCAGCATTAGAACATGGAACTTTCCCTAGGTTAATCATTCTATAGTATAAAGTGGAGTCAAGTCTTATGCCTGAGATTGGGGAGAGTGGGGCCCCAGGTTTTCAACCATAAATGAGGAATCCTTTTCTATGTCTTAATTCTCTTTTCTCTAAGGTTTCTTTGGCTTTCTCAGTTCTTCATACTCCCACATACATTAACATACCTATTTATTGTACATTATATTTTAAATTTGTTTTTATTGAATTTTTGTGTATTTTATACAGAACATCTCAAGCAATCTTAATCATCTTTATGCTCCCACAGCCCCCTACCTCCCACTGGAACCCATATACTCTGTCATCCTTATTAAGGCCCAATGTGTCAAGTCAATGTCCCCAGAAGTACCCCTGTGCAGGTCAATCCACTGAAGTGTAGTCAGCCTATCTAGAGTCTCTTGTTTTAGGAAGATCAGCTCTTCCTCACCAAGCAGTAATAAACTGCCAATGTTTCCTAGGATAAGTTGGGGTCTGCTATTCATTTCCCCAGTTCTATGCTGGGTTTTTGTCTGCCTGAGTTAGCATGGGACTTCTGTATACCCGATGTCTTCATTTTGAGAGCAATACAAGGTGTGCATGTGTGCGTGTGCATGTGCGTGTGTGTGTTTGTGTGTGTGTGATTCTCCTTTGTTTTCAGCTTCTGTGCTCTCTCCTCTCTCTCTCTCTCTCTCTCTCTCTCTCTCTCTCTCTCTCTCT
>NW_008329640.1:1051020-1069034 GCF_000622305.1 Nannospalax galili
GCTTGTAAGTGCACCCATGTTGTGCAATGCCAACGGAGATCAGAAGAAGTTGCCAGTTTCCACTGGAACTGAGTTACAGAAGGTTGTTAGCCTCCATGTGGGTGCTGGGAATCAAACTCAGGTTCTTTGCAAGAGCAGCCAGTGCTCTTAACTGCTGAGCCATCTCTCCAGCCCCACAGAAACTGTTTTTAGATCATAAGTATAAAGCAATGAACTATATGGTAGTCACTGAAAGCCAAGTATGTTAGGGATGAAGAAGCAAAACCAAACAAGAAACTTATATATGTGAACAACGCTGAATTAATTAAAAAATTTTTGTCCACCTCATCTCAACCAGGAAATCACCGATAGACACAAGAAGGAAGCCCCCAGTGTGCACTGTTTTTGATGACTATGCAATGCTTGAGGCTGGGTGTGGGTAGGACAGTGAAGACAGGGGAATGAGTGCCTTGGAAGTATGAAAAGTGTTATGACCAAAGCTCATCAAGATTCTGCTGTCACCTGCACCCTCCAACCCTGTCAATCACTGGATATTTCTTTCAGCATTTCTCCAAGTAGCCTTTCTCATGACTGAAGATTTATCTTCTATGCATTAATCTAATATTAACCTTCTTAGATATTTTCAGATTTCTCTCTCAAAAAACCAGAAGGGTCGAAATGGGACGTTGCTCTGGCACGACTCTCGCATGGGTCTTTTGTCAAAAAATAAGCTATATTTAACACTGTTACCATGGTATCTTAACAGAAATACATATCCACTTATGCAATTTCAAATATAAAGATTTATGTGCAAAATACGGTTCTAGAAACATCTATGTTTCTAATGACTGTCCATCACAATTCTGAGTGGCCCATACTAGCATAAAAATGTTGTAATTTATGTAAATGAATCAAATAGTTGGCAAACTCAAGGACCACATTGCAAATATTTCCAGCTTATAGGCCTGGTATTCTCTGTTGCAACTTATAATTTGGTCATTGTAATGTTAATCAAGAGACCCATGGATAGAATACAAGTGAATAAGTATGGACGTGTACAAATAAAAATATATTTATGAAGTCAGATAAGCATGATGGATTTGGTCCATGAACTATAGTTTGGTGACCTCTGTCCAGAATCATTAACAGCTATCCACTAATTGAATCCCGTGTCATCAATCCTGCCCAATTTGCCTTTCAAACTGTGCCTAATCACTTCCCATGGTCTCCAGGTACCTCTGAACAATGATATACTTATAAATGCTTGATATACTTTTCTGTGTTTATGACTGTCATTCTGATGAGAATGTCCTTTCTTCTCTTTTGAACAATATCCACTCAGCTTGCCATAATTCTTCTGTTGATGTCAGTAGATTTCACATCTGAAATTAGGATCGCTTTTCTTTTTGCTACTAATATATATTTTGGGCTTCTGAAAAAGGAAGTTCCTATTGTACACACCACACACACACACACATACATAAACACACAAACATGGTCTTTCTTCTCACTCAATTCTCAACCATTCTTTGGAAGCAACTGATCATATCCTATGTTCACCTTTATTAACTTCATAACACCTTACGTAAATCCTTGGGCCAAGCCATTGTGCTGAATGTGGGACTCTGACTCACCTAACTGCTTTTTTCTGCTTCTGTAATTTGTTTGGCTTAAAGATTTAACCCCTGCCATAACTCTAGGGAGGAATGAAGAGTCAAAATGCAAGAGTCAGAATACACTGACTCCATTTTGGCTAGCTGTTTCAAGCAAGCCCGGGCATGTAAAAGCCTTGTAAGGTAAAAACAGAAACTTCTGGCCCCACAGATAAGTCAGCACATTCCAAGTTCTCAAAGACAGTCCCTACCAATAAGAATCCTCCCTGTACTCAGGGCATAGGACCATCCAGTCATTTTAAAGGATGCTTGGCGTGCGTATGGGCTTCTGTGAAACTTCCATATAAAAGCCTACCCCACCCTAGAGCGGGGCTCTCAGTAAGGATCCTGAGGGCCCGAGCTTAAGCACGAATAAAGGCTCATTGCTGTTGCATAGACTCTGGACTCCTTGGTGGTCATTGGGGTCATGAAATCTGGGCACAACACTGAACATATTTGAAGGACATGTAAGGCGATGGGCTTACAGGAATTAATAAAATTATAAACTGTTAAAATATTTAAGCAAAATATTTGGCTAACCTACTATTATTATTACTATTATCATTGAAATGATTTTTCTGAGAAAAAGAGAAAAATTTCTTACACCAAAACATATTTTGTCATCTTGAATGGATACCAAATGCCCTGTTAAGAGGTTTTGTAGGCTATGGATATAGCTCAGTTGGTAGAGTGTTTGCCTAGTTTACAAAAAGCCCTAGACTAAGTCCTCAGCACCAACCACATAACAGAATAGCAGCACATACCTGCAATCCTAGCACTCGGAAGATAGAGGCAGGAGGATCACAAGTTTGAGAACATTCTCATCTACATACCAAGTTCAAGGCTAGCTTGTGTAAATGTGACTGCGTCTCAAATATTTTTAAATATAAGTCCATATTCATTACAAATGAGATTAACAGGAAATAAGGTATATTCTAAAAGACTCCTCAAAGGCAAGAGAAATCTAGAACAAGGTTCACTTTAAAATAGACTGGATAAATAACACTTAAAGTACTCAACAAAACACATTCACACTCTCCAAAAGTTCAAAACGGAGGAAATCAAATATGTGTAAAAAGAACCTGGAATTTCAGATGAGATGTGGTCAAGAAGACTCAGCTGGGTGCCAGAAACTTCTCTGCAAATCCATTAGGAAGTGAAGAGGACAAATGGAGTTGTTTCATCAAGGCCCACAGGAGCCTTTCGGCCAATGAGCAAAATGATCAGTCTCTGACCTTCACGGCTCCATTCCTCCCGTGAACATGAGGCATCACAGCTACTTATCTGTGAGCTTCCTCCTTTCTCACTCAACAGAGGATGCAGCATGGACTCCCCCATCACCATCATGACAGATACTCAGAGAGATTAGTCAACAGAAAGAATAGGCTGAACTATGGATTGACTAAAGATTGGTACAATAAAAGACAGAAAGGGAAGAATGTTTTGAAAGCAACAGACCAATTCATCCACCTGCATTGCAAAGCAGAGGATCAATTATACCAACAAAAGGCTGCAGGCTGAGAATTGCAGGGAGAAAGCCAGTGAATGAATGAGCTCATCCAGGGTGTAGAGAGACTGAAATACAGGGCTGACCCAGGACAGGGGAAAGATGACGCAAGTGGCTAGGAAAGAAAAAGGAAGGTGGGTGGCCAAGCAGGTGTCCACAATGCTGGACAAATAGAAGCAATCAGGGGTAGGGACAGAATTATTTCCCTTCCAAAGAACACTTATGATGCTGAAGTGGTTGAGATGCTGGAATTAGCATTGGGAGAGGCCACCTGCCCCACTTCAGAGCACAGTCATCCTTCTGATTACCAGTAACAAAGCAACACCGGCAGGCAGCAACATTTTTCTTTGTTTTCATGTGGCTTCCTGAAGCCCAGCTGAATTCAAAAGCAGCTGTATGCCTCCTAATTAGCAAACGGCATGTGTATACACACACACACAGAGAGAGAGAGAGAGAGAGAGAGAGAGAGAGAGAGAGAGGAAGAGGGAGAGGGAAAGGGAGGCTGGGGAGAGAGAGACTATTTTGCACCAATGATAGGAGTGCAATACCATGCCTCATTTTGAAAATTGTCATTTCAAAAAAAACAAAAATTCAGTAAGCTTTCTTACAGAATCTAGAGAGAGAGAGAGAGAGAGAGAGAGAGAGAGAGAGAGGAAGAGGGAGATGGAGAGACAGAGAGACAGACAGAGACAAAGACAGACAGAAACAGAGAGGCTTGAGCATTGCTAGTTTACTGAAATTAATTTCCATGTTGTATCAAGGTAGGTAGGTAGGCTAGTTATGATGACTCTAGCCACAACACATAAATAATTCTTAATCTTGATGGGGTTTTATAAAAGGGTAAAAAATTTATTTATAGCTATTAAGTTCTATTAACTTGGTTTGTCAGTTGAAATGCACTCATCTAATACAGGGGCTAGGGAGATGGCTCAGTGCTTTCTTCACAAGCCTGAGAACCTGAGTTCAAATTTCCAGCACACATGTAAAAGCCAGGCATGGCCACATAGTTTCCAACAACCCCAGTGTTGTAGAAGGTGAAGACAGGAGATCACTGGAGCTGTTGGCTGCCAGCGTAGGTCCAGGTTCGGTGAGAGACTCTTTCTCAAAGCAATAAGGCAGAGAGTGATAGATCCAGTGTCTGCCTCTGGACTAAGGGCAGATGCAACCTGGCACACACATGTGCGGACACTACACCTACACATAGGTCACACAAACCCACACATACACACACACAAAATAAATATGTTCATTGACTAAAATATAATTATTGTAAAGTAGTTTTGATCAAACCTCTGTCCAATTCAGATACCTTCAATGACCCCATTTTCTGCTTTTAGAGAAGTGTCTAAATCACAAGACTATTATTTAGCTCACTCTACCGCCTGACCTCAATGTACCCTTTTCTGTCAGGGGCTGCCTATACTACAACCTAGATAGAGTTTCACTTCTCTTCTCTAATAAGCTCTCCTTCTTCACTTCTGTTCATTAAAATCTACCTGTCCTCCAAGATCCCGTTGAGATAACACTTCCTTCTTCCAGTCTTCACAAACTGTCCCAGTTGGAAGCAATCTCAGCCTACTTTTAGCATGTAAGGTTTCCTGTAGCCCAGTGGTTCTGACAACTTTAACATGCTCTAGAATCCCTTGAGGGAGTATTGAAACAAATTATCCAGATGATTAGTTTAACTGTAGGTCACTTGCTTAGCATGTGTGAGGCCCTGGGTTCAATCCCCAGAGAGAACTGAACAAACAAGCAAAATCCTGTAGACTGCTGAAATTCAAACCTAGTGTTTCTGATGCAGCAAAACCATGGTGTCATATAAGAATCTGCATTTCTAACAGTGCTCAACTGATACCAATACTGTGCTTTGTCAACCAATACCAAAACGTGGGGCTATCTCATGCTCCTTATAATATCTTGTATTTATCTTTGTATTTCCACAACTTGTTTCCACAAGTTTATATTCAGCAGTTACAAGACAAATATTTGCCAAATTTGATGTATGTATATATTGCCTCATGTATTTTTTTATGTATACATTCATCTTCATTTAACAAATATTTATTGCAGACACATACATTTGAAATGTGTATAGATATGCTAACAACATTTAAAGTACAGACAGGTTTCTTAATCATCTCATACTTGGCAAGCTAGAGGGAAATATGAATATGTTATTTTCCATTTTGCAAATGTATTCTGCAGGAGAATGCCATTAAAATTCAATAGGAATCTCTCTTTGAAGAGTGTCCATCTGTGTTCATTTGTGGAAAGTGTAATGAAGCTCTCATCCTGCCTGAACATTCAGCCACCCCATGCAATAGATTGCTTCAGCTTCAATATGAGGAAGCATGGGATTTTCATTTCCCATTCTGTGGATTTACGGTCAGCTCCCTGACATCACTGCAGCAGCTGTTAGTCATGTTCCAGATACATGGTAAGACTGTAGCAGATCACTCCTGCTCCCAGGTGCATATAACAAGGCAAATGCGAGAACAGCTTTCTGGAGTTAAAATCCTGGCTCTGACATATCTTTAGTAAGATCCTGGACATACTGTTTAACCAAAGCCTCAGTTCCTCACTAGTAAAATATGAGCAAGAATCATAAGGCCACCTCCTGGAGACTGAGGGAGCAAATCCACAGAAAGTGCTTATCTGGGGTATCCTCCAAGTTGCCCCTGTTGCTGTTAAATCAACATTAGACGAACATGGAAACCTCCCTGGAGGCTGCCATTAGCCTGTCTACCCTGGGGCCAGAACTCTTATTTTATTCAGCTACCACATAGAATCACCATTAAGTAAGTCAGACAAAACCAATGGAAATAAATATTACTATTTCAAACTTACATGGTACTTAAAAATGACTTACGTTCCTCATTAACGTTGGTACTTCACTTTCATCCTATCTTGAGAACCAAATGGGATGGTGACAGCATTTTGATCACAGCCTACAACCATGTCTCAGTGGCTGTGATCATTATTATCACTCCAACTTCACAGCCAACACCAAAAACAATACTCAATTTAGGCCAAAGCACTTTGACCTATGAAAATAAATTTATAGGTGTCTGAAGATAATTTTGTTTATAACCTGTGAAACTAGAATTCACTTCCTCTAAAGTCCATGATCTACTCTATTTAAAGTCATCAATGCAATCCCATAAGATGCACCCTTCTATTCTGTAAGGTTTCAGTACTTTTGACTTGTGTTCATACAGGGACCATGTCAACTTTATCAGCATAAGCTTTTGAGGAACATTGAAAGGTGCTCTGAAAATCCTTATTTCTTTTTGGGATTTTAGTTATGATGCAGCTCAGAGTTGGCTAGAAGACATACCATTATTATTTTAAGAGAAATTGGCATTTACATTGCAAATTGGCATTTGAAAACTGTCATGGGATGCTAGAAAGAAACTAAAATTATAGGAGATATGTTTAGATTATCTGAGGCTATGTTATTATACATATAAATTTCCTGTACAATAGACATGGTAGTTTCATAACTCAACACTCTGGACTGATTATGTCCTAGAGAACATGCTTTCAAAAAGAAGGAAATTGTCATACTAAAGTTCCGCAGAACTGTATTCCTTTTTATATTAACTTCTTGTGACTTCTATACTTATTTGTCACCAACTGGGTGGCTTAAATCAACAAAATTCATGCTCTCACTATCCTCAAGGCTAGAAGTCTGAAATCAAGGTATTGGCAGGGTCACGGTCCTGAAGGCTCTAGGCGACATTCAGATCCTTGCCTCTTTCTGTTGCCAGTTGCCATTGCTTGGGCCGCATCACTTCTGTCCCCGTCTCCAACTTCATATGGCCTTCTCCATTTGTCTCAGTCTTCTCTCTCCTCTTCTGTCTCTCATGAAGCCACTTTCACTGTGCTCAGGCCCCATCTGGATATCCAGGATGATCACATCACAAGATCATAATTTACACGTAAAAGACCCTTTATCCAAATAAGATCATGCTTGAGACCTAATAACCATATAACTCATGATCAATGAGCAGAGCATCTACCCTGCATCTTCGTGGGTAATGTGGTATATATCTTCAATCCTCTATACATGTTATAGTCAGGGTGTTAATTACTTCCCTGCTATCCTATAAAATCTTTGAGGTCAGTGTTGCTGATTCTACCAGGTCTTTAACACTCATATCAGATATTCAAAAAGCTGTGCGTTATAAGAGTGAATATACATAGCTCTCAGAAAATCATGGCAACTCTGGCATTAGAAAAGTAAAAAGAAGTGGAGCTGGAGAGATGTCTCAGCAGTTAAAGCACTGGTTACTCTTCTGAAAGGACCAGTGCTCGATTCCCAGCACCCACATGGCGGCTAACAATCGTCCATAACTCCAGATCCAGGGGATTCGATACCCTCTTCTGACCTCTGTGTGCATTGCACAACATGGGTGCACTTACATACATGCAGACAATATGCTCATACACGTAAAAGAAAAAAAATTAAGGTAAAATGAAGTTTGCAAGCAAGGGGTACCCCATTTCAATATCAGAAAGACTGAGGCACAGACCATGTCAGAGATGCATTTGGTGAAATATAGCAATCAAGCGCAGAGGAAATGAGATCATGACCCCAAACGCAAATCACAAGCCAAGCACAGGACTTCTCTGAAAGCCAAGTGGTTCCAGCAGCTCCTTTGCCATCTATTGAAACATACTTCAGAAAATATACAGATAATAAAACCGTAAAGAATTAAAGAATGTTAATCTTTTTAAAGATTGTTTTATTTTATGTGTACGAGTGTTTTGCTTGCCTGTATGTATGTGCATTGCATGTGTGCGTGGTGCCCCAAAAGATCAGAAGAAAGCATAGGATCCCCTGAAACTGGCATTACAAATGGTGGTATGATACCCTGCAGGTGCTGGGAAGTAAATCTGGGTCCTCTGAAGGGGCAGCAATTGTTCTTAGCCATTGAGTAATCTCCCCAGCCCAACATTAATGTTTCTATGATTTGCCTTTAAAAAAAGATGTTTTCCTGTCATACTAAATATATAAATGAAATTGGTTATGTGAAAATTGGATTCTAAAAATGAAAACTTTAACCAGTCTTGCTGATTTAGATAATAAAATTTAACATTTTAAAAATACTTTGCAGGTTTCAGTGTGTTTTCACAGGTGTAATTGCACCTGACATAATCAATGAACTTTTGAAATAAATGTTTCCCTATATTACAGATAAAACAACAGTAACAACAAAAACATGCTGTGAAATTAAGTGAACCGGTCCAAGGCGATACAGGTACAAGCAAGCACATACATTGGCTTTAAAATGGTTTTTCTGGTGCCAAATTTGGTGTGTCTATGAGAGACAGAGCGAATGTGTATATGTCTGTGCAAGTGCACACATGTGTGTGTGTGCAATTTCTTTCCTATCTAGGCTGTAAGCTCCTGAAGGGATCTACCACCTGCATCATCATTCTGCCTGGTACTTCCTTATGTCCCAGTGTGCCACTACATCACAGAATATTTTCAAATTCAGTTCACGAAAATTTAGAGGGGTTTTTCACCAAAGAAAAGTAACTGAGAATGCTTTTACATAAACTGTACGGATTCTAAAAAAGGAGACTATGGAGGAAAACAGGCATGGGTTAGCAAGGAGGCAAGGAACTGAGAGAAACTCATATTTCTTAGCAATTCTACATATCTTCAAAGAAGAGGAGAGTGTCACTTTTCCTAGAAATAGGAAAAATTTCTTTTAAAGGTTTGTTACTGTAAATTGTACTAAATCAGAATTCTCTGTATTGCCTGGTAACAAACTTCTATCTCTCTGGGGATGAGAAAGTATTAGCATCCCTACACATCCTACTTCCAAAATTAATACTGAATTCTAAGAATTCAATAATTTCCTGTCAACTTAGAACAGATTCATTTAACTGTTTGGGATCTCCAGAAAATCTCCTTTGAGAGCATAGTTTCCTACACCTACCACTTCATGAATCACAATTCCTTTGTTCAACAATGTTCCCTAAGTTACTCAAAGCCTAGATAACCTTCAATACAGAACTTAATGAACTATAATGTAGCAGTTGGAAATCAGATGAAAACAAAAATGCTTATTCTGAAATGTCAGTGCATAACCAACTTCCAGAAGGTTCTTTTTAAAGGACCATTGAATATATGAACTTGGTTTACCACTCCTGAACAGACATGAGAGATGGATTGTATCCAGTTGACATCACAGTAAGGAGGGCCAAGAGTTCATCTTGCCCAGGAAGATAGAGGCAGTGAGAAGAGGACCAGCCTCTGCCTCCAGCTCTGCAGGTGCACATCCTGAGACCCCAGTTAAATAGCTCCTGGCCACCCCAGTGAGAACCTGTTCCTGGTTCCCTTGCTGACTTACAGATACGGAACAATCGTGCAATCCACACCCATACCACTTACTCCTTCAATGAACTTGGCAGGCACAGTAGTAGAAAATTAGATATAAACTATGGACTTACTCTTCATGTGTACAATGCTTAATTTTAGGGGTTTTAGAAGTCTCTAGAATTCCTATAGCATGTTCAGATTTCCAGAGGCAGTGGCCTGGGATTCTGGAACCCCACGGACAAAGTTACAGGCACCCATATCCTTGTGCTTTAGTTAAGTTTCATTATACATTTTTGAAATGTTATACTAACATCTCTATAAATCCTTCTTTCTGGAAAAAAAGGGATAAAATAATCTTCCTCTCCTAATAGCTTCAATAAAAAATCATCAGCTTTATGAGTTGATTACATAAGCTTTTGCAATCCAGCAAATTTGCCATTGGATTCTGCCTCTTTATAAGATGTCTGACTTTAGAGAAGTTACAAAATCCAACTAAAGATAATTCTCCAGATCTCTAAATACCAAATAGGGCTGATGTGAAGAGTCAAAGAAATAATAGGTATGGCTTGATTGGTACAGCGTCAAGCACATAATTGCTGGTGCTGAATTAATGTGTGGTACCCTCATCCACACTATCATCAGAAAGAACACAGTTGGAACACAAGCATGATTGGAGCATATTAAGTCTATGAATGCATTAAGTGTTTTATAGGAAAACTCCTCAAAATTTTAGTAAAAACAAAATAGAGCCAGAATGTCTTACTATTGGCATGCTTAGTTCATCATTGCATAGAATTCAGTTTTCAGTTTAATTCACAGCAAAGAACCAGACAAGAAGTAGTCTCACAGGGACTGGAGAGATGGCTCATCAGTTAAGAGCCCTGACTACTCTTGCAGAGGACCTGGATTGGATTTCCACCATCCCCATGGCAGCTAACAACCACATGCAACTCCAGTTTCAAGGGATCCAGTGCCCTTTTCTGACCTCTGTGAGCATTGCATGGCACAGATGCACTTACGTGTGTGCAGACAATACATTCATACACATAAAATAAAAATAATAAATAAAATAATTTAAAGAAAGAAGTGGTCTCACCTATGCAGGTTCCCACTCTGGTCCCAAAGACAGTACTCTTCCAAGCCTGGTGTCTCACTAGCATAGGTGGAACTCAGAGGCACAGATGGAGATAAATGGACAAATGCCACCTCCCTACATTGGTTTATCTGTGGCTGAGACGAGCTCAAATGTTTATTTTAGTCCTTCTTAAAACTGCAGAACATATCAATGAAATGAATAACTCTGAAATGTTTATTGATACTTTATAGTAACATCTTTTTTTCTTCTCTTGCAATGCATTTTCCCAAGCTTTAATTTGTCATTGACTCTTCAATCATTTGTCCCAGTGTCTATCTGAAAATAAACCCTCTGAAAGTATTGGGGATCAGGAAATGAGGAGATTTAAGACAAGAAAGGAGAGGAAAGAGGGAGGAGAAAAGAGAAAGAAGTTGGGGAGTGCTCCTGTGATCACTCATGAATACTTACTGATTCATAGTATACACTAAGCTCTGTAACAGAAACCAGAGGTGCAACCATGGATAAGATAAAGTTCTTATTCTGAATGAACACAGAAATTTGTGCTTTACCTTCCTTAATAGGAATTAGGAGGAGGGAGGAGGAGGAGGGGGAGGGGGAAGAGGGGGATCTGTCAACTTCATTAACAGAGGTGTCAGAGAGCTCATTTACCCTTTGCCAAATATTTGTGCTCCTTTTCTGTAGGTCTAAATTGCTATAACAACGTATGGTTAATAGGAGACTATATTTCCCAGTTTTCCTTGGAACCAGGTAGGACCTTGTAATGAATTTATGGCTAATGAAATGTTGCCCAAAGTCATGTTTGCCACTTTTAGTAATGTCAGCCAGCTGGATTTTGACACAAAAGACCACCTTGGCAAGCCCTCTATTGAAGGTAAGTTTTTGTCGTTATGGGTCTTTTTTGTAAAGCAAAACATTGCAACTCTTTTTCTGCTTCCATTTCAGCTTTTGTGAACAAAACTAGTATGAAACTATGATGAAACTCTTCTTGGATTAGATCTTTGAGATTTATGGATGTTTTCATATAGGTGGTGATTATGCTTGCTAACAGGAGTAAGAAATCAACATTCAATTTTCAGATAGCCCGAGATATATCTTATGGGCTGTAGTAACAGACCAAACCTACTTTCTAAGCTCTAGTTATTCTTTATTTTCTAACTAGAATATAAGAAAGTGGCATAGCAAAGTGTGTTAACACATGCTGATCTGATGCTCTCTTATGCTGTCAATGATATCATAGAAATTTGAAAATACAATTGGTAGACTATTTCTACAATTATATAAAGGGTAGTCAAAATAATTATTTTATTGGGAGAATACAGTAATCGTTACATATTGAATACAACTTGCTTGGTGAGTAAAATCATTTCAAAACTCCTTTAACTTGTCCTCCTTTGCAGATTTTAATGTAAGACTTTCAAATATGCACTCCCATTACATAACATGAAACTTTCTCCCAGACTTTTCCTTATTGCTTTTGTTTTATTGATCATTTCTTTTAAAAATAACAGTCACAGGCCAGCTAGATGGCTCAGTGGGTAAAGGAATTTGTCACCAATCTTGACAGCTTGGTTCAATCCTCAGTACTCAAATGATAGAAGGAGAGAACTGACTTCCATAAGCTGTCCTCTGACCTACACACACATTGTGGTATCTGTGTATCTCCCCAAAAGGAAATAAATGTAACAAAAATGTTTAAAATAACAGCCACATTGAATGAATGCTTTCTATCAGTCACTATGTACTTCGCACATGTGGACATTTTACCTTTTTAACATAGAACAAACTTTGCATTACATCATTTCTAAGACAACTGAGAAATCTGTCATCATATCTACTTTATGGCTATAAAAATGTATGCTCCTAAAAGTCAAATAACCTCATAAAGTTTGTATTTCTGGTAAGTAAAGTGTCAGGAATGACAGAATGTTGGCTGTGTGCAACACACTTTTCCAAACACCAGAGAGTTTTTAGTTTACTCATATACCAGGCATAAGAAATAGAAACTACTATTGCCCCTTTTTAGAGATGAGTAAACAGATCTGGACAGTTTCAATGACTCTGCCAAACTCAGACCCATTTCTGTTGGCACCAGAATTCAGACACCGTTTGAACTTTCTACCTTGCTACTAGCTACAGTGGGTATATTAATTTATCTGTGCTGGAAAGCTTTAGTGTCAACTTGACACACCTGGGTTGAGGGACCTCAATTGGGGAATTGCCTTCATTGAACTGCCCTTGGCCATGTCCATGGGGCATCTTTTTGATTGTTGAGTGATGTGGGAGGACCCAGCCCAGTGTGGGTGGTACCACCCCTGGGCATTGGGCCTGTGTTGCATAAGAAAGCAGGCTGAGCAGGGGCCAGGGGAGCAAGCCAGTAAGCAGTGTTCCTTCATGGCCTGTGTTCCAGCTCCTGCCTCCAGCTTCCTGCCCTGAGTTCCTACCTTGGGCTCCCTGATGAACTGTGACCTGGGAGATGTAAGCTGAATAAACCCTTTCCTCCCCAAGTTGGTATTGGTTAGAGTGTTTTGTCACAGCAATGAAGAAACAAATTAGGACATTATCTTTGATTATAGAAGACAAATAAAATCAGTTTTGGCTTGGAATGATGTGAGGTATGAGTCAAGTTAAATTCTGTTATCATCATGTAACAAAAGAGAAAAAAATTCAAACCCCAAAGTTAAAATAAACAAGAAAATTCAGAACCAGCTTCAAGCTAGATAATCTTGACCTATCTAAAGGTCTAAACACTAAACACAATCATATCAGAATGAGAAATGATAATACCTGTGAAAATTAGTTTAGTCTCAGGAGAAAGTTAAAGAGTTTTAGGAAGAACTGATAGAGAAGGAATGTAAGAAAAGTCCAGAGTTCCTAAGATCACAAGATGTTTTGCTGTTAGTCATTCCTGTCCACCTACACTGTTGTTTAACCTGCGCCCCACATCTCAGGAACAAAACTCAATTTATTTAAAAAACTAAGCAAAAATATCTGATTAATAAATGCCTTCTGATTATGAAAAGCAGTGAAAGGGGAAGTAAAGGTGGCCCACAGGTAACACGTAACACAAAGATTGTGCTAGGACTCAAACAGGGTGTTAAGAGCAATTAGAAACCATTAGTACAATATTCTTAAAATACCAATGTCATGATTAAATGAACCGGAGGAAAAAAATAAAACCAGGTCTTTTTTTAAAGGATACATTGACATTATAAAAAAAAAATAGAAGCAAGATTTAATCATGGAACTATTCATCTGAATGATTCAATGACACTTGACCACTAAGAACTAATCCATCCTCTCTGCATGGGGAATATAAAGGACAATCTAACTAAGCATAAAAAGGTACACTATATACTCACCATGCTTTAAAGGCATCCTGCCCCAGGAAACTGTATCAATCAAGAAATTCAGTAAAGGTGACTTTACTCAAAGCTCAACTGAGATGAATGTATCTGAAGTCAATAAACTCGGGAGGGAGAAACAACCCTGCACTTTGTGAGTGTATGAACTTAGGCAATGTACTTCACTTTTTTAACTCTCCATCAGATAAATGTGAAGTAATGTTAGCTCCAATAAATACAGAAAATATGTGTCTTGCTCTCTGAGTTGTGCTCCGTTCAAGATACAGTCCAATACCAATAGAAACACACAAAACAATACATTCTTTACCCAAGTGTCTAGTAATCTAAGTGTCTAGGGGGCATAAAAATAGAGAAAGAAAATAGGATATGTAGAATACTAAAAAAAAAAAAATTAATAAAAAAAAACAAAACCAAAGAAGAAAATCCTGTCATTTATAACAAGATGGATAGAGCTAGAGGATATTGCATTAAATGAAATAACACAAGTTTAACAAGATAAATACCACATAATAACACTTACATATGAAGTTTAAGCACAGCTGAATTTCTAGGAACAGGGAATAGAAAGGTAGTTTCCAGGACCTGAGAGAGGTCAATGGGGAGAGATTCCCGGGATGTTGGTCAAGGGATACATTTCAATTAGACAAGATGAAGAGCTTTTAAAAAACTCATTGTGCATCAAAGTATTTACTGAGAGTAGATTTTCAATGTTCTCATTGCAAAAGAAAAAAGTAATTTGATTTAATTACTCTACTATGTAGACATATTCCCAAAACACTGTGTTGTACATCATCAAGATGCAAGTTTTGTGAAACAAATTAAATGCATATATTTCATTAATGTGACTTTACAGTGACTTCTGTTGCTCTACAAGCAACAGTAATAATTAGAACTGAAGAAAGATTTTCTTTCACTCCAAGTTACCTACACACAGAACAATAACTAAAAAAGCATGTGGTATCATATTAGCAAGCTCTGTGCCAGTACAGAATTACTTATGATTTTTCAATTAAAATGTATGTCCAGAAATTTCATTAGCTAATTTTTCCTTGCTATGTGGAAATATTCTCTGGAAGCTTACTTGTGCCCTCTGGACTTTTTAATAAGTGAAGAAAAGTAAATTTAAGTGGCATAGCTATGGTTTTCAAAACTCATTACCAATGAAAGTAGATCAATGTACTTTGGTATATTTATTTATAACTGAGTAGGACATGCTCAATTACTTGTGTTTATGGAAAAAATAATTCAAAGCAAATTTCAGTCCATAGTTATAGGAATTCTTTTAGCTGAAAAAATGATTTCCCTGGCCTATTCTCAGTAGGCAAGTTTAATCTAATGAATGGTGACCATGTCGCTACAATTAATAATGGGCAGAAAAAGGAGCTAAAAACTCTTTATTGACCTCTTTTGATAAAGAATGACCAAAATGGTCAGTTTGCAAAAGCATATTCTGGAATTACTTCATAACTTTTTCTTATCTCTTAAAATCTAAAAGTTTCATAAAACAGAATTATTTATTTTGGTAAATTGAATTCCTAGCACCACTGTAGTATTTGGCTTCTAGAAGGTACTCAATATATGTTTATTCAGTGAATAATAGGATGAATAAAAGGTGAGTTAATTTCTAATCAGTGTCTAAATCTAAAAGATTTGGTTATCTTTGTTAAAAAGCAAAATTGCAATTGAGTCTTTATTTGCTTTTACAATACTGCACAATTCACAGAGTTTAGTATTGCATATGGGCTCATAAAAGTTTGTGTATTCAGTAATCAAATATTTGTTGAATATTTATTGCAAGTAAAATAGTTTATCGTGCATAGTGGGGGACAGTAAGAGTAGATAATGATCGATGCTTTGTTCTGTGAGTCTAGTAGTTGCAGTGAAAATTTAGATTCTTGCTCTGCGTTGCAGTATGCTCTTTAGGTATGGAAGGGGATCAGCTCAAATAAAGGGAGAGGGAAGAAGCTGACGGACGGAGAGCTGCACTGTGAGGAAATCAGGACAGTCTTCACAGAAGAGAAGGTTTTCACATGGGGCTGTGGAGGAAGAATCTAATGTGGATCTTCAGAGAATATTAATAACCAGTATTCTCAATATCACGGAGTTCACAGAGAGCACTTTTTAAAATCCCATTACTGGATCCTCACAGCAACCCAGGGGGACAGGGAAGAACACCTTCATTTTAGAAAATATTAAATGAGAAAAGTTAAGAAGATATAAGTTTGATCAGTGTGAAATTGATCCAATTAATGAGCTTGGCTTTCCTTGAACATCTAGAACAAATAGGGCAACTTGCATTTGTGAACTTCGAGTTTGAACTTAGTGTTCTGAAAACCAAGTGAAGAGGGTGCTTTCTTTCCAGCTCTGTGTCATTGTTCTTTTGGGAAGGTTTTCAGGGTAGAAATATCTACAAATTACACAGTAAACCAGTGAAAAAAGCAATGGTTTGCTGAGGCTTCAGGGCGCAGCAATGGAAGTACACTTTCTTACAAAATAACTCCACTGGAGAAGCCAACAGCAGCAATAATAGCTAACATTTATTGAGTATTTTTATGTGAATACACTATGCGAAACCTTACCTGCATGCTCTCATTTAATCCTCACAACAACCGCAGGTGGTGGGTGCCATTATAAACCTATCTATACAAATGAGAAACAGTAGTCTCAAGATAATAAATAACTTAAGCAGTATCCCACGTTTGATAAGTGACTACACCATTATTATTATTAACAACCCCTTTGGAAATGCAATCAAACCTTTAATTAAGAAGACAAACAATTCACAGGCACTTCGTAATAAATTAAACCACTGAAGAAAAGTTACCTGGTCTCCAAGTCATTAGTGTTATTGCTGGTTCTAAATATTCATCTACTTTGTTCCATCTATATCAAGTTGGCACTGTCACAAGTAATTACTATGCAATATCTAAGTACACTGTGAATGTAATTAGGGGGTTTCAGTTACCACAGCAAGAGATAAATAAATCTGCAGATCCATGAACGTCTATTGATTCACTGAAGAAAAAACAAAAAACAAAACAAAAAAACAACAAAAAAATCTGTTTTCTCCCCATTTATTCAGTGATAGCTCCTTGGGGCTGGCTTAACTCTTTTATATTGAGTCTGACTTTCAGACTTTCAAACTAATTTCAAAGCATAGAATTTCCCTTTCTCTGTCTTTGCAATCATCATTCTTGAATAAAACAAAATATGTCAATTATTTTGGCCTTTAGGTAGGTGGGGGGGTGAAAGGTCCTTTATTTTTGTCATTCTGCATTTGAGTCTTTAACAAAGCCAGGCCTTGCTGATTTAAGGTACCCCAGGTTAGAATCAGCCCTAAGGGAGCAATCCTTTCTTTTCTAAAGAAGAATGAAAATAAGCTTAGGATACAAAGAATGAATGCTGAACTGATAAGCTTAAAAAAAGAGATCCAAGCCTAGATCTGCCATCAACCAGCTGTGATGCCCAATAGAAGACATTCTCTACCTCAGTTTCCCCATCCCAGACAGGAAAGGCCTACTTGTACCTTATTGCTGGTCAAAATGTGAGATTCTACCATTCAATGCATGTGAAGATTTGTGCATATGCCCATTTACTCCTTCAGTCATTTTCTCTGCAAATATTTAGTGAACACTCAGGAGAAATGCTACAGCTTCATGAAAAGTTGATAGAAGGCTGAAAGGGAGTAAAGTCACTTGCCACCAAGCCTGACAACCTGGGTTCAATCCCTGGAACCCACATGGTGGAAGAAAAGACCTGACTCTTGCAAGTTGTCCTCTGACCTCCACATGCACACTGCAGTGCACACACACACACACACACACACACACACACACACACAATAATAAATAAATAAATAAATATTCATTTTTTAAAGATGAGAAATTCTTTAAGTGTATTCTTTTGGCAAAAATAAATGGATTGAAAGTGTTTTCATAGAAAAAAAATAGTTCTCAGCATTTAAATCATTTATTTAGCCTTTTTATCAAGTAATGATTAAAAATGAGTTGAGGAAAGGTGTTTAGTCGATTATTTTAAAAACAAAATCTTTAGTATTGATTTCCAATTGACAGCACTGAACTTT
>NW_008329640.1:1069055-1076778 GCF_000622305.1 Nannospalax galili
TTATAAATAGTTGACTTCATATGTGTATTTATTAATAGCTGTGTATGCTTTAAATTTAAAGAATAAAGAATATTTTTAAAGTTGAAGTCAAAGTCCACTTTATACTATATTCATGAAACTATCCTAACTCTTATTTTTCCTGCAGAGCAAGCTGCTACTTTAACAATTAGCTGTCCATAAAATAATGTGGGCTCTTGGCTTCCCTTAGACTAATTAGTGAGTTTACTCTGTTCCTTCCTGCCTGGTCACACAATGTCTTTTCACTTAGCTCAGAGCTAGTTGTTTTGCCAGTTCTAGAACCTTTTACAGTTTGTCAGTAATAAATATCTCAACTGGCTTAGGGTTTGAACTGTTCAGCAAGATGCTAGGCAAGCTGGTTCCACAATCTCTATTCTCACATCCTATTTTCTCAACACACTTTTAACTGAATTTTTTCAATCTTTATACAAGATAATTTGATGGTATTTATAGCACCTACCCTATCTGCACCTCCCTTTATTGCCTCCAACACAATTTAATGTACTCTATTATATATATAGTATTGTAAAGCATATAAATATATATTAACATATATACAGAGGTCTATAGGGTCTTATTTGTACCACCAATTGTCTCTCAGTGTGTGTCCACCCACTAGAGTCTAGTTAACCTACCAAGTCCCATGCTTGAAAGGGACTGTTTCTGCCCCTCCTAGCAGCTATCAGTTGGGTTGGGATTTCCTACCCATTTCCCCATGTCGATGCTGGGATTTTGTCTGGTTTAAGCTTGCATGGGACTTGTGCACTGTCACTTTTGCTATTAAGTTCATAGGAGTAACTGATCAGCTGTCTAAAAAAAACTGCCTCCTTGTGGTCATCCACCACCTCTGGCTCTTACACTCTTACTGCCCCTCTTCCACAATGATTCTTCAGTCCTGGAAGGCAGAAGTTTGATGCAGGTGTCCTATTCAGCGATAAGAACTCTGCAGCCTCTTGTTCTCTGCACATTGGTCACACAGTCATAGGTTTCTGTGTTAATCACTATCTGTTGCATAAGGTAACATCTCTGGTGAAAGTTGGGAGATGCATTAATCTTAAATTATGCATGTGCGAGAGCGTTTTGCCAGCAGGTATGTAAGTCCTGGGGACCAAATCCAGGTCCTCTGCAGGAACAGTCAGTGCTCTTAACTGCCGAGCCATCTCTACACCTTCTCCACAAGCTTTTAAGGTTCATAGAATTCCTCCCCTCTCCAAATCCTTCACACTGTGCTCACTTGGCCTGGGAATTCACCCAGCCACAGTGTTGAAGTTTCTTCTCTCTGACTTTAGTTTCATAGTTCCATTAATGAATTTTCTCACTTGGTCTTGACATCCTGATGGGACAGAATATCAGGCATCTAATTTTTCTATAAAAGAAGTCTTCTTGCATTCATCCTTTGCACTGTGCAATTCATCAATACCTTCTGTGATTTCTTCCCAGGCACACAGGTCAAAATTAGTATAAGAATATGAAACACTACAGCAATTAGAAAACCAGTGATTTAGGTGTGGGCTGAGTGGGGAGAATCGAAATTGGGGTGTGGTCAGTGTCCTGAAAATTGCACAGACAATTCTCAAGAGAACATGGGACTTTGGACAAGGATGGGAGACATATGATACTTCCACATGGATAGGTGGAGAGGAGAGAAGTGGGAAGGGTTACATGTGTAACACACTTTGTTCCTGCAAGACATCATCACAAATGTTTATTTTCTTCCATTATCCTGACTGAATAACAGCTTAGAAACTCTATCAACAGATTTCTAGCTTTATTTCACAGCTTTTGAATTTGAGTTTGAATGTAAACCAAAGAATCCATATTTTTATTTGTTTCTACTTTATGTGTGTGTTATGCTTGCATGTATGTAAGTGCACCCACGTTGTGCAATGCCATGGAGGACAGAAGAGAGCATCAGATTTCCATGGAACTGGAGTTATGGATGGTGTTAGACACCATGTGGGTGCTGGGATTCGAACTCAGGTCTTCTGCAAGAGCAGCCAGTGCTCTTAATCATCTTAGCAATCTCTCCATTCCCAAGAATCTATATATATTTTTAAAGCCCATCTTCAGTGTCTAACCCTTCCACCATGGTTTCCCCATTTAAAGTCCCCCTATTTTCTCCATTTCAGTGAGAGAGATAAATAATGCCTAGTTTTAAAAGTCAGAGGGATCTATAAGAGCCCAACAACCTACTGACAAATTATACATACAACTAGTTCAAGAAACAAAATATATGTCTAGTCAAGGTTTATCTGAGAACGTTTGATTTTTGCCCAAGATTTATCTACATAGCACATGGTAATTAAAAGTACAAGACTGGTAGAATTAACCTTCTTGGATGGTTAATGGATGTTAACCAGCCAATACTTTGAGGTCTATACTAATCTGGTCAGAGGGACTTAAAAGACAGGTTTTGCTCCTTGTCCTCTAAGGTCGACTAAGTTCCAGGGGATTATGGAGCATCTCTCAAAATGTCCTGTAACTGTGGTGAGTCACTTGTCCTCTTGTTCAGGGAAGTCATGGAGACCCTATCAGATGGACCTGAACCAGTGTCCAGTCTACAAAGAGGAGGGTCAACACAGAGGAAACACTTCCTCCATACTTCCAAGTGAAGCCAGCCACAGTCGAGAAGGACCTTCGACTTAGATGGAACTGGTACAAGAAAGGAGCCAGGGGCTCCTCCCAAGCCCCTCTGACCCCTGAGGAGTAGATCCTCAAATGACCTTAAGAGTAAAAATAAATTGGTTTATTTGGGCCAACTCTATTGTCTTAAATACCCAAAAGGAAAGTATAACCAAAGATTAAAGTGATCAGTATATTTCTTTAAGAGTCCATGTGTATAGCTAAAGGCTACATAAGAAATAATGCCAGACAGGAGATACATTCCTTTGAGTTGTTGGCCAGGGTGGCCCAAGAGATTCCCAGAGAGTAACCCAGAATAGAACTGGGACAATGAACAGCAGACAGACCCCAATCTTATCTAAAGGAATGTTGGCAACTGATTGCTGCTAGATGAGGAAATGCTGATCTTCCTAAAACAAGGGACTCTAGATAGGCTGACTAGATTCAGCAGATGGACTTGCACTGGTGAACAGCTGGGGGCACTGACAACACAGTGGACAGTAACAGGGATGACAGAGTATATGGGCTCCAGGTGGGGGAGGGGGAAGGATATGGGAGGGTACCATTTGGGTTGCAGGTATCAAGATGAATAAGATTGTTTGAGATATTCTGTATGAAAAACACACAGAAAGATTAATTTAAAAGAAGCCCATCTTCAGGAGCTAAGGAGATGGTTCAGGGGTAAAAGTGCTTACTGCACAAGCATAAGGACTTCAGTTCAAATCCCCACCACCCAATTTAAAACCAGCTGAGCATGGCCACATGCATGCATGTAATCTCAGTACTGTGGGGACAGACGGCTGGCATTTAGTGGCTACCAACTTAGCTCTCTTTCCCTAAGAGACCTCGTCTCAAAGGAATAAGATATGGGCATGCACACATACTTGTGGGCATACACCACACATATTACCCACACATACAAAATCCACTTTCACATTTCCTATAATCAGTTCAATTTGAAAACTATCACTTCACTTGGCATTTCTAACATCAAGCTTGGATGGTAAAACTGCTATGCATTGACATGCAGTAAGACAGTAGAACATTCATGTTCTTTCTAACCAAAACCTCCCTGTATTTTTGTTTTGTTTTTGAGAATTTCACACATGTATGCAATATATATATAACCATATCAACCTCCCATTTTCCCTTTCAACTCTCCCCATATACCCATCCTGCCAACTTTATGCCTTTACAATGTTTTTTGATAATCCACAAAGTTCAGTAAGTGCTGCCCATATGTATATGGGTGAGAGTCACCCACAAAAGCATGGAAAATTTACCAGTTGCCATGTCTTCAATAAATAATGATTAGCCTTCCCCCAGAAAATACCCACTATCTATAACTCCTTAGTACTCTGGGGAGAGGGGTGGCTGGCAATCATCTATCCCATGTATGCTGGGATTTTGGCTGGCTTAATCTTGTGTAAGTTTTGTACAGGTTACCACAGCCTGCTGTGAGTTCATGTCTGTGATAGCCATATCATGTCCAGAAGACATTTCCTAGCGTTCCTACCCATACTCTGGTTCTTATATTCTTTCTGTCTCCTTTCAATGTGATGTTCCATGAGCCTTGATGTTGATAGGGTTGATTGATATAGATGTCCTGTTTTAAGGCTGAACACTCCTTTAAACAAAGTATAGGACTCACTAGGGGTGATCTACATAATCTCCATAAAAGTGAAGATCTGTTTCAGTGGGTCATGAAAGGGAAATTGAGAATCAGAATTTCCATAAAACTCCCATGGGCCTTGTCTAGCCTCTATACCTTGAAAGCAAGTAGTAGACATACGTACATCCACAAGACCATCTTTTTGTGTCAATAATGCTTTCCTGTTGTTTTGAATTACAATATCAAATTTCCTCTGTAGGTAAACAAGGATATGACCAGGAATATTGTATTTATCCTCTGGGGATCCTGAAATGATATATGTTGTCATTTCCTCCACAGTTCAAAAGTAAAAGGGGGTAGAACAAAGGTACAAGAGTCGTACTCAGCTTTGGTTATTTTGGTTTTCATCAAGTAACTAAGGTATTGAGATAATGACCATATTCCATAGCATGCACTGAATCTTAGAAAAACATGTCATTTATAATACCTTATTGTCATTAGGTATTATGAACTAAACTCATGCTTTTATCAGTATTTACTTTCAAAATTCCACTCAAGGGGCAGCAGGCAAATAAAAATTGTGTGAATTCACAGTGACAAAAGATACAGAAGAGGGAGTATGTGCTGATGAGCAGTAATTGACACAGGGCAAAGAAAAGTGAAAGTTACACAGATGGGGTTGCCAACAGATCAAGGTACTTTGCTGTAGAGCTTGAGAAAGATGGAGGAATTGACAGCATCTGATTAGAACCCTACATGGACAAACACCACCACCACCACCACCACCACCACTGTGACAAGAGTTATGCTCAGGAGATTTATACACTCAGAGTTTGACTGAGGAGGGATTTGAGACCTGACTTGAGGAAGCCGAGGGTGTGACTGGGTGTGTTAGTCATAAGAGGAGGAGCAGGATCAGAGCAACCTCTGAAACCCACTGGTACACCTGATGTCCTCAGCTCTGAAGATGCTCCCCCCCACACACACACATAATATGTTCTCCCCCAGAGAACCTGAAATTCTGGAGAGGCCTAATGACAAAATACAGCTGTGACATATTGGGGCTAGTTCCTAGACATAGTTGCTAGAGCCTTAGTTATATTGGGAATCATAGTTTTACCAACTCATTAATATAAGCTTCCATAACTCCATAACATCTAATTGGACTGTGAGAATTTTATCATAGGTGACAATAAATGGCCAAGATTCACCAGACACTGTAGGATATCATCGAATAAAAAATGAACAGTACAGACAACGGTGGACACGAAAATTAAAGAGATGCAATGTAAGACCAGAAAGCTAATTTTAAATCCCCATTGTCAATATAGTAACAGAGATAAAAGTATATGTTTTAAAAATACAAATATCTATTAAAAAAGCAAAGATAAAAGCACTTAGAAATGTTTATATACAACACATATGCATGCATTTATCTAATAACATAGATTTTTAGAGGATCCTTCAACAAAAAAGATTAGAAGCTAAAATTGAAGACATTTAGAACCCAGAGTCTAAAATAACTATTAGTGTGTGAAATGTTAAGAAACCAGAACACAGGACAGCACTGTAACCACATTTAGAAATGCACAAGAAAATCATAAAAATAAGATAAAATAAAAGTGCTGAAAGTGGTCTGTCTGCTTTGAGAGAGGTTTTTCTGTTTGATGGTTCTTATTATGTTTGGCAGATATATTAAAACTATTACATATTTTATGTATGTTAAACAAAATGAAACAACACTTATAAAATAAGACTTTATCAAAAGCATGGAACCCAGTAGTGTGACTGGTGTGTGCAGTCAGTAGCCAGTAACAAACAGGAGTAGCTTGTGTAGATTTCTGTCTACCAGAGAGAATGAAGCTAACCGGGAAAAGTGTGCCAGATAAATGGGGGTGGGTGTACCTCATTGGAAGACATAAGGGCTGATATCCATAAACTCAAGTCAGGATTCACAGCTGAGTGGAGGATCAGACTTCCACAAAGTTCCTCGGTTTTATTTTGGTGAATCTTAAAGACTAGATTTTCCAGAATAGTCACTATTCCAAAGTCACAAATGAATGCATGCTAATTTTATCAAATTCAACGTTACTAACAATGCCATCCCATGTTAAGGGAATGAACAGAGAGGCACCTCTGGCAGAAAATGCAAATCTCTAGGCTAACAGCTTGTATTAGGGAAGGAGGATTCTACCTGCACCGAAGAAAGGGTCATGGGAGATAAAGGTGCTTGCCCCTAAACCAGCTCCCCAGAACCCATATGGTGCAAGCTGTTTTCTGACCTCCATATATGTGCTATCGCATGTGTGCACCCATATACACACATACATAATAATAAATAAATAAATAAATAAATAAATAATGCTATAAATATGCAAATATTCTGGTGACAAAGTCCTTAGAAGTGGGGCTTTGAACTTTTCATCACACAAGAAAAGAGACCTCTTGGTGGGATGAATTCCTTTTTCCCGGCGTAGAGTAGGACAAGAGAGCTGAAATAGCTCTGGAAGAGCTAACTTAACACTTGGAAAACACAATCGAAGCTCATGTGGAGACTACAGAAAGAAAAAATACACAAATATTCTGGTGACAAAGTCCTTAGAAGTGGGGCTTTGAACTTTTCATCACACAAGAAAAGAGACCTCTTGGTGGGATGAATTCCTTTTTCCCGGCGTAGAGTAGGACAAGAGAGCTGAAATAGCTCTGGAAGAGCTAACTTAACACTTGGAAAACACAATCGAAGCTCATGTGGAGACTACAGAAAGAAAAAATACAAAACATATACTTTTCTTGCCTGAAATGGATTCCAATACTGCACTCAGTTCCTTGCTGACTTGTGTTCAAGGCAGAATGCCCTGGATATGAAACTGAGTAAGTTATAAAATAATGGACTGAAATCACAACTTAGGCTACAGCCTAAGGCTACAACTTGGCTTTAAAAAGCCATTGCCCTTTTAAACCTTTGTGCCAACCTCGTGGATTCAGATAGCATTAGAAAACAATTCTGTCTAGTTTACCATCCAGTTAGAAAAAGAAACCCATTTCTCTCCAATGGCATATGACACACCTATTGTGAATATGCCAATAGGTGGGTAACCAAATAGCTCTACTCACAACCTGCTTTACAATCTTTCTGGAATAAGCAAGGTAATGTGAGAGAACAGCAAATTTTGGAGTCACTGTGTATGCCAGCAAGTGTTCCCAGTTTAACTACTCAGGAATGCTCAGAACCTACTTCATTTCAGGTCACCTAACAACTTTACTTTGAATGCTCCTTCACGACTTACTCAATCAGCCCTCTATAGTCTGCACCCTTCCCCAATTTTCATCTGCATTCAGATAGTTATCCTTAGTTTCTATGCTTATAAATTCTTCCTCTCAATTTCCAGTCTTTCATCTTCCCAGGGTCACTGCTGTAAGCTAACCTATAGGCTTTTATCTTATTGCTATTATTATTGTTTTTTTTTTTTT
>NW_008329640.1:1076910-1127763 GCF_000622305.1 Nannospalax galili
ACATGGCTTACTCCCGAGTGTTGGGATTAAAGGCATGTACCACCAATCCTGGTGTTATATGCTTTTAATTTTTGACAGAATATGGTAAGGGTGGTAGACTACAACTCCCATGATTATTTTAGGTTATATGACAAAATATTAAAAGATCCTCCAGATTCGATTAGCATCCCTGACCAGCTGACTTTGTGTTAAACAAAAGGAAGAGAATCAAGATGGGCTTGACCCTGTCAGGCCAAGTCTCTAAAGAAGGTCTAAGCCTTTCCTGAAGCTGTAAGGATTGTCTATTCAACTCTGAAGAAGCAAGCTTCCTTGACTTTTTTGGCAATAATGAACCTGACAATTGCCAAGAAAGTATAGAAACAGATCCTCACCTCATCAAACCTACATATGAGGGAGGGTGACCAAAAGCTTGATTTCAGCTTCAAAGTCAAAGTCAAACCACGAACAAAGAAGCAATATTAGTCGAGCCCACTTAAACTTGTTACGATGACTGTGAGGTAATTAATGAATGATGTTTTAAACCACAAAGTACTAATGTCCTATTCAGTCATAGTAAACTGAGACACTAGTCCATGTAGTGTTGTATGTCCCATTTTATGCTTGGCAATGCCATTTCTATTCAGGTCCTTGTCACTATACTCTTTTTTGTCCTTTCTTCCTATTATTAGATCAGTATTTGTCTAGCAACTACCCTGAGCCAAGAATTATGCTTAATGAGAAATACAGGATTGCAATAAAGTTCTTTACTTGACCAAACTTTAATGTTCTTTAAGTTCTTTACTTGACCAACTCCCAATTCTTCTCTGAGGCCCATTTGTGCAGTTCCTTATAAAACATAATTTTTGTAAGAACCCTTCCAAGTCATTTTAGCAAGAACTATGGTTCTCTGATATCTGATCATGCTCCATAGATGATCAATTCTTCCTTCTCTACATTCCCCTGGTTGACATATGCTCACCTTGCCCTGCCTTCAGCAATAACCCTGTGACAAAGTCATTTTGACCAAAATATCCCTTGCACTTGATTTTAACTACTGTTAATTTTCCATCCCCTGACCTCTACCCTACTAGTCCCTGCTATGTTCAGAGTCAATTCCAATCTCTCTACCCGACTCTAAAAATCCTATTGCATAGGTTCCTGTGCTTATGATGCTAGACCTGAATAAAAACTTCCTGGCCAATACTTTTTAATAAGAATCACTGAATATATTTGTATTTCTTTAACAAGAGAAATAAAATCAAATGTGAGCAGGTGCACCTGATCAGTGGAGATTAGAGATTAGAGAAGGGCTGCAGTGCCTGCCATAAGAGGTCACAAATCCTGAGTAGGCATTTTTCTATTGGAGAAGGCTATGAAAAGGCATCATAAGAAGAGGAGAAGGCAGGGAGGCGAGTGTGATGCTTTTGAAGCCACAGTTTCACAGCTTAAGGCACCGTCAAAGAGTGGGCTCCTGAGGGGAAAGGTGGCAGAGTGTAGGCTTTGTTCAATAGGCAGCAAGAAGCCTCTGAAGGGCTTTTGGCAAAGTAAAATTGTGATCAGATTTAAGGTTTCAAAAAACCTGGGAAATGGGACTACCAAATGAAGCAGGCTATTACACACTGAGATGACAGGACCTCCCATTCCTTCTCCTCCTGCCAGGAATGAGGGTAAACTGAAGAGATACTTGTGTCCTTCCCGTTGGCTATCAGATTACCGAAACAATGGAACACAAGGAATTGGAATTTCTACAGGCATCTCATGGGAAGAGAAAGAAAAGGGTAAAGCCTGGTGCCAGCCAAGGGAAAGCTCTTCTTCTGTAAACAAATCTACAGCTTGTCAGAAATATTTGCAGGAGAGACTAGACCCAAGACAGTGATGGTGGGAACGTCCATATTTTATGTGAACTGCTTGGTAATGCGTAACTCTGGCCCTCCATTTAAAGCTTTAAACTTCATCTTAGGACCCTAAAGATGGAGTTGGGGAGTCACTGGATCTCTTTCTTCCTCTCCCCAATGTGGCCAATTGAACAAATCTGATTTTTCTGCTTTAACCAGTACTTGTGTGCTTAATCAGAATATGAGAAGGGTAGCTGAACCTGACTTGATAAAGGACTGTCGGTCTGTCAGGGTCTAGGCTTTGACCCTAATTCTGATAACAAGATGATGTAAAAGAAACACATGTGGTAGAGAAATAGATACATAGTTTGCCACTGGATTGGCTACTTGCCAGATAAGACAGAGTAAGAGCCAGGGGTAACTCAGGGTTCTTGTTTCAATGAACTTGCTGGTCACTATGGCAGAGGAGCTCTTTTCTCTGCCGCAGGCATTTCATAGTCCCTACCCAGACTCCTTGCACCATGTATTTCACTGGACTGCAATGATTCCTTTCTTGAGTTCTCTTTGCCCCAATGACCTAATCTGTTACATGTCACTCAGGACCTGCAAGATTCCTGTTCCCTTGCATCTTTGATTCTGATTGCCCTAAATTGAAGCTATTCAACAGAATGCTATTATGATGCTAATATTTGGGAAATAGGATGCTATTCACTTGCAAAGTTGTGTTGCAAGAAGTACTATGGCTTTGATAGAAACAAAATGCTAACTTCTATCCATGCATAAGTGTGTGAACACATATATTTATACAGTTACATAAATACAGACATCATCCTGTGTGTATATATACATATATTTACATAGTCATTATCAATAGTAGTATGTTTCCTAGAGATATTTTCTTACAAGTGTATTGTACTTTGCCTATATTCTACCTCCAGATGGTCTCCCCTTCCTCTTCTTCCTTCTTTCCCTGAAACAGTTTGGTTTCAAGCACTTTGACTCTTCTTTCCCTAATTTTCTTGCTTTGTTATCGGGTAACCACCTTTCAAATTAGCTTTCATTTCAGTCAACTAAGAATTTAAGAATTTCTTCTTTGGATCGGGGTGGAAATCAGAAGGCAAGGATAACTTACAAAGCTACTCTAAGGAGTATCAGATGCTATGCTGGGATCAGAACTTTTCCTAAACTGACAAGAGATTTAAGAAACAGTTTTCTCTATATAGGAATAAAGGTTTCTCACCCATTACAAAACTCAGGGATAGGACATCTATAACAAAAGACCAATGAATTCAGTCTGGATTTACAGGCCTATGATCCCAGTTCCTTATAGGCTCAGAGTGAAGGATCATGAGTTCAAGGCCAACCTGGGCAACTGAGTGAGACCCTGTTGCAAGATTTAAAAAAAAAAAAAAACAGAAAAAGACCTGGGCATAAAGCCCTGTTGTAGGGTCCCCAACTAGCCAGATGTGAGGTACTGGATCAGACTCCAGCAAGGCAAAATGAGAGGGGAGCAGGGTAAAGGCACGCAAGTTTTCTGATGTAAGGCTTACATGATATGGGAGTCTTCAGAAATGAAGAAAGGTTAAAGTATGTGCATTTTATGAATAGATTTATGAAGAATAGATACCCGTGATGAAATGTGATTGAAAAAAGTAGTGTGATCTAAAAATACGAAAGTAAAGTTCTGTCCGTTCAGCTTCTCTGTGCCAATGCCATAGAACTAGGCATCTGCCCTTCCTTAAGCAACAAGAGGAACGCCTCTGGAATGCGGGTCTTGTCATCTATGCTTGGGTCAGGTTTAGAAAGAAGGTCAGCGACTAATGCTTCCTTCTTTCTGTGCCCTTTGCGCACGTGTGTGTGTGTGTGTGTGTGTGTGTGTGTGTGTGTGTACATGCCTGTGTGTATGGGTATGGTTTACACATGCATGCATGTCCATGTGGATGTCTGAAGACAGTCTCAGCTGACATTCCTTAGGCACTTTCACCTGTTTGAGAGAGGGTCTTCCAATTGGCTTGGAATTTCAGTCTGTAGCCAGGCTAGCCGGCCTGCAAGCTTCCAGGGATATATCTCCGTCTGCCTCCCATCTCATTGATGCTGGGATTACAGGTGTGTGGCACCATGTCTAGTGTTTTACATGAATTCTGGAGATCCAAACTTGGGTCTTCATTCTTGTGAGGCAAGGATTTTGGCAGCCTTTTGGGGTAGTATGTAAGATTATTTAATATTATTTAGGAATACAAAATAGATTTTAGAATAGTGCATTAAGGTAAGCAATAAAAAATGGAGTAGTCCATGCACATTGTTGAAGGAGTAATTGAACTCAGTGGGTTATTTTAAAAAAGAAAGAAAGAAAGAAGACAGGAGGTTGAGAGGGGGCATGAAGGGACGTCCTGGATACTTGGGTGTGGGGTGGGGTATGGATAATGCTCTCAATACATTGCATTTGTACATGAGGTTACCAAAGAATAAATTTTAAAAAATGGAACAGCTGGGGCTGGAGAGATGGTTCAGCAGTTAAGAACACTTGCTGTTCTTTCAGAAAACCAGGGTTCAAATCCCAGCACCCACATGGCAGCTAACAATCGTCTGTAACTCTAGTCCCAGGGGACCCAACAGCCTCCTCTGACCTCCACGGGTGTCCTAGTTTGTTTCGTCATTGCTGTGACAAAACACTCTGACCACTACCAACTTAGGGAGGAACGGGTTTATTTATCTTACATCTCCTAGGTCACAGTTCATCAGGGAGCCCAAGGTAGGAACTCAGGACAAGAACCTGGAAGCAGGAGCTGGAGCACAGGCTATGGAGGATAGCTGCTTACTGACTTGCTCCCCTGGCCTCTGCTCAGCCTGCTTTCTTATGCAATACAGGTCCACCTGCCCAGGGTTGGCACCACCCACAGTGGGCTGGGCCCTCCCACATCACACAACAATCAAGAAGATGCCCCATGGACATGACCAAAGGCCAGTCCAATGAAGGCAATTCCCCAACTGAGGCTCCCTCAACCCAGGTGAGTCAAGTTGACACTAAAGCTATCCAGCACAGCAGGCATTGCACAACATGGGTGCACTTACCTACACATAGGCAATACACACATACACATAAAAAATAATAATAATAATAAAATTTTTTAAATGGAACAGCATTTGTTTTTCAGGTGTTGTTAAGTCTGTCCTGAAACACAACCTCAGTTTTCTCTTTGAATCGGGCAGCAGACAAGCTCACCTCACGCCCCCTGTGAGCCGACCTTTGTACCAGGCCAAATTGAAGTTCTTAAAAACACATTGAACTTTGCTTTCTGTACAACGGATCTTTTTCTCTCAACTAACCAGGGACTGAGATTATACCAAATCCCTTTCTTACATAACAATTTAACCTTTACCTGCATCAATCATAATTTCTAAATAAGTGATGTGATTTCTAATTCTGTCCCTTGGAATTTAGGCCATAAAAAACTGCCATTTTGAAACCTCCAGAGCACATTTTCAAGACTTCTGGAATCTCTCTTTTTCCAGGTTGCTGTCCTAAGTAAAAAGTGTTTTCTTTGTTCTCAGGTTTTATTCTTGGTCAACAGGGAGATTTAAAATAATGATAACAAGTAATTGTCTAGAATTGAAAAACAAATCCGTTTTCTACTGAGGCCATAACTTAGACTTGGCACCAGAGCTCTGAGGATTCGACAGTGGACACTGCTGACAATCTATGTGATTTTGAAAACATACAAGTCACATATGTGTGCCAAGTGCAGCTTTTCCAGTTTTCTGTAGCTCTGGAGCTATAGAATCTTGGTCTCTGGAATGCTGCTGAATAATATCTTTGATCATGTGACGATAACCAGTCCTGTGAGTCTGGGAAACTGTGACAGGTTCATCAATCAGTGAGGACACTATTTCATTAAGGAACATTTCTTACGAGCTTCTCTCAGCTCCTTAGCTGTCTAATCAAGAAAACGAATGCAGGCTTCGTATTTTCACCACCGAGTGCTAAAAGATGCTAAACTGTGTTCATTCATCATAAAATTACAATATGGCCCTGTCATCAGTGGGTTAAAGATGGCTCATGTCACCACTCCCAGATTTAATCAGACTTACTAATAGTCATTTCTCAGTTCAGGGGTAATGATACATATTCCATACAAAATAATGCTGAATTTTCATTAATGCCTCAGGGATCAAATGATTATACCCATCACTATTCTAATTTAGTATAATCAACACAAAATTATTGAGGGTTTGTTGGCACTTTTCAGTGCAATGGCTTTTTCAGGCTGATAATGAAAAATAATTTTTCCCTTTTTTTCTCCCAGAATATCTCCCTGTCACAGCAATCTTATCCTGGAAACAGCTTGATCGCAGCTTTAAAGCCAGTGTACACTACAGAATGAGTAGGCTTTCAGCAATCCAGCCATCTGAATATTTAAGTGTCATTACTCATTTTGAGGGCTGAGTAGTTCTAATCTTTTGGTTATACTGTGGGAATATATTTGCTGCCATTTGCCTTTCTTTCTCCTGATTCAGATGCTGTGTACGCTCATGAGACAGCAAGGGTCATTATCGAAGCAACTGTAATATATTCAACAACAAAACACTAATGTTCTGGTTTAGAGGCTCTGAAATTTCTGGCTACAGATCTAATGCTGCTCTAATTGACATCACTCACAATTGAATAAATTTTAGTTCTGGTCATAAAACAAACATCTGTAGGCTGATTGCCTTATAGACTTACGGCAAAGTGACTTCTGTACCAGGCATTAGAAAAAAATGAGTCCCTTCTATTTAATTCTAAAAGAATTAATTCCAGAAATATCCATTTTAATATATTTTGAACTAAGAGTACTTCACTAAAGATGATGGTAAGGAAGGTAATGATTTTGAGTAAGTCAAAGTCACAATACATAAATCCATTTTTTCCAATGAAATCATTGATAGATATTTAAATTGGAAAGGTGCTTTTTTAAACCATATGTATGTTTCTATAGGATGTACTTTCTAAGGGTGATGAGTTTAATGAGCTGCTTAGCTCAGTTCTATACCCAAAGCCAGTATGAATTTGTCACATTTTATTCATCAGTATTTATCTCTTGCACTTTTCAAAATTCTGTGACTTTCAAGCACATTGAACCTTTTCACTTAGATAACTTCACCATCAATCACTGTTTTATTCATTTTGTCAATATTGAATTATCTGCCTCCAGAATGTTAAACACCTTATTAAGAGAAATGGTAATTTAATATATTCAAAAGGTCACCGCAACTCCATAGACAACAGATCAATTGTAATAAACTATTGACTGCAAGCTAAGGATGGTTGTTCATGAATGGGCAATCACTGCCTCATAAGGCTTTCATCATAGTCCACATGTTTTGGGCTAGGACTGTAATGGGTGCCACAGAGGGAATGACCACCAAGTTAAGCTCCGAAAATGTCAAGTACCTGGTGGGAATCGAAACATGCTATCCCCAAATATGACCCCTTGACATTAGAGAAAAATGTCCAAGCAGGAAGGTTTTTCACATTTTCTCACTCTTCTCCTCTGAGGCAAGCCATAGAAGAATTTTCTAACCATAATAATTTTCTGTTATAAGAACCTCATTCAAGACGTGTTTTTTCTATACCCAAAGAGAGGAGACAATTGCAAATAGGTACCTAGAGGAATTTAAGCTCCTGGGCTTATTAGCCGTGTATCATCCCTTTGTTCAATGATTCTTCCCCATGACTGTGCACTCTTCATCAAAGCCAATCAAAGAAGTACACAGATTTCTCTGTGGCAGACCGTTATCAGCCACCATGTGGATGGTGAGAATTGAACCCAGGTCCTCTGTAAAAGAAGCCAGTGATTTTAACTGCTGAGCCATCACTCTAGCCCCCATAAACCTGTTTTTTTTATTTTTATTTTTGTCAGTCTTTTGATATAGATACTTCTGGAGTGAATTTAGTCATGAGTGAGAAGTGAGAAAACAAATATTTCCTCCTTTTCAGGTCAAGTCCTGGTGGGAAATAGAGTACCTGAGAATGCGCAGACAGGCACAGCATAGACTGGATGATAATGACAACGTGGGTAATTCTGCTATTGAGTGTTTTCTGGGATTCATTTTCTGAACTAAACGCTGTGTGCATTAACTCATAATCTTGACAGAGATCTTCAATGTGATAATATTTTATTATCTCGACCTTTCAGAAGGGGTTGAAGATCTACTGAAGATCACATGATTAAGGATTGGTAGACCCTAAACTATTTAACTAAGAGTTCATATATACAGTTATTCTAGACATGTTACATTTCTTAGCTGAAAATATAGAAAGATACAGAAGTAGGATTCATGCACCTTTCCCTAATCATTGATTATCAATATCATGATGCCTTCCAAAGTATTTTGGATCTTCTAGTCAGCAAAATTCAAGCTAATTCTAAAAGAGGCTAGAGTGATCTAGTAAGAGATTATTTCCATTTTATTTTCATGTTCAGTGAGAATATGTTCACAGGAAATTATGTGCTTACTTTTTTCCTATTCTTAAACCTATTTTTTCCTATTTAAACCTACATTTTACCTAAATTATTTTTCATCTGAAGATTTTCACCTCCCAACATATCTTTGTCATTGTATTTACAATAAGAGGATTAGAAAGCAGTAAAGATGGGGAGAAGAAAGGAGATTGTAAGGAAAATTAATATCATGATTACTGTTCAATTAATTTATGTGGGTTATTAAATGTATTCAAGTCTATTTTTTTACTTTTCCTATCTTAATATGCTGAAAAAAAATTGTAATTATTTCACAACTGGAGATAAAACAGATCATCTTTTATTTAAGGAAATAGGACTGAGAGCAATACACTTGGGAGATGATGCTCTAGGTATAAACTTTGAGATCTGGGTAAACATGGGTTGAAGAATGAATGCACTGTCCAAAAAGAGGGCAAAATGGGAGTCAGGACAAGAATTTTTCACATGGGATGTCTGAAAAAGCCTTATAAGTTTACTTAAAAATACATATCAAACATATGTGTGTGTATGTATATAGCTAAGGCTATCTAACAAAAATCCCAGTGCCAGACAAGGGAAAATGATCTCTGAGTTGCTCATTATGGTAGTCCAAAAGACTCCCAAAACAATATAAGCTTTTGCCATAACCTTTGGTTGCCTTGAAGAACTCAAGGTTAAGTCTGTATTGCTGGAGATACCACATACTCTGGATACAGGACTTGGAGAAATCCAACTGAAACTGACCTGGAAGCCTCCTCTCTAAGGACTAGCTCTCCTAGTATTAGAAGGTATCGTGCAGGCTGCCAAAGGAGAAAAGCAATCAATAGTCTTACCCAGCTATAGTCTATGAATCACAATATGACAAGCCCAGCAAAATACCCATAATGATGCAATAGTGCACTTTCATTTTGGGGATGATCAACAGCTGTCTAACTAGACTTAAGGACAACTCAATAAGAGGGATTCCATTCCTGGTACTGTAAACAGCCACGTGCCTGTGGCTGGAGAGTTCATAGACCCAAAGGAGAACTACAAGGGCCACTTCCCTAAAGCACTAGAATTTCTTATTCTAAGTAGTATCCAGAGAAAAATGTAGCTTGCTCCACTCATCAAAGAAGCTCTTTTTGCAACAGTAGGGATGATAACAGAGATAACTTTTCAAAATGCAGATAAGTGACTACAAAATGCCTAGCCCCAATGGATGCATCTAAAATGCAACCCCTATCATTAAAGCACAGGGAATATTGCAAAAAAGGGGTTGGAAGATTCTAAGAGTCAGAGGACCAGGACACCTGCTGTTATGCAGCATCTTCTGACGTGACAGGAAGTTGCATCCATGAAATTTCAATATGTTTTCTTAATCAAGACCTGCACAATGACAACAGTGGACATGCCAATGTGAAAGGGGGAAATTTCACAATGTCCCATCTCTACACGAAGAGCTACAGACAACCAATGGGTGCTGAAGGAGAGAAAATCTGTTGTCTCCATGGATAAGCTCCTTGACAGGTTATCTACTCAAGTGGGCAGCCTTAAACACATATACACACAAGTATACTAAATGGGCTCAAAGTATTATAAGTATGTTTGGGAAAGGCACATATGGAAATGATGCAGATAAGTATTCATGTATGAAATTCTCCAAAATAATTATTTAAAAATCATTAGTCACATGATGATGAAATGATTCAAAGAGCAATGCAGCATGCAGTAGAGTCGGCAGTGGTCAATGAAGACTAAGACAGCAGGTCCACACAGACTATTATCACTAACTAATCTATGGAACTACTCTCTAAACCTTTTCATATATGTCAGGAAGAGACTCCTGGAGATTTTCAGCACTCTGGATAGATCTTTAAGGGTCAAACTGATAAATTTCTAAGTGGTATACTTCTCAAAATCTCATCGTAACTCAGAATTTGTTTTCATCTTGGATTTTTTTTTCTATATTGTTTATAGCCTATCATGTGCAGGATTACTTCATATCAATTCAGGAAATGTTAATTGTCTTGTTAGAAGGAAGGTGTATTCTAGTCTGACTTGTGAACCCTTGGGGATGCTCATGGTTTTAATAGATCTGGAGAGTGAAATGATGACTTCCTCCTCCTGCATCTTGAGTAGGAGTTAGCTTAGCTATAGAGCCCTTTATGCATATCACAGACATCTTACCATCTAGTGGAGTGAATTAACAGCAATTTCCATTAATTTAAATTTATAAACTTCTCCTCTATGGCAGAGATCACCACATAGGCATTAATCTAGTGTTACAAGTAAATGTCAAATGGCTTTTCAGACCTTCAAAATCATATTTTAACCTCCTCCACATCATCTGTGGCTGCGTGTACTCAGTAGTTCCACTCTTAGCTAAAGTATTCCTTTTTTCATATTTCTTAAGAAAATACATTTTACAGAAAATATTCTCAAATCCTATGTTACCAACAGTTTGCGATGTGTTTTGGTGACAACATAGTCTTTCATCTTGGGTACCCAGAGCCTAATGTTCTATCTGACATTCAGTAGGACCTTAGTAAATGGTTGTTCAATAAATGAAGTACAGGTCACTATCAGTACAAGGATATAATGTACAAAGCATATTACATACAGAGAAACCAGAGATGTAACAACATAGCCATACCGCAAATGTTAACTGGCATGCCTGTCAATTCAATAGATCACTTATCCAAGTTCTCTAATACTAAAGGCAGCACAGAAAATTTTACTAGCTGAAGCTTAATCCCTGTTCCCCTAAATCTATGTTGACTTTTGCAGAACAATTACCCCTAATAAACTGTAAATACCCTCTAAACTTCACTGGCTGATCTATTCTTTTAACAATCCCACATTTCTCATATATGAAGAATTCTCATATTCTTTGCTGTTTGTCTGAGTTTGTTATCTATCCATGCTTTTTTTAAAAATATTTTTTTTATTTTTATTTTATGTGTATGCATGTATATTGTCTGCACATAGGTAGATGCACCCGTGTCATGCAATGCCTACAGAAGACAGAATGCCCTGGAACTGGAATTGCAGACAGTTCATAGCTACCATGTGGGTGCCGGGATTCACACCTGAGTCTTCTGCAAAAACAGCCAGTGTTCTTAACCACTGAGTAAGCTTTTCAGCCCCTACCTATCCAATCTTATAATAGAAATTCTTGGGACTTACCAATTGTGCTTAAGCTCAGTGTCACTAAGCAGAATGATTGCTTTAAAGATCCAGTATGAAACAGTTTTTCGAGTTGGTAGAATTCTGAAGAGGTGGATCTTGGTGGGAGGCCCTTAGCTCATGGGGTGTGATTTCAGAAAACAACTCTAATGTGATATCTTGAATGCTCCCTGGAGGGTTATCATGAAAGAATTTATCCAGGATCATCTTATTCTTTCTCTTTTGGGCTTGAGATACAATCATTTGCTCCATCCATACTCCCATCGTTGCTGTCCATGCCAGGAGGATGTGCAATCAATGAGCAGTTCTTTCCAAATAGCCTGCACTATACCATTTGGACTGTGAAATGGACCACTGTGAACTAAGTAACCTGCCTCTTCCTCCTTCTCACCTCCTCCTCCTCTCCTCCTCCTTCTTCTTCTTCTTTTTTAAAGTATTTTTTATTATTTTTATTTTGTGTGTATGAGTGCGTTGCCTGCATGTATGTGAGTACATCCATGTTGTGCAATGCCGCAGAGGTCAGAAGAGGGCTTCAGATTCCCCTGGAATTGGAGTTAAGGATGGTTTGTAGCCACCATGTGGGTGCTGGGAATTGAACCCGGGTCCTCTGCAAGAGCAGTCAGTGCTCTTAACTTCTGAGCCATCTCTCCAGCCCCACATATTCTTATTCTTATTCTATAATTCATGTTCTACATTGGCACAAAGCTGACACAGAGACATGCTACAGAGTGTGGGAAGGGGACACTCTGGTGTGAAGTTATTCTGTTTTCTTCTTTTTGTCAAAATTCTTACCCTGGCTTCAGGAGCTTGACCACATGGGGTTTATTTCAAGCAGATGTAGATAAGCAATAAGTTTATAGTCCTCAACAGAATAGAAATCTAGAGAGCCACATCTTTAACAGGGGAATAGAGGTGGCTTTTCATCTTATAGGGTTGATTTTCTTAGTCTTTATTCAGTGACGCTCTGGATCACTTTACAGATTTGTAAAGGCCCACAAAAAGCACATAAAGTGTAAACACTCTCTAAACTATGCTGGCTACTTAGAAACACTAAATGCTTAGAGGTCCAAACCCTGAAGATCTTAGTTAAAGCAGAGAAGATGAGCTAACATATTTGACTTTATTCTCCTGGGAATGAACAGTTCAAATGCACTGGCTAAGGAGTCATGTAGAGAAGAAAAAAGGCTCAATCAAATGTTAATGAAAAAAAGAGTCCCCCTGAGGCCCAAGTCAATCAGGAACTTAAATGTATAAAACTAGATCTTAAATATTCAGGTTAGGTATCAGGGTAAGGGAGGAAAAATCTAAAGTAGCTGAAAAATTCCTAAGAGCACATGGAAATTGAGGGTTTTTTGTTAGTTGTCTTACCTAAGTTCTATAGGTCACAAGACTATGAATGTCCTAATAAAAGGAAACACATGTATTCACACTTCATAGACAGTCCTCATCTTTATCTCTCTTTCCAGAACAGTATAACTTAAATTGTTTGTGCTGGATAACTTTAGTGTCAACTTGACACACCTGGGTGGAGGGAGCCTCAATCGGGAAATTGCCTCTATTGGACTGGCCTGTGGCCATGTCTGAGGGGCATCTTCTTGATGAGTGATGTGGGAGGGCCCAGCCCACTGTGGGTGGTGCCACCCCTGGGCAGGTGGGCCTGTGTTGCATAAGAAAGCAGGCTGAGCAGGGTCCAGAGAAGCAAGCCAGTAAACAGTGTTCCTCCATGGCCTGTGCTCCAGCTCCTACCTCCAGGTTCCTGCCCTGAGTTCCTACCTTGGGCTCCCTGATGAACTGTGACCTGGGAGATGTAAGATAAACAAACCCTTTCCTCCCCAAGTTGGTAGTGGTCAGAGTGTTGTGTCACAGCAATGAAGTACAAACTAAGACATTGTTCTAGTGAAGGTAACATGGAATTCCATGGTCTAGTCATTCGGGATGAAAAATCCAGAAACATTTGCTCCCTCCCGTTCTTCCTTATCTCCTAAAACTCTCTATTTAACTCTCTTAACCAAGACAGTAATCCCAATGTCACATCTCCAGGTACATTTGGCAGTTTGAAGAGTGCCACTAAAGTCTCAATCCCCCAAACAAGTGTCAGGGACACGTCTTATCATGACAGGTCATCCATTACCGCTACAGAGTTTCAGCACTGCTGGCATGGCCCAAGCTATCTTCAGCTGTGATTCCTTACTAATATTGTGCAGAGAAGAAAGCAGACCCATGGGATGTCCCCTCTACCACCAGAGAACTCCCTTAGCATGTCTATTTCTGATCATTCAAACTCTTCCTCATAAGCTCACCTTTTTCATAGCATTCTATCTCCCATTGATAGAAGCCCTGCCCAACCAAATTGGAGGGGAAAAGAAAAATGGTCATTTTTTTTCCATATTAGCTGACTTTTTCTGGTTTGTGAATCTTCCTCAAGCTATTACCTCTGTTGGGAATGGTGCTGCTCCACTTATATCCATCTGTTTCCTTCAGAATTTAAGATTACATTTCCCGTCTTCCTCATAGTAGGTGAATTCTTAGTATGTATCTACATCCTTTCAAATGTTTTGCACATAGTAGACATGGTAAGCACCATTGTAGGGATGAATTACATCACACACACGGACAGACAGACAGACACACACACACACACATACACCATGCTGAGCTTTTAATTCTCCATGTCTAATTCCAGATAACTTGGACTTCCGTAAATTAATTATGGAATGGAATTTAGAACAGCTGAACTTCTCAAATCCTAGTCTTTACTAGAATTCATTCAAGGCTCTAGAGCTTCCATATTTTCTGATTGACTGTGAGTCTCAACCCTAAAATTTCCTTCAGTACAGTTTTAACTGTTTTTCTTTTTTTGCTCATCTTAATAATTGTTAAAAAAGAAAGAAAAAAATCTACATGTACAGAAGTTTTAAAAAGTGAGAAAAGATTTAACAAACACAGCAAGTATCTGAACCTATTCCTTTGGGAAGAAAAAAAGAAATTAATGTCATCATAATTTTATATAAGATGATAAATTTTGCCTAGTTTTAAACTTAACATAGAACATGGGGCCAGTTTACTATATAATATACAGAGCTACAAGAATGAAAAAAAACCAAACATGTAATAAAATGACAAGTGAACTTTACCCTTGGAGATACTATTACTTACCCTTACAATATTCAATAGGGATGAATAAATAACCAAATATCTGAGGCCTGAGTCAAAGCACACTTTTCAGTCTTTTTCCTATACTGTTTTCAGGCCTTTTTCTATACTAGACTTCACTCTCTGAAAAAGCTGAAAGAGAGTGTTTTGAGAATGTTGAGAGGATATCACGAAGAGGGACCGGGCAGCAATGGCTGGCCTTGCTGTTTCCTGGTAGAAAGCTTTCCAAAATAACTGCTATCTTGAGTACTCAAACTTTACAGCAGAAAGAGATTCAGAAGGAATTTGGATTAAGTTACTTCACAAGGAATTATTTTATGAGCTATTCTTCGGAAAGATGTCCTAAATTCTTGAAGCTGGTATTGTAAAATAACATGTATGGTTTTTAATGCCTTCAGTTTTATCTTCAGTGCAAGAAAATGCATGCTACACCAAACTGATATTCTAAACATCTAATGTCTCATAGGGGGAATTTACTTTGCAATGGTAGAAAATCTCACAAGACACTTCTGGCATATATGTAGGTACAACGAGGTTACAGTGTTTTATCAAGTGGCCATGAACAAGAGATTAGAAAGTGAAGTGAGATGTGGGTAAAACCAAGAAGAGATGGTACAGTTCAAAAATACTCTGGCCTGCCAATGATACTTAGGAGGAAAGAAAACTCAGAGTGATTATTACACAGCCACTTAGTGACTAAAGTGTGAATACAAACAATCTACAGAGCTTTCCACGTTACGGGACGATTTTTGTTATACTATTCTGTAAGGAAGTACCACATATACAACACCATGCCCATAAAGTCCTGTGGAATATCATGAATGTGCTGGTGGCTCTAAGGAAAAAAAAAATCTATGTATTCTAGGAATTAGATAATAGTGAATTATTCATCCTTTGCTCAATATCCCCAATAAAAATCTAAATTGTTGCTTGCTAAATTTGAAAAACAGTACCAGACACCTTTCTTCAAATCGTTCTTTATTTTTATTTTATGCATATGAATGTTTGCCTACATGTAAATGTGCTCATGCATGCAATGTCCATAGATGTGAGAAGAGGGAGCCAGATCCCCTGGAACTGCAGCTAAGGATAGCTATTAACCACCATGTATTAACCACCAGTGCTGGGGACTGAATTTGGGTCCTCTGCAAGAGCAGCCAGTGCTCTTAACTGTGGAGTGTTCTCTCCAATCCCTTCCAATTATTCTCGACAGCAACATTCATTACTTCTGGAATTTTGGAAGTTAGTAGAAAAATGGGCTTTATTTTTCCTGTGCTAAACCTTTTGCTTCTCATGACCTGTTTCTAGGAGTAAATGCCAGTCTTTTAGATGAAGTGTTACACAGAAAAGTGGAGCACAGACATTCAGGGAAACACAGGCAAACATGTAGCGCTGGCACTGGGATTATAGTTCTTGCTCCACAAAGCTAACCTGCTTCTCTATCAATCACTGTCCCAATGTGCACCTTTACCAGGAGAGATTAGCAAACTTTGGAAGACAATTTGCAGCAGGGAGGGTTTTGTCTTGAATCTTTCATACACTTATATTTACCATGGTAATAATGCCTTGGACATTATTCAGAACTTCGAGTCTTCTGGTAGAAAAAACACAAAGGCCACTGTATGCTGACTCTGTAAACTATGGGAAGAATAAGGAGTTGGTGGACACTTCTTTATCTACTTCTCATCCTAACCCAAGCTTAGTAAAAAACCTAGCTTGGAAGAAAAACTTGCAAAGCCAGGATACCTTTAAATTAATTTATTCATCTTTTACTTACTAATTAAGTGGCATTGAACATAATATATAATCTCTGTGACTCTCAATGAACTCACCTGAAAAGGTCAAGAAGATTATGGATCTCACAGGATTGTTCAAAGGATTAATGAGCTCATATCCACATATAATTGAATAAGCAAGCACTGGTTACAACTGTAGGTTCTCAATAAATGTTGACTTTTCAGTCGCTGTTGGCATTCCAAACATTAGTTGGATTAAACTGACCAAATTCACCTACCACTGAAATGTGTCCTATTTGGGAGAAGAATGTGGCAGCTATTTTAACTAACTGATATGCTACATAGAATTTTAAAATAAATATTTTTATTCAATTTTGAGTATTTTATATAATGTTATTCAATTATATTTACTGCCAGCTCCTCCCAGATCCACTCTATCTCCCTATGTCCCCCAAATTTGAGTTGACTTAAAAAAAAATCATATAGACTCCAACTTGTGCTGTCCATATACCCCTGGTGTGGAGCTATCTACTGGAGCATGGACAACCACCAGGAGTCACACCCTTGAAAACCCACTCTCCCTCTCTCCACATAGAATTTTATAAAATGGAGGAAAAGTAAAGTTGGGAGAGGGAGCTGAAGTCACGTGTATGAGCCAACCTATACTAGATAGGGGCCACTAGTGCATCAAAGCTAGGTTCACAAAATGATGATCAACTCATCTGAAGTGAAGCTTGTTTCTCAAAAGTGATGCATGTGTTCTAAAACTTGGGACAGGAGGAAAGTCACTAAAAATTAGACCAAATTTGGTTGATGAAAGCTGCCAAGCATATATGACAGATGGGAAATAATGGCAGAACATGTAATCAAAGAAGGCTTGACCTTGGCTAAGTGGATTCTTCCAACAGGTGCAATTAGAAGCTGCCATATGGACTGCAGAGTAGTGACCCATAGAACAGTGACTCCAGAGACAGCAAAAGGAATCTACTGCCAAGCAACATCTCTCTCACCCTCACCTTAAATATTGAAAGTATACCCTTAAGATACATCTCTGCTGCAATGCCTTTAGACTACTAATGTGATCCTAGGTCAGTCTTTTACATGGGAGAGAGTTGAAGAGGGGGAGGATGAAGATTTTTGCATGCTCCAATGACAGCAGAAGAATGGTAGGTGTGAGATGAGTGACCCAACAAAGAAATAGTTGTGGACCTGGCAAGATTTAGGTTGGAAAGATAAAATGCTTATTTCATTGGAAGGACTGTCTCTGAGGGTCTCTGTTTCTATTGATAGAAACCTAGAGACTGAATCTTTCTTCAAACACATATAGGAGTGTTGTGCATCCAATGCAATCATTTGTAATATAAAACTTATAGAGTTAATACAATTATAATTGTTAATATATTGATAAATTACTCTATACTTGGTCCTGTGCATAATGTTACATATTCATTCCATTTAATATTTGCCAGAACCCTGTGAGGGCTACACATTGTAGTTCCCAATTTATATCTAGGAAAACTCAGGTTTGGGACAATCAGCTTATTTGTTAAATGACAGAGCCAGTATTAAAATTCATCTCTATCAGACTTGAGAATCTGGGGTTTAATCGCCAGAATTCACCAGAACATCTATCAAAAGGAAGCATGAGTGGAAACATAGAAATCTGAGACTCCTGTCTACAAATGGCAAAAAATTGAAGATAGACACCTGTGGAACTGAGAATTTCTCTTCCAGCATGGTGAACAAAACAGCATGCTTTCAAATGGACACCTGACTTACAATCAGAATTTTCCCACTGAAAACTTATTTATCAATATAGCTACTTAGGACAATGTCATAATAATAAGCTAATTTGTTATCATTGTTAATTATAAAACACATTAAATCATAATACAGCAACAGCAACAAGGATGATAAACTACCTCTGGCGGTAAGAAAGGAACTCAGGCAGACAATTCCAGACTTATATCATCAGAGTATTGGCACATTAACAATGATGGATGTGTGAAGTAAGTGGCTATAAATCTTGTAGCAGGGACTCCTGAACATCAACTTGAAGTGAGATGATTGAGCACTCTGCTTTCACCAGATAGCATTTCACATATTCAGTACAGCAGCCATCATCTGCTCAAAGGCAATGAAGTTGTTTAAGGAAAGTTCCTATGTCTGCCCTACTTCTTTCCATATTGCCCATCTGGAAACACAATTTAATTTAAAGGATCTAAGAATCTATTCCTTCATACTGTCTTACAAAACAGAGGCAATGTGTTTTACTACTGCCTCCATCTTGAAATGCAAACCTACAAGCTGTTACTTTTATTGTAGTTATTTGTGCACGTGTGTGTGTGTGTGTGTGTGTGTGTGTGTGTGTGTACGCCCACCCAGGTGCATATGCTGTGGTACACATGTGGAGGTCTCAACTTGCTACATTTGCTGCTGTCTGTTCTCTCCTTCTATCATGTGGGTCCCAGGGATGGAACTCATCCCATATTTTCAGGTTTGGTGGCAAATACTTCACCCAGAGCCGTCTCAACAGCCCTTTATTTATTGGTTTTTTGATAACCAAACTTCTGACCACTTGACATCCTCAAAGATGGCTTTGATATCACCAAAATGATGAAGATTGAAAACAAAGTACTTTTTCCAAATTTCTGGTTGATTCTAATCCTGTGAAGTCTGGCTAAGAAGCCTTCTAAATGCTCAATCCCTTCAATGATTCCTTGCATAAAAGTGACATTCTGGGTTTGTTTGTTTTGTCTGTTAGTCATTTTTTTAAATATATACTTTTTATTTTTTAAAAGAAGCATTTCATTACAGCTTTAACATAATAACAGTTTCCAGAGCAAAGGTACATCTCTTTCAAAAGTGGCTATAAAATTTTTAGGTTTGCTGTTGAATTAATACAGTTATACAATATTGAACTCAGTATAAGCCCTGTAAGACATAAAATTGAATGAGTTTTTAACCTTTAAAAAAGACCTCCATTTCATTTTAAAATATGCTGTTTCTTACAGAAAGACTCACTTTTTTTTCCTAATAACACTGTGATATTGGCACATGCGTCTCTAATCTGTGTGTATCTGATTATTACAAGTCATAACCGGTTGCACTTGGATCCTTGGCACCTGTGTATGTCTATAGAGTCATCAGGTAGATTTCAATGGTAATGTTTATCACCTCTACCAATTAACGTGATGTAAGTTTTTATGCTTCCTCCTCAAATATAATTCATTTTTAAAATTTTGTTGATTTTTTTAATGTGTATATATTACGCAGAACATCCCAAACCATCTTATTCATCTATACACCCACTTCCCAGGTGGCACCCTCCCATACCCTTCCTCCCCCCACTAGAGCCCTTATACTCTGTCATCCCTGCTACTTTCCACTGTGTTGTCAGCACCCCTAGCCGTTCCCAACTACTTGTCCATCCACTGAATCTAGTCAGCCTATCTAGAGGTCTTTGTTTTAGGAAGGTCAGCTGTTCCTCATCTAGCAGCAATCAGTTGTCACTAGTCCTTTAGATAAGATTGGGGTCTGCTGTTCTTTTACTCAGTTCTATGCTGGGTTACTATCTGGGAGTCGCTTGGGCCACCCTGGCCAACAACTCAAAAGAAGGTATCTCCTATCTGACACTGTTACTTGTTATGTGGCCTTTAGCTATACATATGGATTCTTAAAAAATATTGGCCCCTTTAATCTTTGGTTATACTTTCCTTTTAGGTGTTTAAGGCCATACAGTTGGCCCAGATAAACCAATTTATATTTACTCTTAAGGGCATTTGAGGATCTGTTCCTCAGGGGTCACATGGGCTTAGGAGGAGCCCATGGCTCCTTTCTTTTACCAGTTCCACCTATGTGAAGATAAGTCAAAGGTTCTGCTTGACCATGGTTGGCTTCACTTGGAAGCATGGAGGAAATGATTCCTCTGTGTTGACCCTCCTCTTTGTAGACTGGACACTGGTTCAAGTCATCTCGTGGGGTCTCCATGGCCTCCTTGATCAAGAGGACAGGTGACCCGCCGCAATTACAGGACATTTTGAGAGATGCTCATAGTCCCCTGGAACTAGTCTACCTAGGAAGGCAAGGAGCAAAACCTGTCCTTTATGTCCCTCTGACCAAATTAGTATAGGCCTCAAAGTATGTCTGTTAAATATCCAAGAAGGTTAGTTCCACCAGTCTGGTACTTTTAATTACTGTGTGTCATGTAGATAAATCTTGGGCAAAGACAAATTGTTCTCAGATAAACCTTGCCTAGACATATATTTCTTGATCTGGTATGTATAATTTGTCAGTAGGTTGTTAGGCTAATATGATTCTCTCTGGTTTTTAAAACTAGCTAGGTATTATTTATCTCTTGCATTGTCTAACTCCTCCACTTGGTCCAAATTCTTGGCCTCTCAGATCAGTAGTCTAGGCAACGACTGACTCGCCTGGTTTCCAAAGTTCCTATAACAAGTATGTTTTTTGCTTTGTGCTTTCTTGCTGAAAGTCTTATAGGTCCAGGTCCCTTAGAAGAACATGTGGCTTGAGGTCATAATCCAACTTAATCAACTCAGAGGTTTGGTAAATACTACACCTAAAGATTCTGTACTGGCTTATAAGAACCAAACACATGGGCCTTTACCCAACTCCAAATTCAGTGAAGTTGCATTAGCATATTAAATTTGACCAGGTGAGAGCATCTTACTTCTCACAAAAAAGAAACTTGACCCTGCCTCAGAGAGCCCTCCCTGGAGACTGCCTCAGTCTCCAATCATCCACCACTGTATTTACTTCCATTGATAAAGACTTGGCAGAGGGCACCATCTAATGCACTATCCCTTAGCAGAGGTTACCAAAGGGGTTTCTCCCTCCCAATTGTCATGAAAGCAAATGGTTCTATAAAGGATATTTGTGTAGTATGTTTTAGTTTGAAAAGAGAATTAAAACAAAAGCTTAAAGAGTTGTTAAATAGTAAAGCAAAATAAAATTTACAATCATTTTAAACACTTCCAGAGGCTGCTCATTAAATCCTTTTCTATAAAATGACTAAAACAAAAGAGAAGTTTTTCTTCTTACTTCCAATTTTCCTATATTTTATGTGACACGAATACTTTTTTATATAACTTTTCATCCACAAAAAATCTGAAGGTGTGATTTGAGCAGATTATAGACAGTGGTGGTTGTACTGTGATTACAAAATCACAATACAATTGCAAGATACCTGTTCCACCTACAGCTCTAATGACTTCCCTGTTCTGTCTCCTACAGGACTACTAGAGAAATTTCTACTGCTTTATTTGTACAGAACACCTAACATTTTAATTGAAAGATTTGTACAAAAATAGCCACTGGTTAAAAATTTTATGACATTTATTTATTTATTCACCATGGCACACATGTGGAGGTCAGAGAACAAATTTGAGGCATCATTTCTCATTTCATCTTTTTTGAAAAATTAAATTTTTTTAAAAGAACACTTCAAATCTTAATCTGTATTCAAATGTGCTTTAATAAGTTTTACCTCTCGGGATAATTCAAAATCACTACAGATTCCATCAAACACTATGTCTTGGAGAGAACACTAATTGAAAAAGACCCGAGGTGGACTTCCAGCTTTGCCACAAGGAGATCCTAAAACTCGGGGCAAATTCTGTAATTGTGCTATTTCTGTAATTGTGAGAAGCTTGTTCTTTCATTTGTGGAAGAAATCTAGGAGGTGTCTAGGCCCTACCTTCTCTGGTAGAGGACTTTCTTTCTGTTCTGTCTCTGTCTCTGTCTCTGCTCTGTCTCTGCCTCTCTCTCTCTCTCTCTCTCTCTCTCTCTCTCTCTCTCTCTCTCACCCTTCCTCCCTCTCCATCAGGTCTTAGGGGTGGCCTACAAAAACCTCCTTCTCAGCTACAATCACAATATAACCTGCCATGCATTGTTTGAGTTAATTAAAGGGAAGCGATTTACACTTTGCCTTTCAAACCTTGCTAACCTCCAGTTCTAACTCCCTTCTCTGCATGTGGCTCATAGAAGGGTGCAATGCTCAGGCACAGGGCATTCTTGGGCCTGTTCTCCCTGAAATATTTGCTGTCAACTTTCTTTCCCACACTTCATGATTAGAATGGGCGGAATTCTGATTCAAGCTTCTTGTTCCCCCAAGTCCCCGCCCCTTCCACATTCAGGCTGGGATCTTTGTTCAGTTTTCTAACAGCAACTTTGAAGAGCTGACATGCTAGCTGTGGATAATGGTTATGGCCTCTCTGCTAATCTCCACCTCCAACCCCCAACCCCACTCCTTCCCAAAGAGCTTAAGAGAAACAGCTAGAGAGAGTCATTTCACTGATAGACTAATTAATTAAAGCCATGGTATGTTTTTACATAGAACAGAACTTTTCACACCCAATTTAAACATGTTTTTGGCATCAAATGTACTTTTGTGTTATTACTGTCCCCGTGTCTCAGTTCTCTGTGGGTCATCCAAGATATTTATAAATTGCTCAGTTCTTAGGTTGAACAACCTTGTGTGGCTTCTGTTTACTCATCAATACACTTCCTCCAGAAAGACCACCAACATCTACCTCTGTAGCGCAGGTTTGGGGCACCCCAAACCTTCCCTTGTCCTCTCAGCTGCTATGTTTTGGATTTAGAGGAGGTTTCTGTATCTTTGCATCTGAAGCTGCATTCTCATTCTCCCTCTCTCTCTCTCCCTCTCTCTCTCTCTCTGTCTCTCTCTCTGTGTGTTGTATGTGTGTGTACATGTTTGTGTGTCTATACATGTGAGAGGGATAGAGGTTAACATCAAGTATCTTCTTCTATTGCTCTCTCTCTTATTTTTCGAAACAGACTATCCTTCAGAATCTGGAGTTCACAAACCAGGTTAGTCTGGCTGCCCAGAAAGCCCCAGGAATCATCTTCTCATCACCTTCCAGCTCTGTGACATGCACACTGTTCCTGGTGGCTTTTTATATTGGTGCTGGGAAATCCAAACACAGATCCTCTTGTTTGCATAGCAAACATTTTACTGACCAAGTCCCCTTTCCAGTCCCTACAGTCTTAATTTTATCTTAGTTCAAGAGATGGAGAAATGGTTGTAGGGAGACTCAGTAACTTGCCTGAGGACACATAAGTGTCAGACCTAAGATTTGAAACTGTACGCCACACTCTGAAGTCCAGAGACTGCATGGCTTCTGGCTCCATAATAAATACCTAAATGCCCCAATTCAATATATATTAAAGCACTTGGAACATTTGTGCAATTTATTTTGTATCTATTTAGCAAATTTTCTCTGTACATCATTATTTACCAGTATCTCTCCACACTTTCTTGGTGCCTGTTTAAAAAAACAAACCTGTTTTTGGTCCCCTGTCCTTACATTTCAAATGTCCATTTCCATTTCTCAAGTGTGCATGTTACCCATTCTTCGATAACTACCTCAGGTGACTCTACCTAGCTACTCAGTTGATCAAGGAAGGGTTTCTCTTCTCTAATCTTTAATGTATACTACTGGCTGATTTACTATTCTTGCTAGGTAAGTATCTTGTATGCCTAGTCCTACAAATCAAAGATAGCATGAGCTTTTATTAGTCCCTCACTGAGCCACAGCAGAAGTTTAGTATGAGACATTCCATTCTTGTCACCCTTGAAAATTCTTGGGGCAATATGTACATTGATAATCTCATTGGCAAGTTGGAATAAATACATTATTCTAAAACTCACCAAGGTCCTTTGTTGAGAGGACCTGGCTTGGTGTAATTCTGCATACTGACCACCAGAGGGCGTACTTTCCTTTCTTATTCAAGTCTATCCAACACCAGAAATGGAGTCTTTCCAAAATCTGGAAAAAAACATCTTTGATGCCGCTCCTCTCTCTCCACGCCACCCACGCCACAACATGGAGCCTTCAACATGACTAAGTTGAAGGTGATTGAGGAAGATCCCTTCAACACTTAAGGTGTTCACTAAGCATGAGTCCAGGGGTAAGAAAGGATGGGGAGACTGGGAACGGGAAGACCAAAAGTATCAATGCGTAGCAAAGCCTCCACATGACCTGTCCACATTTGGCATATTAATACCTTCATGCTGGGAAGGATGAACACAGGGAACCCTTTAGCTGCCTTTCCTGTTGGGATTGTAGGAGATCTGTTCTTAGAGAAACTGCAAGTACAAGTCTATTAATATCCTTTAGTCCCTGCAATGCCCCAAATATCTTGAGAACCAGATTTCTCTCCCATGTGAAAAGACAGCCTACCTCAGGGTTCGTTCTGAAATCTGACAGCTTTACAAGTAGGGTGGTGAGTGGCCTTTCTTTCTTTGCAAGAAGAGTATGGAGATGTGCCTATTCATAGAAATCTGAGGGAGCTGACACCTGGTTCCCCAAAAGCGTAGCTTCCCTTTAACCGCATTCCACTGACATTTATAGATTATGATTATTTTTGATAGTGAGAAACAAAAGGGGAATGTTAATCAGAATTGTAAAGCATAAGCTTTTATCCAGATCCCCCCTGCTCCCAATGAAAAATAAATCTTATTTTCAGGATGGATGAGCAGCACCCAGAGGCAGAACATCACTCTCTCCTCCTGGAAAGAGATGGCTTTGCCCCAAGACTCCTGTCTGTTTCTCAACACTCTCATTTCTCCAGGCTTTCCTCTTCTCCCAGAACTGCAGAGGCCATGTCCAGACAGCCACACAAAGCTAACGGTTGCTTGAGAAATGACAAAGTGCTTTTTGAGCAGTACACTGGTCTGCTCCCTTAAGTGCTGGGGAAAAGGCCATTAAATTCCATTCAAGATGCAACTTGAGTAAAATTTGACATGTTGAAAGTTAATGACTTTATTATGCTTTGTGGTTTATAATTTGGTCATAAGCCATGGCATGTTGGGCACATTCTTTCAGACAGTTAAGAATTAGGAGGCCTAAAGGCTGTCAGCTTTACCAGACGGTCATTAACTGGAAATGCATTGTTTAATCAAGACACACTTGAAGGAAAGGCTCACAGACATATTTTCACTGACCATAAACTTCTTTATACCTACCTTTCAGGAAGAGGAAAGAACCGTGGAGGAAGGTGTGCTGAAAGGAAAAGTTCGCCTTACCGACTTTCCAGCTGTCCAAGACAACGGTGCGGTGGCAATGTGCACGCTGGTGTGGACTCAACTTACATCGGAAGAGACATAATCATGTATCAACAACACATCAATTCATATCCACATGCAGTAGTCTCGTCAGCATGCTTGAGGCCACATGGCAAGCCAAAACTAGACGCAATATTTCATTGAGGCGAAAATTAAAATATGAGGGTTAAACAAGAGTAGAAATTACAAGGAAGGGGTAGAGGAAGGCATGGGAAGGAGTCTGAAAAGTAGCTACATTAATTTTGTCCACTCCTACTGACAGTAAGTGAATTCATTTTCACTGCATCGTGTTCAGGAGACACTGAGGTAACCTCAGAGCTGCTAGGAAACTCAACGCTTATGTTTAATGACACACCAGAGAACCCAGGTTAGGTGATAAGTAAGATAAATGAATTCATGGAAGGATTTCGTTGTATAACCACCTGTTTATGAGCAAAACCCAATCATAAAAGCATCTGTAAGCAGAAAACATAGAAACAATATTTTGTCCTTTTGACATACACGATGGTATTTAAATCCCAGAGCAGCACCAAAGATTGTAAAGAACTGATTATAATTGTCATAATTAACCGTATGCACTTCTCCACTATATTGTACAGCTTCGCAACTGGCAGATTTGATCAGGTATAAAAGAAACAGAGCTTTTAGAATCCCAGGAGATGGAGGAAACGACCCTAATCCAATTCTACTCATTCTAAATTACTGTGGGTAGAGGCACGTTAATTCCTCAGCCATTTCAAATATGGAAAACATTCGTAGACAGGACACAATTGGCATCTAAATTCATATTAGCTTTGGCTTCTTTGCCATTTTGGATGTGCTGTGGGAGGAGGAAGTTGTAAAAGAATGGAAATGATGGGCAGATAGGATGTTTATGAGCACTGAAGCAGATGTTCTCAAAGCCATTTCTTAGAAGATGTGGAATGGCTGCATGAAAGAAAGCACGCATGTCTTAAAGAAACAAACTTACCTGCCAACTTTGAAGATGTCTAAATCATTCATTGGTTGGAATTACTTCTCTCTCTCTCTCTCTCTCTCTCTCTCTCTCTCTCACACACACACACACACACACACACAATATGCTCATACTCTGGGAATATCTAGGCTTAACATGTATTATTTATCTTTTAATAACTCACATAATCCCAATGACATACTAAGTTATGAAAATAACTTCCAAATTCTCTCAATTGAAGATCAAGGTGTATAGGTAGAGAAGTAGTAGATTCCAACTATAGAATGTGAATCTCTTAAAGGAGCAACTGTCAACAAGTGCAAAACCCCATGGTGTGTAATAGAGCAGTGGTAGAAGAGACTAGACAGCGACAGAGCCACGGCCCTGCCCCATAGCCGTTCCAGCCACCTATCCTCCCCCTTTACATCAGCTCATAAAGTGGGAAATGATACAAATTCAAGATAAATGTTAGTTCCACAAGCAGGAAAACTGAACATAAGACAGGGAGGGAGAATAATTATGGGGAGAGAGAGATGAGAGAGAGAGAGAGAATATTAAACAAGATGCAGAAAAGATGTGACTGTAAGAACTAAAGTGACCACAAATAAGACTTTGTAGAAGGATGCATGAAAGGTTACATTTTAAAAACTTCTTTGACCTTAATTGCATTATCTGTATTTATGAATGTAGGCAATATTTCTTATTAGTTGTCTCCTAATTTAGATAGTTATTTCAAGTCACAGGAAAAGCCCATTAAGTCAACAGTATAGAGTAACATAAAACTTGGATATCATATTTGTAATAATACACTTTGGTGAATGAATAGTGAGACTTCCATACATACAAAGTTCGATTAAGAAAGAACTTGGAATATGAGTCTATAATTAATCCAAGCGGGAATTCTGTAACTGTAGATGACAAATTCTGTCCTCCTTATTTTCATTCAGCCAAAGAAGATTGCTGCAACCATTTGTTTCCCTTTTTATTTGTGCTTTTGTTTTTGTTTTTGAGACAGTGTTCCACTTGGAGACCAGGCTGGCTAAAGACTCACAATGTTGTCCAGGCTGCCGTTGAACTTACAGCAATCCTCCTGCACCAGCATCCCACATGCTGCAGTCACAGCGTGAGCCACCATGCTCAGCAATTGCAAATGATTTTTTTCCAGGCCTGTCATGGAAACATCACTGGTTTGATACTCAAACTATCACTTGCTATTATTTAAAGAATTTGACACTGCATAGTAATCTGTGATAAAATGTGCTAGCATACAGGAAGCAGCAGCAGAAAGAAGGCAGGAAGACATTAGTGGCCAACATATAGTGGCCATCTGAATATAAAATCATGGATGCCTATAAAACCATGTGTAATGATGACACAAATATAAATAAAACCATTCCACTGTGCCTCAAGAATATTTTTCATTCAAATCACCAAATGTTAACAAATCCCTGACCAGATACAACGTAAAACTTTTCTTCAAAGTAATGCTTTTATAAATCTGCTTTATCCTATCATGTCTAGAACCATGGAAACACATGGCTAGGGGCTAGGTTTGTACCATGTCTGGAATCATGGCAATATGTGGCTAGGGGCCAGGTTTGTGGAACACTCATTTATCTCTTTCATTTTTTCACAGTCAGTCTGTAAATCTGGTATTAGTCTCAGTTCACAGATGAGAGCTCTGAATTTCAGAGCAGTAGGATAACTGGCCCAATCATCAAAAATTAGTCAGAGAACAAGGACCTGAATTCAGGCTTAGTGGGTTGAATGACAGACCCCAGAGAGATATGCGTGTGTCCTAATCCACAGAACCCATGAACATTACCTGCATGGCAAAAGAACGGATATGATGTCACAAAGAGGAAATTAAGTCAACTGTCTTAGAGATGAAGCTTTTCTTGGATTAGTCGGGTGGATCTTGACTGCAATCACATATATTAGAGACAGAGAGGAGCGAGCATGTGCAGGGAAGAGGGACAGAGCCTAGAGTGACGCAGCTACAATTCAAGCAATGCTGACAGACTCCTGTCGCAGAATGCCGTCCTCCGTCCTCCAAACACGATAGTCATAACATCTACATTGGAGCAAATGTGACTATTTGCAAAAGGCCTGAAAATTCAGGTCAGTTGGCATTCCTTCATAGAATAAGAGAATGAGAAGGGTCCTTAGACCTTCACCTGGCATTCCAGTCAATTCTTCCTACATTTTCTTCCCAGCTATATATAATTGTGCTCAAGCTACACATGGTCTTGTGGGTTTTAGGAGGTGGTAGAGTATATAGTGTAGAAAATTAACTGAAAGGGGACTCCATTTTTCCATCTATGCAGTGATGGGGATGTCATCCATGAGGAGGTGAGAATTTTTGGTGACATGAGTGCTTCAGGGCCGGCTACGCTCCTCCCAGTATCCCTTACCCATTCTCTGTAGGCAAGCCAATACACTCCTTGGTTCGTCAAGTTGGGGTTAGGTGGAATTCTTACTTTGGTCTGTCATTAGTGCCCTATTGGGGTGAATTGAGTCTGTTTGAGTCCACTTGGGAAAGTTCACATAACATGTCCAAAAGGTAGAAGAAATAAGAATCTCCACCAGAGTCTCTAAAGAAAGTGATGCTTGCCAGTACGTTGACCTCAGACCTCCAGCCTCCAGAATTGGGATAGAATAATGACATAGAGCTAAGTCGCTGCTGCTTAGCAGTGACTTGCCAAGCAGCCTTAGGCAACTGACACACCAGATCATCAGGTAAACTTTGTGCAATACCCGTCAAGCTTGATGGCTATAGACCTTGGAGCACAGCTCTCCAGATGTTCTTTGTGTCAACACTGACTCAGGGTTCTCCATACAGACTTTCATTCTAGGCTCTTCAGCCTGAAGATGAAATATGATCCTTCCTATCTAATTAAAACTATTCCATTAATACTAAAGAATACCACAATTCACAGGAGTGACTCCTTCCTCCTCTGAGGTAAATGGACTGAACCAAGCAGAGTGAGAAAATGAATCTTCCTTTCTTGCTCTTTCATTGACTCTATACTGACATCAAAGAGACTGATCCTATAGCTGATCCTACATGCCCAGGATTAAATCTGGAAGAGTGAGGGTTCATTTGTTGTAAAAGACTTTAACTGTCTTTCTGGCTCTATGGGTCTCTATAATTATCTTTCTGTTTCACAATAAATACGTATTAAATGAATAAAGGACTAAATCAGTGAATTAAAACATTGCTATGCCTAGAGCCAAAATAATCAAGCCTCATTGTATCTCAGTAACAAGTACTGAGGCCAAAAAGAATTGTCATACCAAAATATCACTTTACAGGACAATAACTAGAAAAGATTATAAATGATCAGATTAAAGGGAATCAATAACTAAATCTATGGTAAGGATACAGCTGAGCTCCCTAGGATGAACTCTCAGAGAAGTATAATTCAGTATAAGAAAAAGAAAATCTGACCAATGAAACCTGAAGGAAAATTTTGAATCCCAAGAAAACAAATTAGTCTTGTTATTGTTGTACTTTCTTTGATCAAACAGAATTCTAAGTACTTTTCAGCATGAAGTCAGTCAATCCTCAACTTCAGCTCTGAGGAATCTATGATCCATACATTATAGTTGAGAAAATAGGTAACAAACCTCACTAAAACTAAAATGTTGGGACCTGGTGGCTCAAGCTTATCATCTCAACTACTTGGAGACTGAACCAGAAGGAATACAAGTTCAAGCCCTGCCTGGTCTTCAGAGAAACAAAGTCAACATGAGTAACTCAGTGAGATCCTGTTTGAAATTTTACAAAGAACTATGCTGTAATTCAGTGGTAGAGTGGTGAAGGACTTGCTCAGCATATACAAGGCCCTAGGTGTGGTCCATAGGACCACAAAATAAAATCTGTCAACCAACCAAAAAAAGGCCTCACTAAAATTGAACAGGAAATAAAGTAGTTAACTGGAAAGACAAAGTGGCTATTATAGCTATGATATGTGAGAGGTGATTACCATAGAAGAGTTAAAAAAAAGAACTAGATCCCGGAATCTGAATCTACCAGTTGATTAAAGCATTATTCCATTTTTAAGGTAGACTTGGATAAGTAATATAAATTGAGCATTTTCAGCCACCAGAGATGATGTAGAAAATAAAATAATGAATGAGCCAAGTTTTCTAAAAGGAGACTTTTAGAAAGAGTCTCCATGGGAGAAAAAGAAAAAAAAAATTAAAAAATTCTGATTAAGTGAAATAAAATTATAATTCAATTTGACAAAAATCCATGCTTTATTAAAAATTCCTTTAACTGCAAGCTTTTCCTACCAGTATACTAGTGGGAACATTCACAAAGCGGTGGTCTAGGTCCTATTCAGCTGAGATGATGTCAAAGACTCAGAGCCTAAGAGGTCAACTCTTAGGAGCTCTGGAGCTCCAGAGGCTATAAAGGACTGTGGAGAAAATAAAGCTGGAGACTAGTTTATAAAATAATCCATTTGACTCCAAATACCAATGAATCCAGAGATAATTTCTTACAAAAGCAGAAATGCTTCTCAGTGATGCTAAGTGACCATGTCAGAAATCACTCCTGTCTGCTCTTCTAAACTCTGCGCTAAACAAGTCAACAGACTTTTGCTGCATGATAGAAATCTAAGTGAAATGCTCAGACTTCTACATTTAATGCAAGTAGGTTTGAATAATCACACCACTAAACACCAGCTGCATGGCCTCTGGCAGGTGACTTAAAGACTTCAATTTTAATTTCAGCCTCCTCATAGGTTGCTAAAGAAAAATGCATTAATGTGTGTGACTTGCTTAACATAACATTTGGTATAGAGTTAGTGCTATGGTTTCTAGAGTTTGTATGAGTGTTCTCTAATGGTTCATATGTTAAAGTTCTGTCATCCCAGGGTGACAAGTAGTGGAAGATTTGAGAGGTAAAGTCTAGTGGTAAAGAATTCCTGGGGTCATTGGATATGTGCTCTCAAAGGGGAATGTGATATTCCAGTGTCCCAGTCCCTGTCTGTGTTCTGGATAATGATGTAAGCAATTAGCTCTCACACTCACTCTATGATGCCATGTTTCAATGGGGCCACCCAGTCTTGGCCTGGAATCTCAGGAACTGTGACAGAAAACAAATCCTTTTTCTTCATAACTTAATTGCCTCAGATACATTGTTAGAGTAACACAAAGCTGACTTACACGGTAAATGTCCCATTCTTGACAAGTAGTAGTATTTTCATTTGACTAGCCTAGAACGGTTGTTCATTCTTTTTGTTCTTTCACCAATATTGTAGTTCTCCTTGTTAAGGACACACTTTAGTATTAAATGTCCTGGTTCCCTTAGAGTTAGGCATTATCATATGGTTCATCTAGGCTAACAGAATGTAGGTGGAAATAAAGCATCACTTATGGACAGAAACATTTCAATTTTATTTATTTTTAAGTGTATGAATATGATGCATGTATGTATGTAACTGAATCCATACATGCAATGCCCCAAAAGACCAGAAGAGCGTGTTGGATCTCCTGATACTGAAGTTAGGGATGGTTGTTAGCCGACCATGTGGGTGCTTGGAACTGAACCTAGATAATCTTTGAGAGCAGCCAGTGCTCTTAATCTGTCCAGTCTCAAGGACAGAAACAATTTGAGGCTATTCACAATGTTCTTTATTCTTTCCTGTTTCTGGGGTAACCAGCAACATTTTGGTTGGAGAAGGCTTCCTTGACTTATGTCCCTGAGTATATACAACAAAATATGGTTCATCTAGGCTAACAGAATGTAGGTGGAAATAAAGTATCACTTATGGACAGAAACATTTCAATTTTATTTATTTTTAAGTGTATGAATATGATGTATGTATGTATGTATGTATGTATGTATGTAAATGAATCCATACATGCAATGCCCAAAAAGACCAGAAGAGCATGTTGGATCTCCTGATACTGAAGTCAGGGATGGTTGTTAGCTGACCATGTGGGTGCTTGGAACTGAACCTAGATAATCTTTGAGATCAGCCAGTGCTCTTAATCTGTCCAGCCTCAAGGACAGAAACAATTTGAGGCTATTCACAATGTTCTTTATTCTTTCCTATTTCTGGGGTAACCAGCAACATTTTGGTTGGAGAAGGCTTCCTTGACTTATGTCCCTGAGTATATACAACAAAATCCCAAAACTCTGACACTTTGTGATAACTGCAAAGTGTGGAGAAACTCCATTGTATTAAGCTTCCCAGGCATGGGCTTTACATGTTACCACAGTCAAATACAACCTATCCTGACTAATGCATTATCTCAGACTTGTTCTCATCTTATCTTACACTGGAGCCTTCAGACCATTTCTATGCTGATTCAATCTCTTGTTTCTGGTGCTTGTTACCTTTATGCCCTTTTTAATAGGTCATAAATCAAGGATGTGTTACCAACTGATGTTCTAGTAGGACAAAGATTGTGGTTTGTAATTACCTTTATAGAACAGAAGTAGAAAGAATGCCAAAAAGGTTTTGACATTTAGTAAATTCCTCTTAGACAATGACAGTGACAGTGATGGTTATTAAGCCATCTTCCTCCTGATGTCACTGTCCACTCTTACTCCCCTCCACTCAAACAGTCCTCTTAGAAGAAAGATGGGTATTTTGAAAACAACTGCCACCAAAAGATAGCTTGTAGGTAAGGATTTGTTCTCTGTTCCAAGCTTATTCTAAGGAAAGAAAAACAAATCTTTAAAGCTGACATTCTTGAGCACCGCACTGATGATCCAATATAAGAAAGAAAATTCAAACGCATTCATGTCCTACAAAGGAACGCCCAAACAATGAGTCTTCATGCACCTTTTCCTTATAGGTGTATTGATGTATAAAAATCCTGAAAGACTGTTTGCATATCTCCAAAAGAAGTAGGAGGTAGTTCAAAGAGTACCTATGCATGCACATATGGGGTCTTTATTCTTACTGAGCCCTCCACCATTCTAAGAAATGAGACCCACTGCTCCAGTGAGGTGAATTAGTGGCCAGAGTGACAAGACTGATCACAGTGCCTTGGATAAGAGGCTGAGGGAGAAAGGTAGGCAGGGATGGAGAATACACCCATCATTTCCACATCTTCCCTTTGCCCTTTCAAAGGGAGGTATGCAAAGTCAGTCCTGGGTGGCACACAGCCTATATCAGGATTTGCAGCTACTGCCTGTCAGCAGCTCCTTATTCCAGAGAGTTAAATGATCAGTAAGAGGATTCAAGTGAACAGCAGGGACAGGTGGAAAGTCAGATGTATTTGGAGAGATCAAGATGAAAAGACCCGTGCTCAGTACTCAGGTGCCTTAAAGAGAAAGAAAAAACCTTCCAGTGACTTTTTATGACCCCTTCCCCCACTACCCCAGTTTCATCTGCCATGCTAGACTCATTTGTTTCTCTCAGCCAAGTTTACTTAAACTTTCTTAAAGACCTCTGCACATCCCTCTATCTATGTAACTCATACTGTCATCCTAAGTGAAGTTGTCATGTTGTGTGCTTGGCAAAGCTTTCCCTGACTCTCCACGGCCATTTAGGACAGAGGTTTGCTGGCCACAGACCTCACACTTAGCCATGTATTTTCACAGCACCGATAGAGCAAAATCTTTAACTTGGCACTGGCATGTCTATATAGTGTCTGTCTCTAGCATAAACAAGCGACTGACGTGGAGGAGGAGATACCTTCTCCCCATTGTAGCCATAAAATTCCAAATTAATCTCAGGTGCCTCTACTCACCTTGACACATCTGTGTTCAGCAGATTAAATATTATGTGAATTAAACTAAAGTGGGGTACAGAATACATACAGTTTCATTTCTCTTCTACAAAGCCATTTCCTTCTTGTCTCCAGTATCTGCTTCCCTGAGGCCTTTCCCCATGGGGATCTATTCACTTGCCTATGGGCAAGTCTTGGCAGGGAAGAATCCCAGTTGAACAGCATTTAGATTATGCACCCACTTAAAAGGTGCTGAGTCAAAGCTTGCCTGTGACTGGGGAGAGGAACTTATTTTTACTCCCAAGAGAAAAGAATTATCTTCCTTTATTGTCAGGCTATAACTTTTGGAATCTGACCAGAGTCTGATGCTAACATAGACTGATCATCAAAGCTTTCTGGAGGCATTTGTGAAAACTTAGGATTCTAAAAGTCCAGCCCCCCCCAACACACATTCATGTATTTTTCAGGAGTCAGTATGAGAACTGGGGTAGGGAATATTTGCAAGAAACACAACCCTTGCATTTGAAGTGTCAGACTGAAGGTCTGAGAACTGTGATAACTCTTTCTAGAAAGAGAACACCAATGCATGGGTCCAGTTCAATTTTCAGAGGCAACACAGCCTAAGGCTTCCAGGCCTTCATTAAAAGAAGGACTGACATCGCTTCTTGGCCTTTTGGCTAAGATCAAGTGTGGAAAAAGAAGGACTGGCATAGGGTTGGGCCAGAGGAAGGAGGAATGAAGTCTTTCTTGTAACTTGGTCTGCCCCTTATCTCAAAGAACTGGATCTTACCAAACTGAGGAGAAGCTGCATAGGAGGTATAGAACCTCACAGCAAAAGGTGTGGGAGTTAGTTAAGTCTGGGTTAGACACAGAGTGAAGGAAAGGAAAGAAAGAAAAGAAAGGAAGGAGGGATGGAAGGAAGGAACAAAAGAAAGGAGGAAGGTACCTAGGGAAGAAGAGAGGGAAGGAGGGAAGGAGAGAGGTACGGAAGTAACAGACTTTTATCACCCCTGAAGAAACAGGCAGATTCCTTACTGCGATGGTTTATATTGCTGTCAATTTGAGAGGCTCTAGAATCACCGTATAGACAAGTTTCTGGGCACTCCTGTTAGAGATGATCTAGATTGGGTTAACTGAGGTGGGAAGACACACTTTAACTATGGGTGGTGTCATTACATAGCCTGTATCCTGGACTAAATAAAAATAAAGTGAATCAAGTACCAACGTTCATCTCTGTCTGCTCCCTGACTGCAGATGTAATGTGACCAGTTGCTTCATGCCCCATGCCTTCCCTGCCATGATGGACTGTAGGCTGAAACTCAACCAAAATAAACCCTTCCTTCTTTAAATTGTTTTTGTCAAGTGACATGTCACAGCAGTGAGAAAACTAATTAATACACTTAGAACAACCTCAGAAACACAGCTGGAATCACACAAGGGAGTTACCAAACATTTCAGACCTTCATCCCTGAGAGTGAGTCACATATCAGGCTGACAACTATAGTTCTTCTTCCTCTCCTAACAAAGGGTAAAATGCTGCAAATAAGGACTGAAATCTTGGACCAAAGTTATCTAGTGACAGGCATTTCTAGAGGAAAGACCCAACAATAATTACAAACGCCCCCTGCAGGAACAGAAATAAAACGGTTAACTAGAAGAATTTAGCATGGAATGAGTTTGGACCCTTGTATTTAAAGACCACAAACTTTGCAGTGAGGCTGACCCTGGATTCAAGTTCATTTTCTCCCAGTTTCTAAATGTGTGGCTCTCATTAAGCTGGTTAATCTATATATGTCTCAATTTTCTTACCCGTAAAATGGAAAGAACAGCATCAACTGTTCAAGGTTATTTTGAAAATTAAATAAACTAAAGCATGCAACTGTATTTACCAAAGTCCTGGCAGGTGGCAAGTGCTTAATAAGTGGCAGCTGCTATCAGCATAATGGCATAACATGCATGATTTCAATTCCTTATTATAAATGCATTTTTCAGAAATATCTATGCATCAGTAATCCCCAGACAATAAGGAAGTCTGCAAGTATTCATAAGAATGAAGTAATAGTTTTCATTGAGGCTATTAGTGTATAAAGTTAATCTTATCAGCAATCTGAAATCATAGCATGGTTTAAAATGGGCTTTCTCAAGAGTTCCTAAAAATAGGGTGCTATTTTAAAGACCAATCAATGAAATTTGCTAGAGAAAATTTATCAAGTCATAAAAACTCCATTGTACTCTATGGATAGTAGAGATAAAGCAGTAAAAAGAAAAATGTTACCACTAGTTCTAGTTTACTTAGTAAATACTCTCTGTGATATCTACTATTAAAATGAATTACATTATTAATAAAGGTCATCCTTTACCTATTGTGCAATGAAAATTATTCTTAGTCTTCCCTGGTCTTTTAAAACACATATGCATCCTTAGGTCCCCATCAATAAACTTGAAAACATGATGCCAAATTCAGCATAAAAGTACAATGTATAAAAGAAGATTTGGCAACTCTTCAATATCGATTTTCTTGAATATCACTATTCTGCCAAATGGGGTCTTCACGAAAGATGCGAGCTCAGATAATGGGTGTATTTCAGTACAAGAGTACATGAGGAACAACTAGGGAATGGCCAATCAAAAGGAAAACTTCTCTCTCCAGTTATAGAGATGGCGGGACTAGGAGTGAGGGGGCAAGACGCCTGTTGCCTGTTACACGGCTTACATGTTCTGTTACACGGCTTACGTGTCCTGTTACAAAGGACAGCTTCTTTCGCTAAAGGAGTTATAGGAGAGTATTTCTCATTGTACTTAAGTAGGAAACATTCTGGAGAAAAGAATGGGGGTTAGGTTGAGGTATTTTTGAGGCTGACAACTTCCAGGAATCATGGAAAGGACCAAAGTAGCCATTATTCACAGTTGGATCCAACACGACCCAATAAACCACCTAAAATTGATAAAACGGGTATCAAACATGAGACAGGAGATATTTTCATCTCAATAGGAAGCTGGCTGGTATTTGAACCAAGGATAATTTGCTACTCGAAGGAAGACTTTAGAATTAAGCCCAGAAATCTCATAATTCTGCATAAACCAAGCAAGTCGCTTTTACAGGAAAGGGAGCTTGACAGTAGGTGGCGATGTAGGTTAACGAGTAGACTTAAACATAGCCTTCGTGGAATCCAGACTTCAGAGAACGGAGCAGCTGGCCACACCTTGTGGACCCTCAAAGATTCAATGCAGAAGCAGGATGTGTGCATTTTATCTGAATCCCGAGTTGCAGAAAAAATTGCTAACCCCAAAAAACTGTAGGACTTGAGCCAAACCTTCCTCACTCCAAGTCTATTTAATGTACTTTGCCTCGATATGAGACTTCAACTGTTCCCACTAACGCAAAGCATCACCTTCATAGCTCAACATGGATTATACATGAAAAAAGTAATTATGCAATGAAATGAAACAAAAATGAAGGTTGTGGAATAAATTCACATTACAGCCTACTAAACTCTCATGGAAGATGTGGATTATGTTATTTAGTGTTCCCAGCTTTCTCTTCCTGAAGGCTTCAAATTCCAGCATTCAGCTGGTGGGGGGGGGGTATTAAACTCCTACTATTTCTCATATTGTGATCTGAGGACCATCCACATCAGAATTTCCGAACACACTTATTCAAATGCATATTTTCAGTCTCAGCTGTCAGATGTTTCAAGCACAGGCCGAGGAAACCACCTTGAAGATAGCCAGCCCCTTATTCAGGCAATAAAATTTCTTTCCTATCTTATACTTCAGTGAACAGCCTACCAAAGTGTCTGAGAAAGCCTGCTGAGCGGCAGTATTTACATTCAGGGCAGCAGGTGGTCCTGGGATGTATAAGGAGAGATGTGACTTTCCCCTTTCCCTTCCTCCCCACCATGACAGGTAATAGACAAAGTCACATCCCCCACCCCACCCCCCGCTTTCCTTTTATTTGCCAAAATAAAAAAGTTTAAACATTTCAACTTTTTAAGTAGGTCAAATTTTGAGTGAACAAGACAAATTTTGGAAGTAAGCTGAAAACAATTCAGTGTATGCTGAGTGTCAGAGCAAGGCCACAAGTTTGACAAATTATAGGGGCACCCCACAGCACTTTGAGGAACCAGCTATATTGAGGTACAGTGGCTGAAAGAGTGGATTATAAAGTCTTACAGTGAGATTATTTCTTCCCCAGGAAGGGCCTGATGACAGCAAAGTGAAGAACAGGGTGTGTCCCACATGACAGTCATAAGGACCCTTTGTTAATGCTGCCTTATTTATTTTACATTATTAGACCTAGCAGTTGTGCAGAGGCAGCTTAGTAAATGAAGAACCAGTAAGAGACCAAAGTGTGACTGTAAGGATTTGGCTTTTCTGTAGCTGAATGTGCTAACAGAAGCTTCTAGCTTGTGCATCCACTAAACTAGAACCAAGAACAAAATGACAAACATCCATACTTATGGTGGGTAGGAATGTAACTATTTCTCCCCACTTATCTTTCCATCTCATTAAGAAAAGAGGGTAAAAAAGAAAGCCAGATGCCAAGTGTCTAGATCAAAGTTCATAAAGAACACAGGTGCCCTGCAATATGTGTGTGTGTGTGTGTGTGTGTGTAGGCGAGTGGAAGGTATTCTAATAGGTTCTGAAAAATCCAATCTCCTGTGCATTGGTCTGCCTTACCCCAAAGCTATTACTTTTAATTCCTTCTTCCAAAGTAGAGTCGGCCCACTGCTGCCTCTAGCTCCTACCAACTGCAGGAACAGCTGGTTGAATACATTTCACCAGAGAATCTTAGTGAAGTGCATGAATCCCATAAGGGGCAGCGGTAAGCAGAGCCATCACAAACCTGACTGGGCTATTTTTGGAACTATCTTAACTGATTGTTCACCTCCCCGTCCTACCCCACCCCCATTCTCCACTCCACATTGTTCCCGACACCCTCCTCAACCTGAGCCGGCTGAGATTGACTGATCAACAATACGATAAAGAGCAGGCAGCTAAGGCAACTTGTAAACAGCTGCCATAAGTAGAGGCAGGAGCGAGATGCAATATAGAGATGATGAAGATTTGGGAGTTTACACAGAGAGAGAGAGCTATATAAGAATTCAGGCATCACAGATGGACTGGGGGTGGGCTAGGAGGAGGGATGTGAAAGGAACCTACAATACATACAAAAAAAAAATCTCAAGGAACTTTCTCTCCTCAACACACACACACACACACACACACACACACACACACACACACTGTTACTGGCTTCTCTTTAAACAGAGCAGTATAAAGCAGTTCATGTATGACATTCTCCCAATCCTTTCAAATCTCTCTTCTTTTGACACAATTCACTATGTGCTGGTGATGTGCCCATGAATATACAGCTCACATTATTTTCTGGAAGAAAAAACACACAACAGAGTGAGTTTCAGGGGACCCTCAGACACAAGTGGCCCGCCTTGCCCTGGAGGACCTAAAAACAAAGCTTTTGCCTTCTCCATGTGCGTATACACAGAATTCTCCTCAACACAACCTGATTGCAGGAATTCAACAGCAATACTGCAAGGGCCACACTGGGCTGCCACTTGAAGGCAAGCTGATTCTCAAGTTTCCAGGGTTGGCACTAACTGTCCTGATTAATTCATTTTCCAAAGTAAAAAGACCTTTATTTTTGTTTTCAGTCTCTGTGTAGTGGACATCAGAAAACAGAGCTCAGGCTGGGAGGGTTCGAAGGCAGAGGTCCCTGAGGTCTAAGTAAGTAGGTGGGCTATCTCTTCCTTCTGTACCTGAATACATTTCTCAACTCTTGGATGCCAGAATATGTAAGTTGGAGCACATCACTCACAGACATGAAACATTCCCTAAACTTCCTTCTATTGCACTGTGAATAAAATTCAACCTCTCTGCTTGGACTGACAAGACCCTGCCAGGACCTCCTCACATCTACTCCCTCCCCTGTTCACTCTCCAACAACACGCCTCCTTTCTGTCCCACAAACACAGCAGCCCTATCTCCACCATCACACTGCCATGGTCTTCTGTCTGCACCACTTCCCCTCACGGTTGCCTTTCATTGCTCACTCTCAGCCCAGTGGCCCCTCTATAGGGGTAGTTGTCCTGTCCTCCTGTCCCTGGTCATTCCTAGTCCTGTGACTCAGCCTTGTTTTTATTTATTATTGATGTGCAAATTGCCTCACTCCTCCCTGTGAAAATATATGTTGTCTTGTTCACAGCTACATTATCAGCACTTAAAAATATCGGCACTCAATAAATATTATATGAATATAGTTGGATACATTTGTTTCCTTTGGCAGGGAAAGTACCATATAAGAAAATGAACATAAATTTTATTCATAGTGCCTAGAACACAGATCTTAAAGTATGTGGATTTGTTTTCTTAGATTTGGAGACTATTTTATTTTATTTTTTATTTTTCTTTTTATGTGTATGTGTGTACTGCCTGCATATATGTAAATGCAATGCCCACGGAGGACGGAAGAGGTCGTTGGATCCCCTGAAACTGGAGTTATGGACAGTTGTTAGCTGCCATGTGGGTGCTGGGGTTCAAAGCCAGGTCTTCTGCAAGAACAGTCAGTGTTCTTAATCACTGAGCCATTTCTCCAGCCCCAGATTTGGAGACTACTTTTTATCACTCTAACCATTTCAAGTAGCTTTCCTCTATTCTGTGGGTTAAAAAGTAATTGCATCTTTTTCAAAAGCTCTCTCCAAATGTTTTCCTAACCCAAGATTCCCCATTTTGATCAAGTTGCTTTGACACTTCTCTTGTGAAAATAGAAGCAACAAACCAAAACGCATTTTAATTTCTCAGATTACACATAGAAACAAAGCTACATGCTTACTCTTCAGTACAAATGATACCTATCTTGCCGTGCCTCAAAGGAAGATGAGCACATGATGACTGTAGACTAGTGTCAGGAGAACTCCAAGAGCACATGAAAGAAGAGGTAACTTACAAGAGAGCTGAGGAAAATTGGAAACTAAGATAAACAGGACCACTGAACAATTTATTGTTTACTAATTACAGCCATTGCTGAGGAGTTCTAAAAAGAAACTATTACTCTCCAAGCCCTAGAGATAGGAGAATTTGGGCATGAGGCACAGTCAGGCCTGGCAGTGATTTGAGCAGCATGTCAACAGCACAGGAGGGGGCACACCAGCTCCAAAGAAGTCCCAGCTCAAGTTCTTGGTTACAAATCCTCAGGGACAATATTTTTATCTCCCCTCTACGGAGATGTTCCATGCTTGAAACTCAATTGCAACTTCCATGGAAAATGGACCTGGACCTGAGTCCATGACTTTTGTGTCTTATAAAGGTCCCACTACAGCTTCAACAGAGCCAACACACACCAGACTACATGTGGAGTCCCATTCAGTGTCTTACATGACATTATTAGTCTTCTAAATGACTAAAACCACAGAATCACAAGGATACTATTGGGAATACTCACTTTTCTCTGATTGTAAGATTTGACATATTTGTGAAACCATAGCAGAGATCCATTTGCTCTAGAAAGTTGGAGAAAAATGTCTAATGAGATGTCTTTTGCTTACAGTGGAGCCCACCTTGGATCTGGGTGCTTTGGGACACTCATCTTCCTGTTCTCCATTTCCCACTGAGAAACAGGTTGGTATGATTCATGTGTGCACAAAGGCACAGAGAAGACTTGTCCAAAGCGAATATCAAGAGGGTAACAGAGATTCAAATTCAGTTTCATTCTTATGAAGCCCAGTTGTGAAATCTCAAACCATTTGCTATCTCATAATGAGCTGTTGGTTTAGTTATGAAATATCTGAACACTATGTAATTGCGGCTACTTTCTATGAATGTCTGCCTCTTTGTAAAGTAAAACATCAAGCTAAGTAGTCACACCTAGAATCTGGAATGAACCACTGAACAGAGTAGTGGATTGTGTCTTGAAGCAGTCATCATTGGTGGTTCCTTAGATATAATTATACACAGTTGAAAAGCTTGATAACTATTTTTGATTCAGGAAACAAGGCTAGCCCCCCTTTTTTGAGTTTGAAACAATTTTGTAAAATAAAGCAAAGAAATTCTAAGAATTTCTTATCCCAAGGTCAAAGTAAGTAGAGAGCCTCCTGGCAGGAAAGCATTTTATGTGAGGTCCAGAGCAAAGGCAAAGAATGAGAGAAAAGAATTTTACCAATTGCAGTGTTGGTTGCACTGTTCATAAAGAAAACTTAAATGGTGGTGGTGGTTTTGCTGGTGATTTTTACTCCAACCGAAGAGAACACAAATTGTAAACGTACTGACACTGCAAAGCACGGGGTTTCCCAGGAAAGCACAGGATGCTGATACTTATGAAAATGCCACTAAAATTGCATTTAAGTGGGCATGCTAATATCCTATACCTACAACTAGGGTTTGAAACTAAATAGTTTAAGCTTTATTGTCACCTTAAGTGACAAGCCACTGACATTGGCCTTGTAAATAGTCTGGAAGAAAAATAATGCATCTACCACCTTGTTCTGTAGGAATGTGGCAAGCAGTAAGTTCTCACTCTGTTTACTTCCATGTCAAGGCAAGATGTGTGTTTTCACTTTTCTTCATTTTACTACAGCTCTCCAACCAGGAAATCTTCTTTGATATGTGATTCCTGCTGTATAAGAATATGCCACATGTTTTAAATATTTGCTGAGCTTTTAATGCTATTCGATAAAGCTTCCTAAGTGCGTTATTTGATTGTTGTCAGATGAATGAAGTTGAAAATGATGCGTACAATACAAATGCTGATGGTTTGGGCACTAGACATGATGAAGATCCATATTGTATAAGTGTTCCCTTTAAAGCATTTGCTAATGACAATTCCTAACATACAGAGAGTTTGAACATGTTTATATATGTGCTTACAGGCTGTTTGAAGACAGTAAATTGAAGTAGAGTCACCAAATACTATTTTATTTTAGTCTTCTTTAACACTCTAAAGGCTATAATATTATACTAGCCACACATATTTATTCTGCTCAAAATTTTTTTAATGAAAAAAACTCCCATAATACCTCTTGCTAAGATAAGATAGGAAATAGTCCCTATGCTACACAATATACTATCAACTCTCCACTCACCCAGCCAATGGTACTTTTGGAAATTTTATACTGTGTTAGCAGAGATGTTAAATTGAAGGTTTTTTACCTCTAATGAAACTTTACTAATTCAGACTGAAACACAAATTCAGAATTTAACTGAATCTGGGCTGGCAAGCTCCTTCGTAGTATCCATTAGCAATGGATTTGAGAAGCAAATTAAGATAGCAAGTCAGTCTGCTCAGTCTCTTTACCTTCATATAAAAATATTTTAAGCATACCACAAGTAAGCTAGAAGAAATGTTTTACTTTAATCAACTAAACAGGAAATAATAACTCAGGATTATATAACCCCTAAGATATTTATTAGGATGGAGATAAATATACATGCGTGTGTGTGTGTGTGCACGCACACACACACACACACACACATTAGTCGAGTCAGTGCAAACATTTGAAAGCAATTTTCTTAAATTCCATGGTTTTCTTCCCCTTAATTTAGCATCTGTCTCCCCTCTGGTTACCTGAAATTTTAACAGTTCACTTACTCATGATGTTGTAGACTCTTCTGATTAACAGAACACAAAATTCATTAGTATTCATCTCATGCACTATTATCAAATACTAGAAAATTAACTTCTCTTTCCAGGGGAGGCACTCCAATTAACTTCTCTGAGCTGGACTTCATTCTTTTAGAATCACTTCTTCAAATTCTGTTTAATTGAGACAAAGAACTTTAATTTTGAGTCAAATCAACTCAAGGTATTTATTTAGATACAGATACTTCTCTTTGGATTTGTGTTTTTTACAATCCCAAACAACAAATGATTTTAAATAATTTTCTCTTTAAAGCTTCAAAAATTTTATTATACAAGAACAGATGCAATAATTTTTTTGTGTGGAGCAATCTGAGTTGATTCTTTTGGGGTAGGATAAGAAGTTTTTTAAGTCTATGGACTAAGTTTAGGGCTTTTAGGAATCCACTGTAAAACCAATCATCAAGCATCAGTTAAAATCATTTTCTATCACAAATCCTCTGTATTGCTTGATCCCATTGGATGTATGGATCTGAGACAGGGTTTGCAAACTCTACAAATATAATCTCTCATACCCTTCTCTCCACATTTATTTAAATATGAATTGAACAGCATTTTAACTATCCTTCAACAAAAGTATTGACTTGTTTCTAGTTTAATAATAGATAAGAATTTCTTAAAATTATACTTTGCAGACACTGCACATAATTGTGAATTTCCTCCCCAAGTGAATAACCAAGAACAAAACAGATTTTTTGGATCACAGAGTTCCTTAACTCACTTGTATTTTAATATAGACGATTTTAATGGACACAGTTCAAGGTAGAGATGAATGCTCCCTTTCCTTTTCCAAAAAAGCTAGTATTTTCATGTTCTTCAAACATCAAATACATCTTTCTTAGCCCTTAACTTTATTGAGTGCACCTATACAGAATGTTCTTTCCTCAACTTGCCCAAGGCATGCTCCCTCTCAGCATGCTAACATCAAACATCCAAACACAAATATCATCTTCTCAGAAAGGCTTCCAGGACTTCCCTACATAAAATCTCACTTCCTCCCATATCTGCTGTTTACTTTACCCATCTACCTTCACATAACACATTTGGCATTACCTCAATGCATTTAAGTGTTTAGATTTCAGGGTTGGTCATATTCAGCACTACATTCCCAGAACAGAATAAAAAAATCACCTTGAGTAAATAGTTCTTCCAACTTCTAGATGTCTTATAATTTGGAGTCCTGGTTAATTTACTTCATAAACATAATTTCTACAAATGGTCCTAATACAGGGACCAGCAAAGGCCTTTGGGCCAAATGTGAATGCCTGTGTTAGTAAATAAGGTTTTATCGGAGCTCAGACTTGGTCATTATGTGTTGTTTATAGCTGATTTGGGACAACAATGACTGATTTGGGGTTACAGTGGCAGAACTGAGTGGTAGTAACAGAGGTCATATGGCTCTCAAGGCTATAATATTTCCTAGCTGGCCATTTGTAGGAAAAGCTAGTCAACCCCTTTAGACTCCTCAGATTGGACCCCAAGTCTCCAGTCTTAATGGAAATATTCAGAGACAAAGTTTATTCATGGCCAATGACTCTCAGTGTGAGCTAAGCATTAAAAATTTTCATTATTTTCAGTCAAAGCAATATTCTCTCCAAGAGAGAACGTGAGCTTAAAAGCCAGCCTGCCTCCCTTACATGTATTTTAACATGAATAGAATCACTCACTGGCAGCACTTGGATCAATAATAATTGAACTATAAGTGGTGATTTAGAAGGGAAAGCCAAACCAATATCTAATCACATAAAAAGGTGATAAAATCCTTATCAATAAACTCTTGCTGCCTGTAGATAACTGTGACACGAACAGACTCTAGATACAGAGGGTCCAAGAGAACCAGTTCTTTGAAAAAAATCAATTTGAACTGAAGGACATGACTGCACTGTGGGAGAGCTAATGTGTGCCTCCAAAGGTGGTGGCAATAAAGTGTGCTGTTACATAGGGAAAAGTATCCTTCTAAGTAGAAGGAAATGCTCTTCCATGAATACAAATATTCAGTGAGGTCTAGTTCCCTGAAGGGATGTTGTCATTTCCTTCTGGCAGTGTTTTGAGTAAGAACAGGCCATGAGGCTAAGATAGTCAAATAGCTCAGCATGTCAGCTCCTACTGCAGAGCCCCAAATCAGAGAGAAGGCCAGACCAAGGAAAACCTATACAGTTGCTCAGTAGAAATCTGCATAAATTATTCTCTCCAGCAAGACACTGAAAATCAGCACAGTCTGCTTATCCATAGGAATAAAAGTTATTGTGACTTCAGCAAATGTTTCTCTTTCACTGATTAAATGGAAACCTTTTTGTTCTGATTCTGTTTATAGTGTTTGGCATTTGCTGCAAAGGACAGGGCTTTTTATTAAAGCATCTTAATGGGATGCATCAATTTTTCTATCTTGCATTCCTCTGGAAGGGAAATCAGATTTGTCTTTAAATTAGGTGAAGGTAAGCACAGGAAAGTACATGGGAAGCAAAGAGGTTTTGGTAGCACTGTGGTGAAGTGGTAAATGGACAATTATTACTGAAATGCTCCTTTCTTCCAAGTTAGCTCAATGGATTTGTGAAGAAATGGTCCATTAGTGTGATAATGTCCAGATTCAGTTTTCTAGTTGCTGATGATCCACTAGAGAAATAAAATGGTAATTTAAACCTTTGAATCTTGAGGTTCGGTAAAAATGGACAAGGAGCTTGCCTTTCAACTCACCCTGGAAACCAGAGGAAGCCAGTCTTTTGGAAGAAAAGTGAGTGCATCATGATGTGGTCACAGGTGAATATTAAGAACACACAGGGAGAACTGACCTATGCTGATTAAATTAGTGCAGTCATAGACATCAGACCATTAGAAACTGGCACACTTATATGAACTCACAGCAAAGGTGACAGCATGCACAAGGAAGCTCAAATCAGACAAATCCCAGCATAGATGTGGGGAAGTAGGTAAGAGACTCCAACCCTACCTGGAGAACTATTGGCAGAGGTGTGCCAATCTCTTTCAAGGGTGTTAATCGGGTTCCAGTAGATGGACCCACACTAAAGGACACTTAGGGATACAAATTAGAATCTATAGGCCTCACTAACAAATTAACGAATGAATGAACAAATAACTCCCTTTCTTTCTTTCTTTCCTTCTTTCTTTCTCTCTTTCTTTCTCCCTCCCTCTCTCTCTCTCTCTCTCTCAGTTGGGCATGGGGGTAGTAAGGGGAGGTATGGATAGCGACGGGATCAAAGTATATTGTATGAAAATTGCAAAACCTCAATAAAGAAAGAAAGAAATGGCATTCAGAAACAAAACCTGCTTTCACTGCCAGGAAAATGTGATGCGCTCTTCTATGCCACTGTGTAAACTTTTGGGGGGCAAACAGCTTGGAGGAAGCCAATGCAGGAGTAATTAGGAATTTATGAAATGCAGTATTCGAAGTATAAAGAATTTAGAAGCAGCCAAATTATGTTTAACAAGTATATATGTTTTAGTGACTGTATAGTACACAAACACATCACAAACCCCACAAACCTCACCATGGTTTCTTAGAGCCATTGTGTCTTCATGCATAAAATTCAAAGAGCAATGGTAATTTCTTTCAGGGTGGGCTTCAAAGGTTCACAATTTGTGTTTTATAGTCTTGGCATTTTACAGGTTCAATATTTTGTAGTTTCTGCCTTGAAATTCTTAAGAACTTTATGTTTAAAGACTTTTCAAGTGAAGCTCAGTGGTACAGTGGGCATGAGCCAGGAGCTTGGTGCCTTTGTTTCTGAGTGGTCTAAGCCACCCACTTTTCCAGCTCTACATATAGACCCATGACTTTGAATCTTAGGTTACTGTGAAGGTCTCCATTTGCTCCCTAAATATTCCAGTGTGACAGACTGAGAAAGAAGTTGTGAAAGAATGGAGAAAGTTTTTATCCTGGTCTTTGAAGAAGGGTCAGGGACCTTGAATTTGTACTCTGTAAGATGTCCTATAAATTATGCAGACAGTCCTGCCCTCAGTATGCAATTTTTGTGTGGACTAAAAGATAAATCTGGGGCTAGAAAGATGGCCCATCTGGTAAATTGTTTGTCACATGAATCTGAGGGCTGGGTTAGGATCCTCAGTACCCCCATAAAAATCTGGCTGCGGTTACACACCCCTGTAATCCCAGCACTGTGAGGGGTTTGGGCATATGGCTACATGCAGCTCATTGGCCATGAAACCTAGCTGAATTAATGAATTTCTGTTTCATTCTCAATGAAACAAGGTAGAAAGCAATAACACAAGACACCTAATATCAACCTCTGGCCTCCACAGACACAGGCAATATGTACCTGCATATACCTACACAAACGCATACAACACACACACACACACACACACACAGAGGATGCATGTAACAACTGACACAATAGGAGGCAGAGTTAGAGCTTACTGAATATTGAATAATCTTTTTATACTATGCATGTTGTTTTTGTTTCTTTTCCATATAGTTATACAACATGGGCAAACCCATCATGCCTGTCACTGATCTCAGCCAACTATATCAGGGACAGTTTTAACCCCTCTGAGACTGAGTTGAGTGGTTGGTCCCTGTGACCTCTATAGAAGAGGGTCCCTGCTCATAGTAATCTGACCTTTCTTGGAGAGAGACAAAAAGCTCTAAATTAATGTCACATAAGGCTCTACACCAGCTGCCACAAAACCCTCCATAAAACCCTAGAAATTACCATGGGTTCAGCTTCTTCAAACACAGCTCTGTCTGTCCCCTCAAAGCATTTTACAAAAGAAGCAATTCTCTTTGACAAATCAGAAAGGTCAGAGAAGTACCCATGAGGCCTGAGAAGCTGATGTTTCTATTGTTACAAGTTCAAATGATCAAGGCTGCACAAGCTGTGGGACATGAGAACTGTTCAGAGCATCAGTGGGGTTTGGTGCCTGTTAAAACGCTAGAATAGAAAGTACAGGGTGGGGAGCTATGCTTCTATTTGGACATTTTCTTCTTCATTGAATGGCATTATAGCACTTACTACTAATAATGGGGCCTCAGAGAAATCATCCCATGTGCAAAAGCTAATTATTAGCTGAGTAGGTTCAATGGATCCTGAAGGCTTTGTTCATCCCCCTGTGTAATGCAGCCGCCCAGGTTGGCATTGCTGTTTTGTTTTATTTTCCTGCTCTGAGTGGGTCTCATTCTCTTTTAAGAATCAATTCGAAGCTTAGAGAGATATCTAAAAATAATACAGGAAGGGATATAGATTTCTATCCAAGATGGGTAAGACATAAAACTTATCAATTTGATATATACAGATAAATACTACTCAAAAGTGATTTGTGCCTTACATGTCTCTTTGAACAGGCACTCTTTGGGAGAAAGTTAGATCAGATGGTTTTGAAATTACGTTTTATCACATTTAAATACAGCTTTCTTGAAAAACAGCATTTAGGAAGGAACTCTGAAAACACAACTCTTTCCAGTGATTGGAAAATTGTCCTTATCGTGGTCATCTTCAGGGTTTTCACCTGCTATGCTGTGATTTCCCATTTTCTGAATTTGGAATCATTTTCCTCATACTAAGGAATCTGTATTTATCCTCATAGATTGATCCTGTGGTTCAAAGTTTCAAAGCACTATAAGCTTATCAATTAATGAAGTGTACATTAATGCATACTCTGTGTCTGTCTTGGTGCATATCAATGAAGACAAAATAATTAGTTCATCTTTTCAAGCTATGGAGGGTTCAGAGATGGGATCAGGAGATGCGGTTACAAATAAAATGATGCACATGCAGTGAGAGCTCAGAGATATGCACAGCGCTGTGAGACTGCAGTGGACATGCCTCTACCTGTCTTTGGGAGTGATGACAGTCCAGCTGTCATGGAAGGAAGGGTGGCACATTGCTAGGCAGATACAGAAAGGGATGGCATAATTAGTACTTATTATAAAACATGGATGATGGAGGTAGAAGGGATCTCAAGGAACTGGAGTTACCACAATCTACTGGCTAAGACTATAGGACTAGAAAATAATAGAAAGAACCTAGAGATAGAAGCACCAGTATTTCTAAGGAAAGCCCAACAAAGCATCAGGTGCACAGACAGCAACTCAGCAACAGTGAAGGTAAATTTGATAATGACATTCTAATGTTACCTCCTTCTTAGTTGGCTTTAAACCTCTCTGGTAATTCCCAATTCATTCTCTAGCATCCTATGCTTTGTTGATAGATGCAAACACTGCTCAGAGAATCACTATGAACAATGAGGGGACACTCATATAAGTATAGTGCTAAGCCAAGAAAGCATGACTCCAGATTGGTCAAGGTTTCAGAAAGACTCCTTTAAGGAGCAGGACGTAACAGTGAGTGATTAGATGTAAACTCTTTCCTGGGGATTATTGGTAGTTTTCAGAACATTCACTGAATATCAGCATTCCCAAAGAAATAGCAGAGAAAATATGTGTAGTGGTGAGGAGCAAAGGCATTGGAACAGGCATATGGAGTCAAAGGACAGGATAAGAACAAATCTCATTTCTAAGAGGAGGATAATGCACCTACCTTATTAGATTATGGTGAGCAATTAAAAACCACAGTGCAAACGTTGGGCGTGGTGGCACACACCTTTAATCCCAGCACTTGGTAGGCAAAGGCAGGAGGATCTCTGTGAAATTGAGGCCAGCCTGGTCTACATAGTGAGTTTCAGGCCAGCTTTGGGGGGGGTTCTATAGGAGACCCTGTCTAATAAATAAATAAAATGATAAAATACAAGAAAACTCCTTTCCACAGGTCCTACTATGCAGAAAACATTCAATGGGTTATTGTATGTGATGTGTAAATATCTGTGAAATTCATGCACTTTCAGTAACAATGCAAAGTGGCCAACAGTTTATTGTAAATAAACTTATATCTGGACTTAGCACCCATTTTTGCTGTGAAAAAGGAGGAAAAGCCTATCAGAAATACATGTAAAGGGACAAGAATGAGATATCTTCATGTTCAATTTTCATGCCTTTGAAGTATTAATCATGATTTTTTTACCTCTGTCTCTCTCTGTCTCTCTGTCTCTCTGTCTCTGTCTCTCTCTGTCTCTCTGTCTCTCTCTCTGTCTCTCTCTGTCTCTCTGTCTCTCTGTCTCTCTGTCTCT
>NW_008329640.1:1127823-1145947 GCF_000622305.1 Nannospalax galili
TGTCTGTCTCTGTTCTTTTTAAAACAAGTATGAAGATGTGTGGCTAAGCCAAACCATGATTACATACGTGGGTGCCTAACTCATCATAGCTGGGATTATCCAGTATTTAGCTTTTTAAAAATCTCTAGCTATCTGTAAGATTTTCTTAATTAGTCATTATCAAAAGGCATTTGCTTATCAATAAAAATTAGTGAAGTTAAACATTATAACTATTAACAGGTGTACCTATACAGTTGGAGTATAATTTCAATTAATTATTTCATCTCATAAAGAAATGCCCTTCTTTTTTAGCCAGGAATAGCTAGCCCAATTATTCATCAGATTTTCTCTAACTTCTGTGTTCTCTTTCTCTTTGTAAGAAGGGAAGGTTGGACAAGCTTTCTTCTACAGGTAAACCACTCAAGAAATTATAATGCTTTCACCCCTCTGGCCTTTGCCTTTCTGATTTCTTCTTTTTTATGATGTCTGGAAGAGAGGAGCAGTCCTGTGTTTATTGCTATGGATTTTTTTTCCTACCCTGTGGATAACACCAATTTTATCTCTGTCATCTCTTAAATTTCAGAATTAAATTTCATCCCATTCCTAATGCTGTTCATTCATGCTACCACCAACAGTTAAGGCCACAATGTTCTTTCTAGCTTCCTACCCTTGCAGTAGGTCTTCTGTTTTTTGTTTTTATTGTTGTGTTTATTTGTTAGGTCAGTTGCTGTTTTGTTTGTTTGTGTGTGTATATGCGGTTGCTCATGTTATTACTGCTTCTGAAAGAAAAAAAGCCTGTGACATTACTGAAAGCTTAATTTAAGTGACAAAAGAATACCTAAGAATCAAAAAACTAAATTTAAAAAGACTGGTCATACCTGCCATTAGTCACCCTGAGACCTTGTGCAATGTACTCAGCTTCCATGGGCCTTAGTTTCACCATTTGTAATATGTTGATATTAAACATGTCCCCCTAAAGCTCAGGGGGCTCCTGAGCTCATAACCACTGAAAATATTTGCTTTAGAGGACATAATCTCTATTACATTTTCCCTCTTCTTTGGATATACATGCAGCTTAACACTTTCTACTACAATATCATTTTAGCCACTCAGGAAGACAGACACTTGGATGATTATAACTGAGCACCATATCACTTGTTTCTGTCCTTGATCTCCTCTCCTCCTTTTCATTTTATGTCAGGGTCACTTCGAGGAGCCAGAACAAACACAGCTGTTAACAGAAGGTGATAGGATTGGGATGACAGAATATTGATGTGTTATCTAGCTAGAACATAATTAAATGTCATCTGAAACAGTTTAATTTCAAGAAGAAAAGTATACAATATTGGAATATTATTTGCATATTCTATAATTAAAACTAAGCTACTCCTGACTTCTAATAATCTCTTTAAAAAGCTATGTGAGGCTACTTACACAGTCAGAAAATTAACCCATTGTTTTCCATTTTAAAGTGTGCGTGTGTGTGTGTGTGTGTGTGTGTGTGTGTGTGTTGGATCTAGGATGTGAGAGCACACACACACCTGTGCATGTGCAGAGGTCAGAATAGAGGGTCAGGTTCCTTGGTGCTGGAGTTACAGGGGGTTGAGGGAAGCACAGCTTGTAATGTGAGTACTGGGATCCAAACCCTTTTTCTCACTATTGCACAGCAAGTGTTCTTAACCAGTGAGCCTTCCCTCCATGCCCCACTTCTCCATTTCTGTTAGAATTAATATCATCTAGTCTGTAGGTGCTTCCCATAATTGCTTCTCAAACTGAAAACTGAAAGGTTACTTTGCTGAGATGCCATGAATCAACAGGCAAACCTACTTTGTGGCTGATTGCTCCAGAATCTCTAGAATTCAAATTACAATCTTCTATGCCATGAGATATAGGCCAAATCTGCTATTATCTATACAAATGTATAACTTATATTTAAATATTCTCCATACAATTTGTATATATTTGACTTAATGAAAGTAAAATACACTTTTTGCTTCAAAAATTATCTCATTACTAAACAAGAATGGAGAGTTTTGGTTGAAAATATGTTTGACAAGTGATGAGTGAATACCCTGTACTTCATTGAGTATTAAGCAGTCAAACTAGCAAAGAGATAAACTGACACACAATAAAGTTTAAAGAGTTAATTTGAATGACTAGGAATTCATAAAGTGGAGGCTCAAATCTAGAAGTGGCTCAGGAACTCTGCTGAGGAAAGGGGGTTGAATTTTATGAAAAAACAAAACAAAAACACGATAAAGTGGAGAGAGAACCTGATGGGGCTAGTTATACAGTTGTTCATCTATCACACTGGAAAGCTTCTATTATGTAATTATAAGTGTATGTTTTGCTACTTATAAGTTGAATTTAAATTCTGATTTTTAAAAATTTACAGGATTTTACAAGAAATAGCACAAATTTTTCTTGCGCATTTATGAGGCCTAACTGGATTTATTTCATCAGGGATTTCTGAGGCCTAGTCCCCATCTAAATTTACTTCAATGTCCCTTAATCTTCAAAACACAATCCATGACCAACACTTTCACTTATTGAAAATATCACCCTTGAAATCTAACTACAGCAATTAGACAAAATGCATCAGAGTGTATAAAGAACATTCAAAGGCTAAAAGGGAAGGCAGAAATCATATTTTTGTTCATAATTACAGGTGTCTGAAACGGTAGTTGTTGGAGTGTCCAGTAATGTTTATAATATACGGATGCTTTGACCTAGCAATACTACTTTCAAACATTTACCCAATAGATATTCTTATAAATGTAAACAGATGAATAAGACATACATTTTCTTACTTTTTATAATAGTAAATGGGTGATAAAATCTCAGTGTAGACTAATAGAGCACAATATTTTGAAAAAAAGATTATAAAATATTATATCCTCAAAAATGGAAATATTATGATCATTAAAAAGAATAAGGAGCCGGGGCATGGTGATGCATGCCTTTAATCCCAGCACTCGGGAGGCAGAGGCAGGTGGATCTCTGTGAGTTCAAGGCCAGCCTGGTCTACATAGTGAATTACAGGACAGCTGGGGCTACAGGGAGACCCTGGCTCAAAAAGATCAAAAAGAAAAAGGAAAACAGAAGATTTTTGCTTTATTACATGGAATAGTTTCTCTTTTAGTTACTTTTCTCATTGCTGTGGCAAAATGCCAAAAATGTTTACAATTAATGGAAGAAAGGGCTTATAGTCCATCACTGTGGGGAAGTCATGATAAGTAAGGAAACATTATGTTGTGTCCACAGTCAGGAAACAGGGAGAGATGAATGCTGGTGCCCAGCTCACTCCAGCCCAGGGAATGCTGCTGTCACATTAAGAGTGGATCTTCTCACCCCAGTTAGTCCTGTTAACCACCCATTATTGTAAGGGAATTTATAATATGTGAAAAAAATCATAGATGGATGATAATATTATTGTTCATGTCAAGAGCTATGAAGAGGAACTTGGTCCTAGGTGTTTGTTACAAATTTATATATTATCTCTAAAAGAATAGGCAAGAAAAACTGATAATTGTTACTTCCTCTAAAAAAAGAGATTTGAGGACTAAGGTCAAAGTCAGGAGGGAGAATTTTCATTACATCATCTTTTATTCCATATACATTTTTAGTCATAGGAAATGCACAAAAATTAAATAAAAATATATATTGAAAAATAAAATATATTTTTAATATTTTATTTATTATTTTTTTAATTTTATGTGTATGCATGTATTGCCTGCCTGTAGGTAAGTGCACTCATGTTGTTCAATGCCCACAGCAGACAAAAGAGGCTGTTGGATCCCCTGGAACTGGAGTCACGGACAGTTGTTAGCTGCCATGTGGGTGCTGGGATTCAAACCCGTGTCTTCAGCAAGAACAGCCACTGTTCTTAACTGCTGAGCCACCTAAGTAAAACTAATTTAAATTAATGTTTATTAGAAGGAAATAATTTTATGCATTTTCTTTTAAAACTAAGTTCTGAGAAAAATTGGGATATTACCATTTAGTATAAAAATAGAAAATTTCAGGTGCAATGTTCACAGACAGATAATGCATCATTATATACATGGGATCTTGCTCTGTGATTTCCTAGTTCACTACAGCTCTAAGATAAGTGGCTATTGACTGTGATTCCTCAATGTAGAATAGATTCCAAAACCAGTTATATAATTTCCTTCCAGAAAGACTTAAGAATGAAGAATCAGCCTCCAGGTGAGTCTGTGACAAGCGTTTCTGAATTAAACAGATGAGTAAAGCAATAGAGCTCTGGGAGTCTCAGATAAATTAGGCCTAGTGATAAAAGTCACATGCTCTGAAAAACGAAGAGGCAAAATAGAAGGAGAGGTGGAGAGAGGGAGGGAGAGAGAGAGGAGAGAGAGATCTAGCATGAAAAACCACACCCTAATAGTGGACTTATCTTAAATTTTGCCAAACCCCCAAAACAAAATTAAGTTAGACTTAAAACCCTCGATTATATTTCTTTCTATAAGTTGCCAAAAATGTAACCTCAAATTTTGTATGTATGCAATTATAAACGGAGTTGGTTTAAAAATGGAGACGCTGAGGGAAAAGACCAGACAGTAGGTCAGATACAAGAAGGTTGAAGAAGAGGACCAAATGTGAGCAGGCTTCAGAGACAGGGCTTGAAAGAGTGAATCCTTATGACATCCTTATGATGCAGCCCACACACCTCTGGTACTACACACCTGCACCATGATGTCATGTGCAGGCAAAGTAGAAAAGATCACCAAAGTTCCTCCGTGGCACCTGAGTGTCCTGAGGTCGATATATTTTTGCATGGCACTCTACTTTTTCTCTTATCAATGTCTAAGAAAAAATGAACCTATTATAGAAAAATCAGTAAGACTTCAAGGTCAAAGTAATTAGTAAGGACGTGGGGTTTCTCTATCAACCTAAGTACCAAGCAATGCACAAGCTCAAAGTTCCCAAAACTACAGTACAGAGCAGCCAGCCTGAGAGAGAGCGGGCAAGTTTGGGAAAAGAAATGGAAAATTGATATTTGTCAGTATATTTTCACTAGATTTCCTTATACTATAACTTCATGGATATATGTATCATACATTCATTCATTCTGCACATGGTTTGAAACTTGTAGAATGAGGTAGGGTCACAGTCATAGAAGGTAAAGGTCAGCAAACCATTTTCCATACTTTCATCTTGGCAAACACTCAAGACCAACAAGAACATCTTACCTGTTTTTAGAACTGGATGCCTCAGAGGTCATGACCCACCGCATGCAACTGGAACCAAGGGAATAGGAAATTTCCTCCAGATTTCTCCAAAAAACAGCTCTGATTTTGTTAGCAGATTTCCAGGTTAACCTGGAGTTCAGTCCCCCACAATGACAGCCAACTCTGTTGCTCTTGCAATTTTAAAATAAGTCCTGTTATTCTTTTTTTTTTTTTTGGAAATGTCTTTAAAGACATTCTTACCAGATGAATTGGGTTGACATCAATTTAACCAAAGATCTTGATGTGCATACTCTGGTATGTTGGGTGATAGTGACTAGGGATAAATTTATGTGTGGTTTTCTCGGGGATTTGGAAAGCAGAGGTCATAATATTTAGAATAAGTGATGATAAAAATACCAGAAGCATCAAGGGGAGAGACATAGTCCAGAACAGAGAGAGAGGACTGGAAATTCTTTGCTGCTTCCCTATAGGAAACCCCATGTGCGGAACAGGCTTATGCTCACTGATGGAAGGACCAAAGGAATCTGGCCAGAAGAAAATCCACCTCAAGACTTCCTCAGTTTCATCTTTCAGACTTCTTCCTTTAAATGTGCCATGCACTCCTTGGCAAATAATCATTTCCCAGAACACTGTGGGGCAAAGACCTGGAGCAGCACAGCTGACATCTTCACTGAGTGACTTTTCAGAGAACAGACATATTACAAAAGAATTACTAGAAATGTTCATACATGTACATTTGAACTTGACACATTTAATTCAGTATGTCCCTTGTATGGGAAAAAACAACTGAAGATTGGTTTAAAGCTTGAGTTATGACACTCTCTGACTTCCACTGAAATGGCAGCAGGATGTAAGGCTGAGGGGAGGAGGAAAACCCAACTCCCCCTCAAACCCAGACTACAAATCAATCTTGTGGTGAAATTGTAGTTAGCAATCAGATCAGAAGCAGCAAGAACCTGTGCTCCTACTACAAAGACAAGTTCACATGACACACCAGGCCAAGCTATGAGCCCTGACATCAAGAGGTGTTTAGAAGTTTTAATCATGTGACATCTTTATTCTATTAATTTAGTTACATAGTCTTCTCGAATTCTTCCACTCAAATATCAATAATAGCAAAGATGGATTAGAGAAAACAAGTCATACAAAGAAAGTGACTTCGAGTTCCTTATTTTTCCCTGAAAGAAAGATGCTTAGTGCTTTCTTCTTTATAATACATCATTTTTGTTTCAGTTTCAGTCACGACTGCAATCCAACTACAGGAAAATGTATCATATTTACTTTCTGACTCCATATAACTCTGTATAGTTGTCTGCATACTTCTACATTAAAGGTCTTAGATTTGTTTAAAGAAACTATTTTCTTTTGTCAACAATTATGTGGCAACCACTGGACATTATACTCTTTCTTTGCCAGGGTCAGCGAGATTAACTGTCAGTATGTTAAATGTTTATCATGAGAACTGAGAAGTGATGCCTCAAATCTAAGGTGATCTGCCTAATTAAGACCAGTTACCTTCTCTATGCTGTGATCAAAGTGGGTGGAGAACACACCTTTACTGAAATGTTTCCTTCTCAATGTGCTTATGATGGTTCTGAATAGAAAATATTCTACCAGGTTGGGGAAACCTGCTATTATTGATGTCACAGTTTTCCCAACAAAGAATCCTGAAACTTATCTCTGATGCCTTCCACGGTTGAACCTAGGGAACATATGGAATCGGGGCGCAGGTGAGGCTACAAGAGTGCAGGCTGACATCTTGATCAAAGAACCCTCAATTCTGTTCTCAAAATGAGTTTCAGAAACCAACAGACTCTAAACATGAGACTTTCCCGTCTCCTGCTCGGTTTCCACCTTATTTCCTTCTGCACATCAGTGCAGAAGGAAAGGAAAAAAATCTTTCCCCTGAAGTGCTATAATTTTTCAAGAAGCAAGATACAAATGACTATATATCGTGTGATTCCATTTCTACGAAATGTCCAGGAAAGGCAAATTTATGGAAACAAAGTATATCAGTCATTACCTGGGACTAAGGGGAAAAGGAAGATTAATTGGGAATGGACAAGTGAGAAACTTGATGAGTGATGGTAAAGTTCTAAAACACGACTGAAGTAATGCCTGGAAAACTCTATACAATTAATTAAAGTGATTGAATTGTAGGCTTATGTGAATTTTTGGTATGGAAATTATACCTCAAAACACTCCTAAAACAACAACAATTTGCAAACCTCCAGGCTTTGGAGAGAAAGAATGTCTTAATTAGGCTTTTTGCTATCTAAATATCATGAGAAATTTCTGCCTAATTAGGAATATTTTAATATAGCAAAATAGGACACTGCTTAAAATAACTGAAAGTAATGCCAATACGTGCATAGAACTTCTTATGGAGTGCTTGTTTATATTGATTTTTAAATTTTCCTTTTCATTAAGTTATAAAGAACGTTTTCTTGAAACATATAGAATTGTGCTTTATTAATTTGTCATCATGGCATTACATGCCAAGAAAGAAGATTAAACCAGGATCTATAATCTTGTGAACTTGAGTTAACAAGTAAATGAAAGACACAGGCTGGATGATTTCCTTTCCTTTCTCTGCTCTGTTCCTCCAGGAAGATTCTAGCAAAGAGAGAACGAAAGCCAATGAGCTAACACCAAGACTTCTGTGTGCTAGATGCTTAAGCACTGAAACTTCTCTTCTTGTGTGTTCTGAACACATCCTATTCTCCTTTACATGTAGGATGGAGTATTTCACAAAAGTGATATAGGTAACTTCTAGGCAAGGATGAAACCTGCTGTTCAACAACTCAAGATCTCTTCCCTCTGGGATGAAACATTGAAGATCCATCTCCAAGTTGGATGACCTATCACAGGGAAGAGTCCTAGATCCTTGAATTACATCTTTAAAGGGAGCTTTCTGTGAGAGCTGTTAAACTGACATTAGACTTCAGCTGAATTAAAAAGAGATCTTTCTTTTGAATTATTTAAATTTTGATGGCTTGTTACAGCAGTTAGAATTATTTGGCCTAACCGATATGACACTAGAACAATCAAAGAATCTTTTCTCCTTTGATTATCATGTCCTATTCTGTTTCCATCTTTCTTGTTTGTCGCCCTTCTTTCCTACCTCCTCAACTACAGCTAATGTTCATTTTGAGGCAGAGGAAAAAAAGATAATTAGTAGTTTTCAGTCTGTTTCCTCTTAGGGCCATTCTGCAAGTGCTGGCATGCCTGACTGGGCAAAAGGGAAAATGGCAGCTTCTAATAAGGGGAGCTATAGTGGGTCTAAGTCTTTGGTTAAAATGTTGCAACATCACCAAGACTAGGCTTTTGCCTGCCCCTCTCAAAGCCCCCTACAGTGACAAATACCAGGGAAGAAATGTCAGAGTTGGCAGCCACGTCTGGCTCGTGAACTTTGCGTCTACCATCTACAGCTTTTGGAAGTGGAGAAGTGCATGCCGGTTGCTATAAACTAAAGATTTTTGTTTACCCTAGAGATTGTTTCTTAAAACAACACATTACCATTTTAGTTCATTTTCAAGTTACTTAGGGATTCACAGCCCTCTTTCTCCTTTTCTGCCTATAGAACAAATGCAAGAAGAAAGGACCCGTCCCCCAACCACAGACCACACCCCTAGTCACAGGAAGCCTTGTGCTACCACCCCAGTCCTCCAACTTGTCACCACCCAGTTCCCCTCATAACTTAATTGACTGAAAATAAAATAATCCAAATAAAAAACAGCTTATAAAACCGTAAACAAAATAAAGTCAGTTTTTCTTTTCGTTTTTAAGAACAAAATGAAACTTGAGGGAAAACTTACTGGAGTTACAGTTTATCCTGATACAGTCTAGATGGGGAAAAATAAATGAAAGATGAAATTGCATCCTTCAAGGTAACAGCTGCAGACATCCAAAAACAATCAGTCCACCCTTCCGGGGACAGACACACGCAAGAAATGTGGCCATTTTATATATATACATATACAATATGTACAAGTTTAAGGGTGGGTGTATATGTACAGTATATTATTTAGTAAAGTTGGATACATATATATATACACACACACATATATATATACACATATGTATAAAGATATATACTGGTATACATATATATCCACAGTTGACACCAAGACTATCTCTTTGTTTTTCAAAAAAACCCCTATTCATTTGTATAAAAATATTCCATACCTGGATTTTGAAATGTTAATTTTGTTAAGCTTAGAAAATTGGGCAAAAATTCCCCCACCAAATACAGATTATATTTTATTTCCCCCTACAATTTATGTCCTTAAAATCATCTCTTAAAAATTAGCATTACCAAGAGCTTTGAATTAGTGTTCCAAATACATATCACCAGTTTGACACATTGTATCATTTTTTTTAAAAAAAAAATTCTGTCCTTGAAGTTTCACAGGGTAGTATTTAACCCTTTCTTTCTTTCTTTTTTTTTTTTTTTTTCCTAAACTCCAACTCCCTCCACCCTCACCTTAGGTTGGGCCCCAAAATACTACAGGAACTTGTAGAGGGAGATTTGCAATCACCCTTAGAGATAAGGAAAGGGTTAACACCACCTGGTCATTTCCTGTCATAAAATGGCCACTTGCAAACAGCTAACCGCACAAACACCCATCCCAGATTTTAGAGAGGTGGGGTCAATCAGGCATAGGGTACATAGGGTACTAGGATGTTAGTCCAGTTGATTGGCTTTCCTGATTGCTATGGGTTCAAAGGCTCCCAGACCAACCCACTCACAAACCCCATCTCCGTCTTCCTGCCAGAATGCCCAGAGAATACAGTGTCTACAGCATTCAGGGAGAAGGCAGGGCAGGCGCGTGTGGAGTAAGTCATGAGTGCCTTTGATATCCTGCCTGAAATCCCTATAACTCTACATCAAAATAAGAGAAGGTTCCTTGGTTTGGGTTTTACTTCTTAAATGGGAAACACAGGGAAGAAAAGTCTAATTGTCTTTTGTCAACTACAGGAGGTATTCTGTGCCAGAGGTCAGAGTAGTTATTATTTTATTAATCTCTGTCTGGCAGGTATGTACCATAGTAATTCCTGAGTAGAGTCAGTGGTGTCAATAGGGGATTGGGAAGCAATGGCTGGAGAAATATCTCTGGTAACTGTTAGTGGAACCTAAGGTTGCATCATAATTTTAGGAATTCTGTTAAGAATTTATACTGTCAGATAATAAAAGGTCAAAGTCAATGACAGAGAAAAGGGAATAATAGAGAAACATACAGGTAAAAACTGTGTTCTACTGCTTAAGGTTGCCCCAACAGTCTTCAGAGGACTAGTTCAGGATAATGCCACCATCTGAATTCCCCTAGAGTGAGCCATTTTAAGTGAGTAAATGAAATAGGAACTAGTGGCATCCAGCCCAGAGAATAGGCCTATGCTCAACCCAGTTGGGGGCAATTCACAACACCCAGTCATCCTGAGGAGGAGGCAGGCAGCTTTTTTTGTTCCCCAGAAGAACATCTCTTGAGAAAAATCTCGGTTTGGTTTCGTGCGGTTAGGTTTGTCATGTGTCGTCAACCGCAACAGAAAAGTGGGAGCAAACAGCCCTGGAGCAATTGGTACGATCACCACACAGAGGAGGCCATTCCCCTGGGAGGGCTGGGAAGGGGAAAGGGCAAGGAAGAGGGGCAGGTGCTTCAGGTACTGGCTGTACTTATCCTCACCCAAAGTTGGAAAAAATACCTTATCCTGTTGTATCAAAAAGGGAGGGGAAACAGGTGTCTGGGTAGACATACTTAGTAAAGAAGAGAAGAGAACGGGTGGGCCTAAAGCCATCAACACAAGAAATGCAAACAAGGGAGGACCTTTCCTTGGTTCTGTGAAGCTAAGGATTTTATCATTAGACAAGATAGGGAGAGGTGTTGAGTTGGATTTATCTTCCTGGTCATCCAAATGGTTCCATGAAATATGAATATTATCTCTATACCAATGTGGTTAGGGCTTTCAAAGATGGTAGACAATATGCTTAAATCAAGACATGATGAATTATTTTGGTAGTTTATCTAAAGAATAAGTGATTTGTAGAGAAAATTATTTCCTAGCATCTTCTTCACAAGGTCCAAACATGTGGTCTTATTAGTGAGGTCATGTATTTTTAATGAAAAATGAATTGGGGAATTGACTGGGAATTGCCTTTAGATACAAAATCTATAGTAGCCAGACGTTTCTGTCTGACTGAAAAAAAGTGTCTGCTTAAATCTTGGCATAGCATTTAAGGTGTGTAACTATATGTGCGCACGTGCGTGAGTGCCTGCGTGCGTGAGTGTGTGTGTGTGTGTGTGTGTGTGTGTGTATTTGTTTTGTTTATTTTCCATATTGGTAAGCTTCAGACTGAGTCTGGAAGTGATGAATGTTTCTAAAAGTTGTGTGTTTTCAATTAAACACACACACACAAAACAGTAGTCAGCAAATCTAGTAAAAGAATATATGGAGAATTCATATTCCATTACTCAAACTGCCTAGCCCTGCCCTCAGTCTCCAGAGTAGACTGAAGGCTCCCAGCACTCTACTGAGGATCTTAAAGCCTTCACTTCTATCAACTGGCTTTTCTATAATGTGGCTCAATTTAGACTGAATGCTAAGGCAGAAAGAAATTGCCTTCATGAGTGTTTCAAAGGTGACCATCATGAAAGCAGTATGGCATCATTAAGATCATCCAATCCCTCATCTGTGGTGCAGGGCCAAAAGACAATGCACAATAATCCAGGCATTTAGAGATAGGGGTTTCATTCTCAGCTCTGCTTCTCAAGTTTGATAGAAGCACCAGAAAGCCAAGCATCTCTCTGTTTCATGCCCAAAAGGAAGCATAAAGATACTTTTCTGATTTATCTTCCAAAACTATTGTTAGATTAAAATATGAAAAGGTCTTTGAAATCTTTGAATGTGGTATAATAGATAGAAAAAATACTTCTGTTCAGTCTTCTACTGATCAAAGAACAGGTGCTGGTTGATCAACAATTAACTTCAAAACTTTTAAAATCATGTGAATGGTACAGGATATGGTGTACACCTGCTATGGCCATGTATGCCTGTCTTTGGAAAACAAAACCTTAGGAAAATTCTACCCTCCTTGCTGTTTAGAAGCTCTTTTCTATCAGAACAATATACATTAGGATTTTCCCTCAGGAATTTACACACATTAGCAATTTGAATAGATTTGAAAATATCGTGTGTGTGTGTGTGTGTGTGTGTGTGTGTGTGTGCTATAAATATGCAACAACTTAAAATGCCAGCACTAGAGTGACCAAGGCAGAAGGATCATGATCTTAAGGCCAGTGTGGGCTACAGAGAATTCCAGGCCAGCCTTGGTTATGCAGTGAGAACTCGCCTGAAAAAACCTGTAGTAAGAGAGCAAATTTGTTTGGGGACTGTTACGTGGATACAAACTCTGTTTGGTGATATTTTCTTCTCTAGCCAAGTGGAAGAAGGTACGAATTTGTGGCAAGGAGGAAGAAAATATTTACAAAGGAGCATCCCTGGGAGAAGAGGTAAATGAATCTTTAGACAATTGTGAATATGAAGAGTCACCTGTAAACAAATACAAGAGATTTGCTTAGTGTCCCATGTCAGGTTGGAAGAAAAGGAGGGTGAGCCAATAAATGTCAAAAGGCAAGAGCTAGTTCTTTAAAAGCTCAGCTCCCAGACTTGGGCCAGAGTTTAACAAGAGCAGGTTACTAGGAATGCATGTAGGACCTATGACTAAATCAGTGTTTGAGTGTGTGCGTGTGTGTGTGTGGTGTGTCTGTGTGTGAAAGAGCAAGCAAGAGAGAGAGTGAGAGAGAGAGAGAGAATCTTTCCCTCTCTTTGCCTCATTGCTCATTCCCTTTATCTTTTCACTTATCTAGTTTTCCTTTTATGATGTGTGACATGTCAAAACTGACTTGCTGGTCTTTACAAATCAGCATCTAATGAGGAAAAGCAAACTGTCTTTGGAAACACACAGCATGACCCCACCATACAATGGGGCAGATTCCTGACCACATGTATAGCTTCCTCTGACTTTGAAAGACAGTAAGGTAAAAGTTGTCTTTGCCTTCTTTTGGGGTGAATTGGGTAGGGGCTGGTGTTTGGTTTTGTCTTTTACATTATAATTTCGGGTCTGTTATTTGTTCCTTCTGATATTTTTCAGAGAAGCAAGTTATAGCTGTTGGTTTTGGGTTTAAGGTAGTATAACATGCTTAGGTTGGTCTGGTTAAGGTGGAGAGGATGGTGTGGGAGGGGAGGGTGAGGGGCAGGGGTATGCCAGTCCCTGTAGGCTGCTCAGTACTCTCTGTTCTCAAGGCTGTTTGCTATGCGGGCCGCAGGCTTTGGGCCTTTGAAGGGTTGAATACCATCTTTTGATTTACCATGGTAGATGGTGGGAAAGATTGAAAACTCAAGAACACAGACATACACATACACACACAAAGATCCAGCAAAAGATAAAAACAAAATCGAAAATAACCAAATACGCACATACACAGACAACAGAAAACCAAGAGACACACTGAAAACAGAAAACAAATGAGGTCGGGCAGGAAAAAGGGCACTTTTTGTAAAAGCTGCAAAATGAAGTAAAATTAAAAGACAGAACTAAATAAGCCACTGCTCAAAACAGTCCTAGATGTCCCAGAGATTTTAGAATATATTTGTATTTTGAAATTGGTACTAGTTGACCTGACTTCAGATAAGACCTTTGCTGATTCAAAACTCCATCTTCCAACCATGTCATTAGGGCTTTACATGGTCTAGAAACTAGTGCATTTGTCTCTGCCTCTAACAAATCCTTATAAAAGAGTTCAGTATCCAAACATATTCTACATAGCCAAATAAACCCATTAGCTTAGAAAGTGTGGACTCAGCTAAATCACTAATTCTGACATCTTTGGGTATTGGCTTTCTGCCGAGTGGAAAGAGCAGGAACAGGTGCTTGGTTGTCTATTTCCTTTGCAAACCAAGAGGTCCCATTCTCCATAAAAGATAATTAGGATCCAGTAAAGAAAGTCAATAACAGGAAATAATGGGGAGCCATACACAGAATTTCAGAAGTATTCATTATAGGTAACTGCAGAGAAGGACACATCTTGACCCAATAAAGCTGCAAATTTAAGGGTGTCATAATTTTTCAAATCTAGGGCAAAATTGATATGCATTACATGGAGAGAACAGAGCAACTCCGGATAACATTGTGTGAGAGCAGCCTTTTCTAAAAGGGCTGCTGATGGGTGATTTAGCAGAGCAGGAATGAAGGGGCCATGTTCAGGAGGTACATCGTCCTTCCATAAGGCAGACTTTCTAAACTTAGGGAACTGTTTCTAATGAGAGAAAAGGAACAATGTAACTCCTTGTCCCACTAGGAGTAAACTTAAGGTCTCTGTGACTTCATGGCACCAGAATCTTCCATCTTAATAGCCACTGCAGAACTAAAAACAACACAAAGGATGGTTCCCTCCCAGCCACCCTCTCATTTTTGCCTCCTCTTCTTATCTGCCCCTGTCCTTGGCTTTGACTGTTTTGAGTGGTGACTAAGGATTTGGATGTAATGGTATATGACTGATCAAAAGATGGACCAAAGTAGCGTGTATTACACAAAGCTAAACAATTCCAAAAAACCATGAAAGGAAACTTAGACAACGAATAATCCAGTAAAGAAATCACCACTGTCAGATACCAGAAATTGACATCAAAACCTCATGCAGAAACAAGAAGGTGTTTGTTGCTGTTGGGTTTTATCCTTGGTCTATTAAACAAGAGGTAAGCAACTAACTTTCAAGAAACAAAAAAGAATTCAATCAAACCAATGAAAATCAGAAAATAAAGGGAACACAAGCCCAAACAGTGTCAGAGGGTCCTTCATACGATACCTAAGTTAACCATGAGCTTGACCCGACCGCCATCCAACTCTAGACGTAGTGTGTCGGCAGAGTCCCTGGAGGTAGTAGCCACCAGCAGCCCATAGGCACGCTGAGACATGAAGCGGAAGGACACGTCCTCTGCCTCGGTGTGCATCACCATGGGCATGATGATCTTCATGTACATGCTGCCATCGTAGCTCAAGATGGATGCCTCTGCCAAGAAAGAATGGAGGTCATTAGCACTAGTGAAGTTAAGAGTTTCAAATACCCTTCTCCTTCCAGGATGAGTAGAGCTGGCACCAACTTGGTAGCCAGGTGACTCTATTACTGCTGTTTTTGACTGTGACCTGGGGCAGATCACTTAAAATATAGAGCTCAATTTCTTCATCTGCAAAGGGCTTATAATACATCTGGTACCTGCCCTAGGATGCTCACAGATCTGTGAAGGGGTCCAAATTGGACACTAGAGAGGAAGGTATTTCACAAAAGTGAAAATGCCTTACAAAGATTAATAATTATAAGTGCTATAGCAAAAATCAAAGGTTCAAAAGGCAAAACCTAAAACCCATGTGAGGATTTTGATGGTAAACAGGGAGAAAGACAAACACAAGACAAACATGATTGCCAGAGAGCTTCCTGAGGCAGGAACACTTGGGAGACAAGGCTCACACCCATTACATCTCTCAGCAGAGGTGCTCTGCTCATGCGGAGGGCAATGACCCAGCATTGGAAGAGCGCTAACAAAAAGCTAGCGATATCTGTGAAAAAATTGTTTATTTTTATTCCAGCAGAACTTTTTTTTGTTATTTATTTTCCAAGTAATATTTTTATTAATTCTTTGAAAATTTCATACAGTGTACTTTGATCATCTCTAACCAGACCCACCCCCACGTCCTTACCCACCAGACTTCAAGTCCCTCTTTTTTCTTTTGTAAAGTGCATCAAGTCTAATTTGTGCTGCATATATATACTATTGGTTGTGGGGTCATTCCTGGAGCATGGTCAACCTACCAAAGGCCATATCCTTTAAAGAAATGGATTCTCCCTCTCCCAGCCAATAGCTCCTCAGTTAGGGTAGGACTCTGTGCCTACCTCCCTCTCCATCAAGGAGTTTTATTTGTCTTGAAATTGTGCAGGTCTTGGGCATGCTGTCACAATCACTGTGAGTTCACCTGTGCAACTGCACTGTTGTGCTCAGAAAACACTGTTTCCTTGTGGTCATCCACTGCCTCTGGCTCTTAAAATCTTTCACAGGGATTCCTGAGCCTTGTGGGGGGAGAGGTGTTATATAGATGTCACATTTAGGGATGAGCTTTCTGCAGTCTCTTATTCTCTACATAGTTGTGGGTCTCTGTGTTAATCATTGTCTACTAAAAAAAAGCTTCTCTGATAAGGCCTGAGAGATGCACTAATCTATAGGTATAACAAAATATCAGAATTTCTATAAGGAAGGAAGCAAGCTCACTTGGATTCAGTACATTCTTTAGCTCAAGCTCTTGGTTTAGGAGACCTGAATTCCCCTGACTTAACCATATATTATCTCAATGCTTTCAAACAAGAAAACCAAGGCTTTTCAAGTGAGATAATGCCATCTCTAAGTGACTCTAGCTAGATTTTGCCAATTGCATCAGATACCATGTGCAGGGACTGTTTTTGGAACACCACAAAACAGTGTTTATATTTGTTTAATCATCCGTTGACAAAGCTCTTCAGACAACACAGGAAAAGAAGATCACTCTCAATTCTCTGAAGCCAGCACGTCTCTGGGCTCAGCAGCTGACAGCAAGCCTGTTCTTCACTAAACATTTGCCATTATCAAATAGTTCCTACTTACTTGTTCTGTGGAGAATACACAAATGAAACAGAAATGCTTTCTAAAGAGTGACGCAGCGTGTAAAATTAAGTGTGAATAGAAAAATGCTAAATGACATGGGAGAAATCTAAAACATAGCTAGTGACATTGAAAGGAAGAGGGAGGTAGGCTACAGGTGACTAAGGCAGATGGGTAGCATCTGAGTAGGTTTTGGTAAATGGGGGATTCATAAAAGAGGTGCTGGCATCAGATCAGACCTGAAGAATAACAGATCTACACACTCAAAGGAAAGGAAGAAGGAGATTCTGAGATAATGACATACTACCGAGCTTAACAGGAATGTAAGGCATATGCTTTGGGAAAAACAGTTAACCTCTCTGTTTCACAGGTTCAATATCCATGGATTCAACAAACCATGGATTGAAAATACTTGAAAATAATTTGTATACCAGCCCCCCACTGTATATAATTTTCTTTCTATTTATTATTTCTATTTTTTATTTTATATATATATGAATGTATTGCCTGCATGTATGCACATGTACCTGTGTCATGCAATGCCCAAGGATGTCAGAAGAGGGTGTCAGATTACCCTTGAACTGGAGTTGCAGAGGGTTGTTAGCCTCCATGTGGATGCTAGGAACAGAAACTGGGTCCTGTGCAAGAGAAGCCTGTGCTCTTAACCACTGAGCCATCTCTTCAGCCCCTAGAATTATTTTCTTGACACTTTCTTTTAAACAACAAATCATAACAACTATTTACATAAGATGTACAGTGTATTAGACATTATTGAGCAATCCAGAAGTTGTTTAAAGTATGTGGGATGATGTGTGATGGTTATATTCAAATACTGCATCATTTTATATAATTGAGCACACATGGATTTGGTATCCTCAGAGGTCTGGAAATCAATGCTGCTACATGGATATGAAGGACAGATTTGTCTTGTAGTCGCACCAAGGTAGCTTGAGATTAGAATAAAAATCAGTATGCTTTTTCAGAACCTGGGAAGAAAATGAATAATAGAGAGTTTTGATCCATTGATTACTGTACTGTGTGCCAGGAACCTTTCTGGGTGTTGAGGGAAGAATAATACAGAAGTGACAAATGCTGGGTATGGTGGTATATGGTTTTAATCCCAGCACTTGGGAGGTGGAGGCAGGTGGATCTTTGTGAGTTCCAGGTTAGCCTGGTCTACAGAGTGAGTTCTCCAGGCCAGCTGGGGCTACAAGGAAAAGGAGGAGGAGGAGGAGGAGGAGGAAGAGGAG
>NW_008329640.1:1147235-1164111 GCF_000622305.1 Nannospalax galili
GGAGGAGGAGGAGAGACAACGCCCCATATCCCGAGGCACAGTAGGAATTAGAACAGAGACAGACAAGATACAGGGAGACAAGGATTCTTGGAATTATCACCACCCCTGTCCTACTTGTACAACACAGTGTAAGTTTTGTTTTGTTTTGTTTTAAGTAATCTAGAGGCTCCTACTCATATTCCTGGAAAACAACCATCCCTCAAGTAAAACCCATACTATCCTGAAGCTATACATTATAATTATTTGAAAACTATAAAGGGATCAAAGATAAGAATTTGACAGTCGTGAGAACCATCACAATAAAACGCATATGAGGTTTATTATTATAATCAAAATTAACACATGCTCACGTGTGAAAGAACCTATTTTATATCCCAAAGGGAAGAATCAAAAGATCAAAAAGGATAGCTAAAATTATTGTGAATTTGCTATTGTCTTGGTGTTTTGTGCACCCATTAAGAAGCTACTTAATCCTTGGGAAGACCATGGGAAAGAAATAATTATATTTGATAAATACCAAGTCATACAGCTAATCAATAGCAGAGATGAGAGCCGAATTCAAAAAGTCTGATTCTTCTTTAAAAACATTTTACTTATTATTTTATTTTATGTGTATGCATGCATTGACGGCATGTATGTAAGTGCACCCATGTCATGCATGCTGGAGGAGGACAGAAGAGGGAGTTGGATCCCCTGAAGCTGGAATTATGGATGGTTGTTAACCACCATGTGGATGCTGAGATTTGAACCCAGGTCTTCTTTAAGAACACCCAGTGCTCTAAATCGCTGAGCCATCTGTCCAGTCCTGAACCAGTATGATTCTTGAGACTACGTGCTGAACCAGCTGTGAAACGGCAAAGAACTAAGCCAGAAAGACATCCATGTTTCTATGCATCAAAGCACAATCATAGCACTTCATGTTACAGTATGGCATTCTTGTATGTGTTTGTATGTTCATACACCACTATTTAAATTCATGTACTATTTATTATATACAAATTTACAAAATCATATATAACACATCTATTTATCAATAATGTATTGTCTGAAACTATATGCACATTCCTTTGCATGTATAAGTATGAACCGCCTTAATCATCAGTGTGCACTTCCTATGCATTAACACAGAAATGTAGACCCCTCTTCAAGAGATATTAGGAAGTTAAGTGAGCCATGAAATGGGTGGCTTTGACTCATTCAGCTTAAATACATTTAAAAATTAATGGCTGTTCTTGTTCCTCTGAATATGTGCAATGCTTAAACGTAAGCAAATGAAAGCAGCTTTTTATGTCAACGCTGGTCGTATCACAGAACAAATACCAGGTGACCATGTTGTTAAACAGCTACTGGTTTGAAATAAGGTGTGTAATGGAATGCGTACCTCTTTTTTCAGTTCTGTACATTTTATTATTAACCCAGTGATTTCTAGAGGGAGGTGATCAAGTAGAAAATTTAAATCAGAAGTCAACTGAAACAAAATCCTTCTAAGAATTCACATTAATTTGATTTTCAAAATTCAAACACAAAGACTTCCATGACTAGAATCCTAGTTATAGGAGGGAAATGATTATAATAGGAATAGTTATTCCATCTATAAGTATATCAGATTATTGAAGATTAAGAGACTGTATCATGGTCCTTAACTAGTCCCTGTGATGGTTGATCTTGATTATCAGTATGATTTGGAATCATCTAGAAGATACACTTCTAGATGTGTCTGGGAGGATATTTCCAGAGAGATTTAACCAAGAAGAGAAGACACGCCCTGAATGTGGTCAGAACCATCCCATGGACTGGTATTCTGAACTGATTTGCAAGGAGGAAGCAATATTAATAACAGTGTTCATCTCTCTGAAGAAGCAATGTGGGCAGCTGCCTCATGTTCCTGATGCCATGCCTGCCTGTTCAATGATGATGGAATCTACCTTCTCAAATTGTGACCCAAATAAATCTCTCCTCTATAAGTAGTATTTTGTCAGGGATTTGGTCACAGTGAAAAGAACAGTAGTTAGTACAGTCCCACCAAATTATTCTTTTATTATTTTTTTAAATTTAATTTTTATTATTTTAATTTTATGTGTATGAATGTATTGTTTGCATGTAGGTAGGTGCACCCATGACATGGCCAGTGGAGGCCAGAAGAGGGCATCAGATCCCCCTGGAACTGGAGTTACGGATGGTTATTAGTCACCACATGGGTGCTGGGAATCAAACCTGGGTCCTCTGCAAGAGCAGTTAGTGCTTTTAACTGCTGAGCCATTTCTCCACTCAACCCTTTTTCATTCTTTATTAACTTTGTCTTCAGTAATATATTCTAGCATCCTCCTTCAATTCTTACAGTGATTTGTTCATTATGCTTTTTGAGCTACTTTCTTAGTGCATGTTCTAGGCCTTATATCTTCATTTATTCAAGAATCAATCTGATAGCTATACTAAATTCCAGTAAAATATAGAAACTTTCTTTTTCAGTTTTGAGGATCAAACCCACCTTTCCTCCGAGCTATACCCTCAAGCAAAGATATGGAAATTTTACTCTTATATGATTCTCTTACCTTCCCTGCTTTTCAGTACTATGATTCATATATATTGTGCACACACACACACACACACACACATCACAAACACAAAAATCTTTTGTTATAATAATTGATTTTTAAAAACTTACACTGTTTTAACAAGCTAAGAGAAGGAAGGATTACCGAGTTTTAAAAATTAAGCTTATTATTTACTGTGTCTAACTTTCTTCATTTCTTTCTGTAGATTCAAGTTACCATCTGGTATCAGATCTTTCCCCCAATATAGCTTCATTCACATGGATTGTATTGTCAAATGTATAGCAAAATTCTATGCGTTAGAGCCACAGTAACACAATTTTGTAGATACTGTTTTATGTACTTACTTTTTAAATCAGAAAGAATGAGAAAAAGTGTAATTATATTGTCTTTCATTATTAGATGCATAATTACCTTTACTAGAGTTATGTTTTTTTCACATAAATTCAAATTGATGTCTGCTCTCACATTGTTTCAGCCTGCAGAAACTCTGAGTAGCTCTTACAAGACAAGCATGCTAGGAGTGAATTCTCTGTTTTGGGGTATGCCTATTTCACTTTCTTTCAAACACAGCATTGGTGTACACAGGCTTCCTAGCTGATGGTTGTTTTGCTTTCAGCACTTTGGATATCATCCCACTGTGTTTGACCTCCCGCTGCTCCTAAAGACATGTCAGCTGCTGATCTCATTGCAGTGCCCTCATATGTGAAGAGTAATGTTTCCTCTGCTGCTTTCAAATTTGTCTCTTTGCTCTTCAACATTCTTATTATAATTCTGAAAGCCAAAACAATAGCATCTATTCTACTTAGAATTCACCGGGCTGCCTAGATATGTAGATTAGTGCTTCTCATTAAGTTTGGGATGCCTGTAGGTATAATTTAAACATTTTATCCCCTTTTTGTCTCTTGTTTTTCACTCGATTTTCCCATTATACACATGTTGGTAGGCTAAAAGGTACGTCACATGAGGGCGTGTTTATTGGCATTCTTTTGTCTTTCTTCTGTTCAGAGTCCTAGTCTCTATTGATCTATCTTCAAACTTACTGATTCTTCTTCTGTCAGGTGAAATCTAGCAATTTTCTCTTAGGATACTGTACCCATCATCTCAAAATTTTCCATTTAGAGATAGATATTATGCATAATTTTATCTTTTATTAATATTCTCTATTTTAGGATTTCTTAGACTTTTTCTACTGGTGAATGTTTTTCTGCCTAAGAAATTTTTATGTGAGTAGTAAATACATAAAATAGGATACAATTAAAAAATTTACTAATAATACATAAGGAAATTTATCTTAATACAATTCTCTTTTATACACATAATTTTACCATGTATTAAAGACAAAAGTACATTTGCATATTAATGAGATAGTCTTGCTTCTTTATTTTTTACATTAAAAAATTAAAGTCCCAGTTGAATATTTGATACTGCAGAATGTAGAGTACACTTTCAATGTATTTCAGGGTTTATCAAGGCTTTGACTTTATAATCATGAATGATGTGATTGGTACTTTGCAGGAACATATAGTACAAAATAGTAGAAATATAGTTCAGAGCCATTTCAGAACTTGTTGGAAATCCTGTCCTAATCCTAAGACAGAATTCTTTTAAGGATTTTTTTTGAAGCTCAAATCATCACCTAAAATAGTGATTTTTAAAATCAAATACCCAACAAAATATAAGTTTTTCTGATGAAGAATAATGATAGAAAATATTAAAAGTCTTTGTTTCACATAATTAAATAATTATGTTTTAAGATCAGAAAGCATCACATGTAGAATAAAAACATTTCAGTTCATAATATATAATAGGCTTGACTCTGAGCTGAGGCGTTTCATTCAGGACCATTTGTTGGTGTTAAATGGTACAACAGCATACATGATGTAACATGTGTATTTTGTGTTCAGAACCGAGCCTACAGTGAATAACATGATACAATGTGAGCAATTGCTGCTGAAAAGATCTTATATTCATTACACTTTTGAATTTGAATGACTGTTTGGCCATTGTACATTCAGAAATATTTTATTATTGCCATATTTTTCACAATGCCCCCATCTAGTGACATTAAGCCTAGTGGAGCCAAGACCCAAAGTTTAACAAGTTGGGCTCTAGCCAAGGTTCTATTATCTAATTTTCCTTAAATTCTTTAAATATAGTTCCCCTTGGATCCTTGAATACATTTGTAATATTTTCATTGCTGTATTCATCCATTAAATTCAATATACATGTCCCAAAGTGCATCCTGTTGCTTGCACTTAGTTTTGTGTATGTATCTCACAGTTTGATGTTATAACATATTGTTGCAAGTCTGGATACTGTCCCCCCCCACCACCACGTAGTCTATTTCTTGTTCATTTACTTACCTGGCTGAGCTAATCCTGACATATTTTCCCAGAAGAAGGGTAAAGGCTCTGATATACCTGCTCAGACAGTCTCCTGTTTTGCTTTTGGCCTGGCTTTGTAGGTGTTGCTCCTGGATCAATATAATCCATTCACTGGTCAAATACGGACTTACGCTGCATAGGGAATTTGATTTTTACCCTTTGTCTGTTGAATCTGTGTGACTTAGAGACTGCTCCCAGGGAGTGTATGATTCTGCCTTACATTGAGCAAAGGACCAGTAGATTGGAAATGGTTCCCCTGTCACTCATGAATAGGTACAGCCTTGAGAACAAGCATAGTCTTCAGCCTTTCAGATCATCAAGGGTGAGTGAGGTTTTATTTATAAGACTGGTTTGTAAAGGGTAACACTTGATTAAGAATAGCCAATAGGGTCTTGCTTAAGGGCCACGAGCCAATAGAGTTCTTTCCCTGGCTTGAGAATGTGTTCAGTTCTGCCCATAACCTACTTTAATTACCTTTGACTGTGTGTAAAATAGCTAATGCACACAATTGTCCAGATCCATAAAGAAGATCATGATTGCAGAAACCTCCTCTCCTTCACTGATTTCTCGCCCCTTGAATCTCTACTGAACTCTTGGATAGGCTATCATATTGCTCATTGCCTCTGGTGCTACAGAACTATCTGGTGGTTCTGAATTGCTTGCCACCAAAAAGCCTATACTGTTTTCAAAGCATTCTTGCCCTTGGGTTTCTCTAAACTCTGTTATAGATAGACAGCCCCTCTGGGGAAAATTCTCCATCTTTACAGGCACTAAGATAAAATTTTTTTCTATTGCACCCCATCTGTTTGCAGAAGTTGTGGCCTGTTTATGTTTGAATGATGTTCCCGCTATAGAAATAGGTTCTGTGAAGATGGTAGATGCTGGTCTTCCCAGGTAGCATGTCTAAAAGAATCTCTGCCCTATGAGGAAGCTGAAACAGGATCAACTGGAGCCCCAGTACTCTTCTTGGCTTTGTTTCTATGAGTGGGCTAGATAGAAGTAGTCCAGTGTCCTTGGTTGTGCTTACCCAGAATGCTGTTTTTGCAACAATGAAACTTGAGAGAATTAAAATGTTCTAAGAACCCATCACTTCGGTGTAGAACTGTGGCCTTGGGAATTGGCCAAGAAGGGAATCATATGTCTCCGAATCTATACCTACCTGGAATAAAGCTTCTATAAAAAGAGGCTGAATGTGGTAAAGATACAAGAAAATTGTGATTTACATGTCACAAATTACTTTGTTACTGAGAATTATTCTATTATCTTGATATGTATATATATATATATTCATGTGCTCATGTGTGTGTGCAGTTGTACACATGCATGTGAAGGCCAGATATTAGCCTTGACTATCTTCCTTTCTTGCTCTCCACCATAGTTTTTGAGACAAGGTCTCTCATTTATCCTGTCCCTGTCCCCTCCCGTCCCCCATAGTGCAAGGGTTACAGGGGATCACTGCCATGCCTGACATTTATATGACTGCTGAGGACCAAACTCAGGTCCTCATACTTTCACAGCAAGTACTTTGCCAACTGAGCCATCTCCTCAGTTCCTAATATATCTTTTGACCAAATAGTCATTTACTGCTTTATCTTAAGGCAAATTTCAGAGATTTTAAAATTGTGTATGTGAAATATAATACTTTGAACATGTCTTCCAAGCTCCCCAAACATCCACTATAGAGTCACCCTATTTTGGGCTATTAAAAATATTTCACAAATTTTTTCCTCTAGAAAACTTTTCTCAGCCCTAAATGTTTACTTTCACGTGTCTGAGTAGGCTCATTTCTGTTTCTCAATGGCTATGAAGAGCTGAACGTAGCACCGTTCTTATCTTACTTTCGCCTGATTGTTCTGTTTTTCAATCTCAATGATGAATGGCTTCATTTCACATTCCCTTCTTCTGGTGGGAGGGACACAGCCATCCTCTCACTGATAGAATTCCCTAATCTTGAAGTAAAGAAAAAAGGATTTGGCATAGGAATATTGAGCAATATGATAGAAGTTAATAAAAAATATTTTTCTGAACAATTCTTGTGTTAAACAATCCAGAAAGAAAATGGTTCTACTTTATTTGTGTGCTTCTTGTATCTACATAATGCTTGAACTCCCTGATAAACGAGAACAAGTTTCCACGGCATGTGTGTGTGTCATGCTAACCTCAGAAAAGCATGATTCCCACCATCTTTTATTCTCTTTACCCTTTTTACTTAAAATTAAACTTATGAGTTTTATTTTCTTAAATAGTACATCTATTATTGTTAATCTAAGCAATAAAGACCATAGGGAAGGGAAAAAAGTCAGATCTTCCCAATCACACCACCGAAAAGGAGTCATCATCAACAGTAGGGACATTTCTTTCAGATATTTTTCCTAGGATTATAAACACATCAAAGTATAAACAGAAACTTTTTAACTGGTAGAAATACATACATGCTGTTTTAATTAAAGTGAGCTTTAATCTGTGTGGAGCTAACACAATTTTTATATATGAGTTTTAAATAATTTCTTTCTAAAAGGTATTATTTCCCAACAGAACTCACTAAAATTTACAAAAGGTATTATTGAAAATGTGGAAAGATGGATGCTATTGTCTAACCTTTTGCTATAGCTCAGGAGATGGTAGATGCGGGAGGGAAATGAAAGGAAATTATAAGAGTGTAGTCAAGGCTCCTTGTAACCTCCAGTTAGCACTGCAACTGGTTTGTGCTCATTTCTTCTTAAGTGTCCTGCTTCATAAGCCACCCCTCCTGAGGGAAGGCCAGAGAAGGGATACATCAGGACTTCTAATTTATAAAGTTCTTGTGAACTCTCGTTTGATTCTCAGTCCCACTGTCCGTTCCATTACATACATTTCTCTGTACAGTGATTTCTGCTAATCATCAGTTAAAAATAGAACAGGTAATATACACAATGAATTGGCTTACTTTCTTATATAAAACAACATAGGGACAATTCTTAGCCCTTTTATTACCACACAGGCTACAGAGGAGCACAGACAATTGCCCCAGCCTGGTCGTGTTTGACCATTCTTCTTGATATGACTTCAGAATAATCTGTTAGTCTCCTACATTTTCAAATTCATGACACTCTCCTTTCTTTAGAGTTAAGGATTACTTGGTTGGTATACTCGTATTTCATCTGAAGGTAGAAGTTTCTGACATATAATTTTGCTCCTCTATCTTCTCATTATCTTTTCTTTAATCATATTAGTACATCTGGACACCAAAGACAGAGGAAATAATCAAAACTTACGGTTCTAACATTTGCAATCTCACTATAAGCCTGTGTTTTGGATTTGATGAAGTTCTGACCAAGAAGTGATTATTACGGGGAAAATGGGCCACATGAATAGTACGGACATTCTATTTACCTATGTACACTAGGAACTGGTACCATTTACACCTTGCATAATCTTGAAGAGCAAAGCCAGCTTGGCAGGCAGGAAGAGGAATCAGGGACTAAACAACTGATGTGATACTGCAAACAAATGCAGGAAAGTATTATGCACACTGAGCTCTGTGTGCTCATGAGGTCGCCTTGCTGTTCACACTTTGCTCTTGGTCTTTTCCTAGCACCATCAGACTGTAAGCCGTCTTCCATGGAAAGACGACATTGTCATGGTCAACCTTGTAAGCAAGAAACCAACTCACTTCTTTCAGCTTCTCTTTAGGTACCTTGAAACATCTCTCTGCCCACTCACACAGCTACTGGATTCACACACTCCACAGTATTTTTTCCCCTGACAAATGTTCCAACATACACAGATTGTTTCCTCCCCACCCAAACTGGGCTGATCTTAAACAGTGTGCAAATCTATGCTGGAATGCCTGCCAGGTTCTAAATCTGCATTTTGTAACAGCAGGAGCAGCACAAATCTCCAGTTCTGAACAGTCCCATCAGTGGCCAACAGTTCCAGGCAATCCACAAAGTGGATGTGGGATGATATCCTCCCTCTTGTGGACAAGACACAGAACTAATGTTTCATGTTTTCTACATGATGCTGTCCTGGCATCTGGTCACACTAATTTCTCATTCCAAAAAACTGGAGCACCCTAAAGGGATGACACAAATTTTGATTGATATTTCTCATTAAGAAAAGCAGGTATGTACTTTTCCATGCTTTTTGAAAACTCGAAAGAGAAAGAAATGGAATGTGGGATAGAAAAACTCTGGCTCATAAATGTACACTTTAAAAAGTATATGTTCATTAGACCAAAGTATTCACAAAGCTTTTTCTTAAACAGCAAATTTTTCTTAAGTGAATTTAGGGAATTAACTTATCAAAGATTAAACACAACACAATTCATTGGAAACCCAGCCAATGGAAATCTATTCCTGCTTACAACACTGTTGGCATCTTCACATTGTTGGTAACTAATCTGTGCTGAGTGCTGAGCTCAAATTGGAGAAGATAGGAGGAGCATGGTTGCTTTCTTTAATGAGCACCAAACAAGCAGAAGCTACAGACTTGGGAAAATCATTAAAACTGAAGGATGAACAAAGTACTGAGAAAATTCAGCTTATGTGCCTACCTACTTGTCCAGAGAGTCTATGGAAGAATACGTAACTTGTGTTTCAATGACAAAAAAAGAGTGAATCACAGAACAGAGACTGGGAAGACATTCTAGGTGAGAAAACTGCATATGGACAGACATGAAGTGGACAACCATATGGAAACGAATCACACACTAATCTCAGTGCTTGGCATAGAGTCTGGTGAACAATGTTCAACCAATTCAAGGGACAGGCAGTATTTTGTGTGGTAGACTGAAAAAGGTTTTCTCAACAGCAATTTACTCGAGATTTTGAACTAGGTAACTATTGTGGAGGCTGTCTGTACATTATAGGATGTTTAGAAATATCCCTGTCCTCTGTCCACTAGATGCCAGTAGTGATTCCTTCTGTCTCAATGACCAAAATTGTCTGCAGACATTGCCAAGTGTACTTTAAAGGAAAAAAAAAAAAATCACCGCCACCGAGAACAATTGAACTACAACAAATGGACTAGTGTGGTAAAAATGAAGACCAGAAGAACTAATAGAGGGTCTGTTATAAAAGGCTTTATACATCTGGGGTATGTGAGAGATTGGTTCACATTCAGGATCCTTTTAGATAGCTGATGACATGATTAGAATTATTTTCCAAGCTAGCCTGGGTGGTGCAGAGAAAAAGAATTATGAAGTGAGAGAACAGATGTGATCTTATCCAATTTTCTTGCAGAGATGCTTGCCATTGCTTTATTTTGCAAACATGCTATGAAATTCAATACATAACCATTATAAATGACAGTGGCGTGTTTCTGAGAGTTGCTCTGGCTCTGAGTCAGTTCAAGAGCGCTCCATGCTGTACAGCTGCTATCACACACATGAGCCAGCAACCCCACTGCCAATCATTGTTCAGATTGTGCTTTCTGTAAACATTGAGAAGATGTGAAATCTTAGTGGGCCTCAGTTTCCCCCTTTTGATAACAGAATAACTCTAAATCTGTCCAGATGCTAAAAAGACATAAGTGGCTCACTCTAATTGTGCCATTTGATGAAGTTTTATTAAGCTGAAAATTTCAAGGTATAGACAATGAATAATGAATCAAGGTTGTTATTAAAAGCAAACACCATTCCTCTCCTAGGTGTGATGTGGAAGGGAGAAAGTCAATTGCCAGAATCTAGAGGAAAAAGATGAAAGAGAGAGAATGCTATGCCTCATAAAGCGGTAGCCTTGGGTCTCAGGGCAAGCTAGCTGCCAGCGCTCTGCAGGGAGAGAACCCCACCTCACTCTCATTCTTCCTTCTATTTACTCATGAATCCTTTCCTTTGGTAATACTCAGACGGAATACAGAAAGCAGTAAAATCTGTCGATGAAATCCACTTGGGCCCACCATCTACAATGCAAAGCTGAGTAAGGCATGCTGAAGAATAGAAAAGATACCCAGAGATACAAAGAACAGGTCTCCAGCACACAGGTGGACCTGAAGAACACATGTAAAAACATGCAAACAATGCTTAGACATAATGTCTAATCAGTACAGTTCTATGTGTATGTATGAATATACATATATGCATATATTTTCAGTTTTAAGTTGAGAGGTGACCTACTTCCTCCATATGTAGACAACACTTACATGTTGGAGGTACCATTGGCTAAGGAGAAAGAGCCTTTTTCCCAAGAGGCCACTGTTCCCTCCCTAGCTCTGTGGGGAAGTTACACTTCTCTGACTTCGCTTTTGCATAATCTTGAACAATGTTCAAAAATCAAATAACAAAATATACTGAAGAGATCTCTGCAAATTGTGAAGTGTAATATGACCATGGAAGGTCAAGTGCAGAGCTTTTCAGTCTTCTTCCTCACTAGGAAGTCTATTTCAATTAAGTAGAGAAATCAGGTAGATATTATGCTTTCTTCTGTTCTCAAATTTCTTATACAATGGTTCTACTTTAAAATCAAGATACAGAATTACCTAAAAAAAAAACCTCGAATTACATCATGTACTCTTATCTTTCATGGTAAATATGGCTCATAACAGGTATGAGCAAACTATGTTCAATGAATCAATCTCTGGTAATTTTATCAGAAAAAAATAAAGCACAAAATTCCTCAATTACTTGTTTGGAACTGCACAGAAATTTGGAGTTTGAAAGAAACTGAAAATGTACATGCATTCAAGGTGGGGAGATGGTTCAGTCAGTAAAGTGCATACCAGGCCACCATGAGTACCTCAGTCTGATCCCTAGCATCCATGTAAAAAAGCTGGAAATGGGACTCATGCTGTTATCCCTCTACTGAGGTGGTAGTAATAGATGGAGCTCACCAGCCAACCATAGTGTACTTGGTGAGCTCCAGGCCAGTGTGAGATCCTGCCTTAAAAAAGCAAGACATGAGAGTGGAGAGATGACCCAGTGGTTAAGAGTGCTTGCTGTTCTTGCAGAAAACTAGAGTTCACTTACTAGCACCCATGTCTAGTGGCTCACAAGCACATATAACTCCAGTTTCTGGGGATCTAATGAGGCCGTCTTCTGGCCTCCACAGGCATCCTCACACACATGTGCACATACAGGAATACACATATACATAAATAAAAATAAAATAAACCTTAAAAAATAAAAGCAAGGTATACAGTACCTGAAGAATGACAATTAAGATTGTCCTTTGTCCTCCACACACTGTGTACACAAGTACACACTTTCTTGCACATAGGTGTATCCACATGCATACACATACAAATTTACCTGCATTCAAATCTGTTATTTCATAGCTGGGGAAATCTAAAGTAGTATTTAACATCTTGACTTCTTTATTTAATGGAAGTAGTAAAATTTGGGCTTCTGGGAATGGAGATGGTTCATCAGTTAAGAGCCTTGGCTGCTCTTGCAGAGGACTCAAGTTTGTTTCCCAGTACCCGCATAGCAGCTAACAATCATCTGTAACTCCAGTTCAAGGAGATCAAATGACCTCTTCCTGACCTCCATGGGCATTGCATGGTACTGTGCACTTACACACATTCAGACAATACACTTATTCATAGAAAAATAAAATTTAAAACTTGTTTTGTGCTACCCTCAATTTTGTATTATCTGCTTTTACAATCATGGTAGAGATACCACTTTATAACACTAGAGATGTAGCTTCCAAAATCAGATTGCAAAAAAAAATCAATAATGTTCTGAAATAGATAACTCAATAGGTATATACATAATGCATCTAAAGATTTATTAAGCCACCTGCTTTAGAACACACAGATACACAGACACACACACACACTGCATAATACATTATTTCTAACCTCTCTTAAACAGAATTAGCTATATGATGGAAATAGAAAAGAATTTTGACAGTGTCATATATAGACAACCCACAAAGCACATAAAATAAAATATATACCTTCTAGTAGATGTAGCTGAGAGCAAAAAGAAATTACTGTGAGGAAACCTCACAAGTCTACATTTGTGCACAGCAGAATTGAGAGTCACTAGGTTAATAAACTGTCCTTCAAACTGAAGGTTTTGCAACTCAGAATGCTATTAGAATGAATATTAGAGTCTATGTTATGCCTCAGGGTTCATACATCAGCTCCCATGGTCAACACTCAACAGAACATTCTCTTCTTTGGAAACTATATCACCTGTAGCGTGAGTGTCCAATTATTAGAGTAAATTTAGCATGTCAGTGTTTGAGCTTATTCTCCCAACACATAGATTTAAGTTTCAGGCTCTGTTTTAGACCCTGGGTATTTAGGAATAGATAAGACAAATTTCTGACCTTGTGGATGGGTCATCAATTTTAGTTACAGTCTACCCCCTCAAGGTGAGTTGCTTACTAAAAGAAATCTTACTAGCCTAACAACATAAATAGAAATGACTATTATAGCACATTGTGAAGGGAAAGGCTAAGAAAGATATAATCAGCAGGAAGACAATTATTTGCATAACATGGAATAGTGTATCTTCAATGTTCCCACAGCAAAGTCTTCAGCATCATTTGAATAATCTTTATTTGGTATTTTATTTATTATTTTCTATTTTATGTGTATGAGTATATTGCCTGCATGTGTATATAAGTGTACCCATGTCATGCAATGCCTGTGGAGATCAAAAGAGGGTATTGGATCCCCTGGAACTGGAGTTACTGATGGTTGTTAACCACCATGTGGGTGTTGGGAACCAATTCTGGGTCCTTTGCAAGAGCAGCCAGTACTCTTAATCACTGAGACATCTCTAGAGCCCCAGAAACTATTTGGAAAAGTATAAGACACAGATAACTCCATCAAGAGGCAAGCCTCAGTCATATGTGTGAATTCCTCTGTCCTAAGGATGGAGGAACATGTGATGGTCATTATAGTCTAAGGTTATAGGATCCTGGGATGTATACTAAGCAAAGCCTGATGTCGCATTTAGCTTGCCAAACACAAGGACAGCAGAGCTGTAACTGTTTGGCAGGTGACTAGGAAGCATTATGCACAGGCTGCTGCTACTGCAGAAACAGAGGAGAACACAAGCTAAAATTAAGCCATAAACATCTCTTCTTGTCAGGGCTCTATTTCCCTGCAAACAGAAAGTTGTTTTATAGAGTTGGCCAAGTGTACTGTAAATTATATTACCATCCCACAGCTGAAGAGTTTATATGTCTGCAGGGAACAAGATATCTGGCTCAGTCACCATGTTAAGCTTGCCAAAATTGCACGTGAGCACACCCGTCGGTGAGATATTGCTAAAACTTAGAAATGAGTGGGCTCAGAGAAGCACTGGAATTGTAGGAGGAAGGTTCAGAGTCTGTGACACTAATTTGTCTCTGAGGTCTTCCTCTCTGAGCTGTCTTTATTACTCAGTGACCCTGATCAGCGGTTGCTGAGTCAACAACTAATTACACTGTGAACTCCTGACAAGCCAGGGTGTGTCTGATAAATAGGCAGACAGTTTCCAGTGAAAAGTTCCCTCACCTTATGGTACTGCCCCTGAAATATTTCTGGCTTCTTATTTATTTTTCGAGCTATCTGTCTCTATTTTCAGTTCATTTGGGCTCTTTACTTTATCTTTTTAAATTTTCTTATACTTAGACTAGATTCAATTTCCTAAAACAAATCATATCTTATCACATTCATGTTAAGTTCTTTCAAAGGCACCACAGTTCCTAATATTTAGTACTAAATTGTAAATCTTAGATGATCCGGCTCCTAATCACATCTCCAGTTGGAGCACATGTCCCAAATGTACACATTCACTTTTGCCATTGAATCTACTGTGGCCTCTTAGATCTGTGTCTGGTCCCCTGTGACACTGCCCAGGCTACTCCCTTTGTGTGAAATCTTCTCCACCTGTCTATAAGGAACAAGCAAGGGTCATTGACTCTACTCTCCAAACAGAAGGGGATAATAGAGTTCTCTTCTCTCTAGGTCTTCATGCTTATTTTCAGCCACCGTGCTATCTTCTATCAAGACTTCTGGGACAGCATGCGCAAGTACCATGGAAGCTCAAGCCAGACAAATCTCAGCATGATGTGGGGAAGTAGGTAAGAAACCCCAATCCTACCTGAGGAACTAATGGAAGCTGATGGCTGCTGTGAAGTGGTGAGTCATTCTCTTTTAATGATGAGACTCTTGGTTGGTTAGCCAGGCCCTAGCAGATAGATCCAAACCAAAGGACATTTGGAGATACAAATTTGACTAGATAGATAGATAGATAGATAGATAGATAGATAGATAGATAGATAGATAGATAGAGATAGATAGATAGATAGATAGAGATAGATAGATAGATGATAGATGGATGACAGATAGATAGATAGGATCCTTGATGAGGAATAAGAGAGACAGGGGCAGAGGAGACGGCATGGGTCAGCTGCAGGTGCAGCTGGAGGGGTGAGGGGGGTCATGGGAGCTGTTGAGGGACATATGTCCCAGGCCCACATTATCGTTGCTGAATAGAGCAGGGCAGGAGAGTACAGCAACAGTCACTGGGCAGGGCTGCCAGGAGTTAAACATTCCTAGAAATGGAGAAGAGCACATAAGAAACCTGTGATGCAATCTCAGTACCACCCTCCACGTTCTTTTCTTCTGAAATGGTGCTTATGCTGGGTATGGTGGTGCACGCTTTTAACCTCAGCTTTAGGGAGACAGGGAAGTAGAGCTATGTTAGTTCAAATCAGCCTGGTATACATAATGAGTTCCAGTTCAGTCAAGTCACCACAGTGATACCCTGTCTCAATATAAATAAGCAGATTAGATGATAGATAGATAGATAGATAGATAGATAGATGATAGATAGATGACAGATAGATAGATGATAGATAGATGACAGATAGATGACAGATAGATATATAGATAGATAGAGATAGATAGATGATAGATAGATGACAGATAGATAGATAGATGGATAGATAGGTAGATAGACTATATATATATTTCTGAACTCTAACTGCTCTCCCACCTTCACCCTTTGCACTCAGTAATCCATTCACATAGCAGCCAGAAGGATCACTTCCCTCTCTTGTTATATTCTCCCATGAATTTTAACACACTCAGAATAAATGTATACTTCTGTGATGGTTCACAAAGTCCTACCTGAATTGTTTCCTGTCTATAAAATGGTCATATTGACCATACTTGGCCTAGCAATCCATTTTACTTCTGATGTTCTTGAATAGTTGCAAATAGCACTAACATGTGCCAGTTCAGACTTGTTACTTAGTAACCACTTTCTAGCTAGCTCATCTGCTATTCTTCCTTCATCCTTGCAGCACGCATACAGCCTAGCATGCTGGTCTCCTTTTCTTGAACACAAACATATCAATCTGTTTTTACATTTAGGCAATACGCCAAACTGTTCTTCAGGGTGGAATTTTCTTCTCCGGCTTATTTTTAAATTTTTATTTATTTTTATTTTATGTGTATGAGTGTTATGTCTGCATGTATGTAAGTGTACCCATGCCATGCAGTGTCCACAGAGAACAGAGGAGGCTGTTGGATCTCCTGGAACAGGAGTTACAGATGATTGTTAGCTGCCATGTGGGTCTTGGGATTTGAACCTGGGTCTTCTGCAAGAGCAGCCAGTGTTCTTAGCCACTGAGCCATCTCTCCAGCCCCCATACCGATTTATTTCACTTGACTGGCTCCTTCTCATTCAAACCTTGGGCTCAATAACTTCACTATCATATCAGGAGTTCTTCCCCAATTACCCTGTCTAACAATACCTTTTATTTCAATAATATTTTATCATATCAGATAACTTATTTTTCATGATAATGTTAAATTATGTGAGTTCTGTTTTTTAAAATATTTTATTTATTTATTTTTTAAATTTATGTGTATGTGTGTATTGCCTGCATGTAGGTGAGTGCACCCATGTCATGCAATGCCTGGAAGGACAGAAGAGGCTGTTGGATCCCCTGGAACTGGAATTACAGACAGTTGTTATCTGCCATGTGGGTGCTGGAATTCAAACCCGGG
>NW_008329640.1:1164193-1181863 GCF_000622305.1 Nannospalax galili
CATGCATGTCAGGGGACAACTTGCTGGAGTTGGTTTTTTAAATGGCCAAACTGACTCCATTTTATTCTAGCTCACTTTTGCTTTACTCTGTGTTTCTGCCCAGCTGCCACTCCCCTACCCACTGCTTATGCTAAGTACACCCAGTCAGGCCAAATAGTATGATGCAGGCATTTCACTGTTTCTACAATACTGGGAAACTTACATTCAGCCATGTAGAACGCCCTTTCCCAAAACACTTGTACTGTTTTAGGGAGCCCATTGTTTCTGAAATTCTGAGGAACCTGTTTTTTTCCAGTTGAAACTGAGAAACTTTTTGTTAACTGCCCTGTCCCTGGTCTGATGTAACTGTGATGACCTGATGTAATGGTGGTTATTGGCTTTGCCCCTGACATGATGCAATTGTGGTTTTAAGCTTTATAAATTCTGTTCTGCCTCTCCTTGAAGTCAACAGTTCTTTAGGACATGGTTTCCTCTCAACTGTCGGCTAATTAAAGGCCTCTTAATGTGATGATCACTATGTGACAGTCTTCTGCGCCTCGTACTTGGAATTACAGCTCTCTCCTTCCATCGTGTAGATCTCAGGAATGGAAATAGGGTTGTCATGCTTAGTACTGAATATTTTTATTAACTGAGTCATCTCCCTGCTCCTGACATTTGTTCTTGCTTTTATTTGATTTCTGCTTCTAGAATATAAGTTCTAGAAATTCAGATATCCCTTTTTGCTTGTTTATCAAAATGTAGCTGCTAAAGAAGGGCCCACAGAGGTGCTTAATAAAACAGCTAATAGCTGAATAAAAGACCTTGAGTATAACTTCCTCTGTGAAGCTTATCCTGTCTACTCACATTATCTTCCCAGGTAAGACTGACCATACTTTCCTGTGGCTTTCTGTCTGAGGCACACATTCATCTTTGTTAGAACCTACAAGACTAGTTCTTTTTTTCAAGATTTATTTATGTTTATTTTATGTATGTGAGAGTTTTCTTTGCATATGCAAGTGTATCATATGTATGCAGTACCCAAAGTGGCCAACAGAAGGCAAAAGATCACCTAGATTTAAGGACAGGAGAGAACTGCCATGTAGGTGCTGGGAACCAAACCTGGGTCCACTGCAAGAGCAGCCAGTGCTCTTAAGAGCTGAGCATCTCTCCAGCCTCAACACTGATTTTATGTTTGTTTGTTGTTTGTTGTTTTTAGTTTACATGCTTGCCTCTCTCCTAACATTATAAGAAAACTGGAAGGCCAGTTCTATTTTCTGTTCATCCTCTGTCACAGTTATTTTAAATTTATTATTTCTTTTATATTTACAGAAAAGTTACAAAAATTCCTTCACATCTCTTGTCTTACTTTCCCTAATGTAAACATTTTGTCATAACGTGATTGTTAGTAAGAGCAACTCTGCATGGATATGGATATCGTGTTTGTTTTAGTCTAAGTAAACTTCAGAACATACTGAACTTTATTTTGCCATGCTCTTCCCTGACATACTTTTTCTACCTAAATAGTATTTGTTGTTATTTCTCCTTAGTCTCTTCCAGTTTGTAAGTTTCTTGGTTTTTTTTCTTACCTTTTTTTTTTTGTCTTTTTGAGACAAGGTCTCCTTGTAGCCCCAGCTGTCCTGGAACCCACTATGTAGACTAGACTGGCCTCGAACTCAGAGACCCACTTGCCCCTGCCTCCCAAGTGCTGGGATTAAAGGCGTGCACCACCATGCCCAGCTTACCTTTTATGTCTTTTTAAAGAGATTTATTTTTATCAAAAATCCTCAGGTTTGGTTTGCCTGATTCTGCCTTTGGATTGGAGAGATGTTATAGTTTTGGGCAAGGATATCCTGGAAATTGTCCCTCTTGGTGCCTTGTCCCAAGAAGTTGATGATGTTGATGTATCTTGTTCCTGGTGATAATTTCTTGATTATCTGATTACATTGATGTCTCCCATGTCTCTTCAGTCTTAAACTTCTGTCTTTTCCTTTGTAGTCAATATGTATCTTGGAGAAGATGCTTTGAGCCTTTGAAAAAATCTTATTTCTTCCCAATTTTTAATTTTTATTTTTTATGTGTATGCCTGCATGCACCAGCATTGTGCAGTGTTCACAGAAGTCAGAAGAGGGTGTTGGATCCCCTGGAACTAGAGTTAGAGATGGTTGCTAGCCACCATGTAGGTGCTAGGAATTGAACCTGAGTCCTCTGCAAGAGCAGCCAGTGCTCTTAACCACTGAGCCATCTCTCCTGCCCCTCTCTCATATTTTTTACACACAGATTTGAGTATCCATCAGTGGGTCTTGTCTGGAGCATTTCCTACTATGGTCTTGATACAACTGCAATGCTCTTTCCCTCTTTTCTAATTAACATTCATTAATTGGATCTCTATTGGGCTCTTACCATTTTTAACTTTTCCTCCCAATATCTTAGATTTCTGGAATATAACCTACCTCTATAAGCATTGATTATAACAATGCAATTGAGGCTTCAAGGCTCGTTTGGGCTGTCTATGAGATTCATTCATTCTCTCTCTCTCTCTCTCTCTCTCTCTCTCTCTCTCTCTCTCTCTGTCTGTCTGTCTCTCTCCAGGCATTCATGCCACAGCACACATTTAGAAGTCAAGGTCAGTCTCAGATATCAGTTCTCACCTTCCCCCTTTGTAAGACACAGTGTCTATATTGTTCACTGCTGTGTGCTCCACATTAGCTGCTGTGAGCTTCTGGGAATCTCTGTCTAAGCATCACATCTCACTGTAGGAGGACCTTTGGGTTACAGACAGGTACTACCATAGTTTCGAGTGTGTTCTAAGAGTCCAAGCTCAGGTCATCACACTTGTCCTTTGCCCATTGAGCCATCTCCCCAGATGAAGCCTGTTTCTTTGTTGATTTTTTTTAAAATAAAAGGATGTTAGCACAACTACTTAGACTTCTGAGTGGAGATACTCAATTCATTGCATGCATTTGTTCAAGCACTAGAGGTGCAGCCAATGGATCAAACCACATGCCTGAATTCAAGGTCCTCAAATTCAGTCCTATCATGTAGTAAGCACAGCTAAGCTACAAAGCTACAAATCCATAGTTATGTTTTGTAACTACAGAATTCCCTGGTCAATTTTGATTTTTATTTTAAGTAATCAAACAGGATTTAGTAAAGACTTGATTCAGTACCCAATCAACAAAAGGAAATCTTCTTAAATTCCCAAAATATGAGCATTGTGATAGGTATGCTCCCAGATATGAAATTATAGTAATTAATTTTGGCTAAACATATCTGAATCCTAGAGAGGATATCTGATTAAAACACAAGTAAAAGCTTTAATTAAAAGTAAATGTTAAAAGTTCTTAAAGGAGGATTCTCTCCTCCCTAAACCACTCTCCTTAGGTTCCACTTCTATAGCAGAACTAGATGAACACTGTCACGTGAACTAGAGGAAATATTTGAAAATGAAGAAAACTGTATCTGGTAAATGTTATTGCTAGCTCTGGGAGGTGAGGCCAGTAAGGCTCATATGGACTTGCTGGAGCTTGGCAGGCCCCTGGGGAAGCCTAGAGTAGCAGGCAAGCCGATCACGCAAGCTGAGTCCAAATGTCACTCTAACATTTACAGAGCTGTGTGTAACTGCTTAGGAGAAGTTTCCGACAAGAAGGTCAAGGATGGAAAAGCTGCTTGGGAAGCAGATGGATATATTGGGATGATGCAGACATTTTGTGAAGCACCATCTCTGATGTCAGTACGGAGGAAGAAATTCTATACTGTTCTCAATTCTTTCTTAAGCAGCATATATACATATACAAATGTATGTGTTTATTTTCCTTTTCTTTAAGTTTCCGTCTCATTTTGTCTATGTGTATTTGGATCTTGATAGTTCAGAATTTCATAGTCACAATTTTTACATTCTCCCCCTCAAAGAAGCTGAAGAGTCATGCTGTGTGGTCATATGTAATTTTGCTGAGTCATAAATATCAGTACTATTGTGAACAGAGAAAATAAGAACTTAGTGAAGAAAAAAAAAACCAGGCTGAGCAACCCAAATCTCAGTGAGGCATGGTCATTTTTAAATTTTGAAATATTTCAAAGATTAGAAAAATAGCATAAGTATCTATATAAATACATATAATCTAGATTTTATTAATTTCCAACATTCTGACACGTTTGTTTTAGACATCTTTGAAGACAATGTCTTGTAGAAATGTTCTACTACCTTCCCTACCACAAATAATTATGGCCAAGAATGTCTTAATATTTTCCATATACATATATCTATACACAAAATACTTTAAATTATTTCACTTGCAAACTTTATGTGGAGTTAGAATGTTTATTCTATAAGAGTATCCTATAATTTCACTTTCTTATTCAATATTATAGAATTAATTTTTAATATGATTACTATTGTATAAATAACACAATTTGTATATGCACTCTTTTGGTCATTTAAATTTTCCTTAATTTTTATCATTATAAACAGTGCATATTCTCATAACTCTCTCAATGTGAACTTTTTGGATAGTCCCTACAAAGCACTTCTATAGATGGGTAAACAATGGGTCAAATGTCAGACTAAGTTCAGTGCAGCCTGCCTTCCCAAGTGACTCATCATCACATTTTACATTCCCACTCTAAGATATGAGAGTTTCTATTTTGCCAAAACTTTAATAGCATTATAGTTATTAGCTTTTGCTACTCTATTGGTTCAACATCTCAACAGCATTGGCAGTCTCTAGATGCACTAGTGTGGCTAACGGCGCTCTGATACGCTAGCTATCCATTTTGGTTTTGCCATCTGTCATTCACTTAATTCCTATCATGACTATCTCTTATTGATTTGTAGGACTTCATTATATAGTTGAAGACATCAATTTATTGTATGCTGCATGTACTGCTACTATTTCATTCTGAAACTTGTCTTTTGTTTATCATGCCTTCCATTCACCATAACGTTTGGATTTAACTGTACTCTCATTCTGGCTGCTTTTAAAAATCATTCTCCCTTCTAGATCATAAAACTATTCACCTTTGTTTCTTCCAGATCTTTAACTTTTTCATTTTTCCATTTAAAATATAACATATTTTCAAGTTTGCTATAAAAACAAGTCTAGTATGGACAACCAATTATCTCATCACTATTTATTGACTAGCTTGTTCACTAACTCCACTGATTTGCAATACCAGTCTTGTCATATAATAATACTCTCCATTTCACAGGACAACTACTTACAAATCCATTCAAGAGGACTATGTAAATAGGTATCAATGTCATACTACCTTAATTAGTTAAGATGTAAAATACATCTCCATATCTGGCAGAGCAAGTTTTCCTCTTGTTTTCATTTTCTAGCATTATCTTGGCAGTTTGGGGCTCCTCAAACTTACAAACATGATATATAGGAAAACTTAGGTTTGAGTTCTATGAAAAATGCTGTGAGGTTTTATGTGGAATTGCACTGGGTTTATAGAATAACTTAGGGACAATTGGCATCACTATTTTTAAAAAATTGTTTATTATTTCATATAGAACATCTTAATTATCTTTATACCCCCCCTTCCCCATTGGCCCCCTCTTATACCCCCCCACTGAAATTCATACATTCTGTCATTTGTGTTAAGGCCTATCATGTTGTTAGTATCCCCAAATGTCCCTCAGTGCCAGTTCAGTCACTGAGGTCTAATCAGCCTTAGAGTCCCTTCCTTCAAGAGGATAAGCTCTTCCTCACCCAAAAGTAATCAGCTACCCATAATTCTTTTACTAAGATTGGTCCTGCTATCCATTTCCACAGTTCTATGCTGGGTTTTTGTCTGCTTGAGTTTTCATGGGTCTTGTACATGCTGACACCATTGCTGTAGGTTCATATAAAAGGGTCCTAGGAGCTTTTAGGGCCCTATTTGCATTTGATCATGCACCTCCTCTCTGGTTCTTACAATCTTTCTGCTCTCTCTTCCACAATGGTCCCTGAGCCATGGGTGGGTGGATTTTAATATAGGAGTCCTGTCCAAGGACCCACACTCTGCAGACTCTTATTCTCTGTGTTTTGGCCATGTGTGACCTTTTGTGTTCTTGGCCCTCTGTTGCATGAGGGAACTTCACTGATGAGAAATGAAAGATGCATTAGTGCTCTCTTTATCGCTTGTTCTAAGTTCCATGAGCCTTAGGTATAGAGGTTGTGTTGCAGATGTGCCTCTTAGACTTGGACAATTAACAGACAGTCTCTGTGTGTGATCAGGTATAGAACTCTCTAATAATCTCTCAGTTGAAAAAGAAGTTTCTTTGATGGGTGGTGACTGGGATACTTGTCTGTAAATTTAAGGATCCATATTTTGTACATAGTAAGAAATTACATTTGTCTGGGCGTGTGTGACAGCCTTGGGATTTTCTCTAAGATCTATGACCTCTTGAGCTATGTATATGTGGCTAGATTTACAGTACCACACATGAGTTTCCTCCTGTTCAATGGGCTTTAAGCCCAGTTAAGTAGCTATTGATTACCCCAAAGATAAAAGTGTCACTACTATACCAACGTCATTTGCTGTGCTGGTCATTAATGTGGTTTTTAGGCCTCGAAGCTGGGATTGGAACATCCATTGATGCTCTCCCTTACCAATTTGCATAGTGCTCTCCAAAGCTATGAGGGCTAGCCTTCAGGGAAGGTGGCTTCCAGATCAGTTCCAGCTCTACTGCTCCAAATTGTGTGTCAAAAATATATCTTGTCTTCAGCAATAGGGCCTTACTTTCAAGTTCTCTGATGCAATCAAGAGCTGTGGCAATAGCCTATGTAATTTTGGGAGTCTCTGGGACAACCCTAGCCAAGAACTCAAAGGAAGGTTTCACCTGTCTGGCACTGTTTCTTGTTGTATAGCCCTCAGTTATATACATGAACTCATGCAGAATTATTGTCTATGTAATTTATCAGTAAGTTTTTGGACTAATATGATTCCCTCTGCTTTTTTTAGTAGCTAGGCATGACTTATTTCTCCCCTTTTTCTCCTTGTATAAGGCATCATTATTTTATTAAGTCTATGTGTGCTTAAATATGATAGATATTGATGATTTCATCAGGTTTTTATTTTATAACCTTCAATAATATTTTGTCATTTTTGCCCATAAAGGTCTTGAATCATTTATTATTTTATTCTTAGCTATCATATTTAGCTAAGGCATATGGCAAGCTTTCTGGTCTGCATCTTAATTGGTAATTACAGAGAAAGGCTAATTAAGTTTATATGTTTATCTTCTACCCAACACACTTGGCAAATCACTTTTAGTTATAATAATTTGCTTATAGACTGCCTAGGGACTTTTTTTTTTCCTCTTTGGTCTTTTTGAGACAGGGTCTCCCTGTAGCCCCAGCTGTCTTAGAACTCACTATGTAGACCAGGCTGGCTTTGAACTCACAAAGATCCACTGCTTCTGCCTCCTGAGTACTGGGATTAAAGGTGTGTGCCTTTAATTTTGAGAATTTCCTACATGAGTACCGTATTTACATTCTTCCCACCCCTTCTTCTCTCCCTCCAACTCCTCCCATGCCCCCACTCCCTCTTAATTTCTTGACATCTTCCTGTTTAATTATCATTGTTATATATATATATATGTTTTATATATTATATATACAAACACATACATAATATGTGATATATTATCCTATGAAACTTACTGCACCCATTTAGCACCCATTTAGCAGTGTTTATGTGTGCATGTGCTTAGGGGCTGACACATGGGATGGTGTGGTGATTTGAATGAAAATGTCCATAGGCTCCAAGTGTTTGGATATTTTGTCCCCAGATGATGGCGCTGTTTTGGGAGGTTTTAGAAGGTGTGGCTATCCTGGAGGACGCATGTCACTGGAGGTAGGCTTACAGATTTCTTAAGCCTTGCCATATCTCCAGTCGCTCTTGCTTCCTGTGCCTGTGTGATGATGTGAGAGCTTAGCTTCTGCTGCTCCTGCTCCAGCCACCTCCAGCCACCATGCCTCCCTGCCATGACGGACTGTAATTCCCCTGGAACCATAAGCTCAAATAAAATCTTCCTTCTATAAATTGCTTGGGTCAGTGTTTTTATCACAGCAACAGAAAAGTGAATAACACAGTTGGGGTAAACTATCAGCTTGTCTCTGGAGAAAACTGCCTCTCCCTCTCACAGTAGTCATTGGTTGCTTGAAGATCGTCATCTAAAGATAAGACTATGAAATTTCCTCTCTCTACATTGGCAGGCCAATTGGTGGTGTCAGTATGTAGGTCTTGTTTAGGTAACCATATTGTTGAGATTTCATGGGTGGAGCTTCTCTGTCCTGTTTAGAAGACACTGTCTAGCAGAAGGGATTGGCCTTTTTCACATAAGAAAAGTTCAGTCTATTCCTTTTCAATCATTTAGAGCTGTGATTCTTTTGGTCTTATTCTGGCTAGCTTCTCTGCTGTAATAATCGACAGGAGCAATTATACTTATTCTTCTTTTGTTGCTAATCTAAATAAGAAACATGATGCTTCCTGTAGGATTTTGTCAACTTCTTCCTTGCAAGGTAAAGTATTATACTTTTAAAGTATAAAGTTACTCTCAAAATATTAAATATTCCTGCATTTATTTAAATTATTTCACTATTCTTATTAATACCATTGCTAGAATATTAGGTTAAATTTAATCAATGTATTTTATGATGATGTAACATAGTCAAAATTCCAAAAGGAAATAAAATTTCCTTGTTTATGGCAAATGTTTTAAATATTAAATACAATTTTCTATGTTTTCTTTAGAGAGTTTTCTTAGAAGCATACATTTAAATACACATATGGGTGTGCATAGGAATGAATGATGATATAATGTAATAAAACTTGGTCTGTCTTGGTTTCCCTCCAGGTGGATTCCATCTTTGAGAAGCCCAGGGGTCTTAATGACACGTGGGCTCATCATTGCAAACATCTCATATTTAAACATCAGCTCTAGAGAGTTTCAATATTTAAAGCAAATAGGCCATGATGCTATTAGTCGACACTAATTGTTTACAGAGTCAATGCATTCATGCTTGCGTAAAAGAAAATAAGAAGGGAGTGAAATGAGGAAGGACAGAATGAAGAGAAGGCAGAATTTCTTTTGGCAAAATTTCAGAACACACTGGGACTTTCTTTTCAGTTCAAGACAGATTCTCAGGGCTGGAGAGATGGCTCAGAGAATAAGAGCACTGACTGCTCTTACAGAGGACCCGGGTTCAATTTCCAGCATGAACTTGGCAGCTAAAAATTGTCTGTAGCTCCGGGTCCAGGGCAATCCAACTCCTTCTTCTGACCTCTGCAGGCATTGCACAACATGGGTGCACTTACACATATGCAGGCTTAACACTCATACACATAAAGATAAATAAAAATAAATGTTAAAGAAGACAGATTCTCACTCTGTAGTCCAGGCTAGCAAGAACCACTATGTACCTTAGAATGGCCTCAATCTCATGGCAATCATCCAATCTTCTGCCTCCTGAGTTCTATGATTATAGACGTGTCACTATGCTTAGCCATACTAATACTTTCTAATAAAGTGCTTGGTAAAGGAGAGGAACTCATTGGAAGAATCAGCATGTATAAAATTCATCTCATTTCAGACCTGCTTTAGGAGGAAAATACAATTATTTCCATCTTGTCTGATCTTTATGAGATAGGGATCATTTGTACAACTGACCAATGATTGCATTTGAGTTCCAAAGTAATTTTATCAAGGAGGCAGAGCTGTATGGTGTCATTTTGTAAGTACAACCTGTCTGTAGGATTCCTTAAATCTGACATACAATCTCAGTATAATAGAATTATCTAAATCTTGAGAACCTGAAGCCTGAATCACTCTAAATTCATTGCTTTAAAAGTTGTCCTTGTCAAGAAACTCCAATGGACTCTCATATGAACATTTGAAAATTGCCCTGTTCTGACTTTTTTCTAGTTCCCTGTCTAGAACTTGTAATGCTAATTACTCTTGCCTTTACTTCTCCTTCACAGCTCCTATTCATAGTTCAAGGACTTTACTTTCCCCTTAGAGACAAGAGTTATGAAATTTGGGACTCTTTTACATAGACCCACTGAAGGGGTACTCCAATTGCCTCACCCTGCACCCCTGTTCAGCATGGAAGAAGCCAGAGGGGTCTGTGTCCCTATTCCCTTTTGGCAATTTGGGTAACCCCTTCAGAGGATGGCATGATAAGAATAGGAGGTAGGAATTGGCTAGGCAATTAAGCTAAAAAGACCCCAAAGAAAAGTATTCAGATTCTTGTCTAAAAGTCAAAATATCCTTGGGACTCTTAGCAACACATTCTGTTCCAAAGGCCAAAAATTTCAAAAGTATTTGGGAGCTTGTATCTAATCCTCAAAAGATTTTAGGGTTACCTCTTCAGAGGGGAGAATGTTGGAGGGGAGGGAATGGGCATGGATTTGATCAAAACACCTTATTGCATGTATGAAATTCTCAATAAAGTTTTTGTAAAAATTTTAAAAAAGTTGAAACATAACATGTGAGCCAATACAATGCTTTTCTTCTTTTGACCCTCACATAAATTCAATTACCAAGCCAAAGGATAGGAAACCTTGAGGTACTGAAGTTTGTTTTGATGTGACCAGTTTCTTCATAGGATTTTGTAAGAGTCCTTCAAGCTAAAACTCCATTCTCCCTTTCACAAAGACACTGCCCAATTTTCTGTTAAACAAGCAGTAAAAGAACTGACTGTAGCAAGGATTTCAAGCCCATTGACAGAGAGGGCTGTTTAAAGAAACATAATAGTTTCTTCAGGGTATTGTTGGGTGGCAGTATCATTTGTGATCTATGAATGAGAATGCTAACTTCAGAGGTCAGTGCCTAAATCTCAGTGCAGCTTCTTATTAGTTATGTGACACTCAAAGAGTTGATTAAGCAGCTAAGCCTTGGTCTTCCATTCATAAAACAGATGTGAATAGGCTTGTAAGGATGAAATGTGATCATATTTGCTAAATGCTTGTCATGGTGGTTAGTGTGCAACTGATTAACATTAGCTATTATAGCAATGAGGATATAATTTTCTGACAGACAAAATACAAAGAGATCAAGATGGACCCATCACAAGGAAGTTCAGACCAACAGAAAGACTAAGCATGAGGTTTATATTAGTATTTGGAGTTCATGGAATTGGCAGGCGTTGAAAATGAATTGGTTAGTCACTCGTTCCTTGTACTACACTAATCACACATATTAGCTTTTGTACTGAAATAGGAATGCACGCATGGCACAACTGGATAGAAGATCAGTCTATCTCAGTGGGGATTGCCATACGGAGGTACAGAACGAATTGTGTAGGATCTTCTGGATAAGAGAGATTTGGGGCTTATTCTAAGTGCAGGAGAAACTGAATGAGGCACTCTAGCTGAGAAGAAGTAGGATTTGGTTAATATGTGTGCATGGATGTTTTGTCCTGGGTATAAAAATCTTACATATGATCTGTGATTCTTAAAACACATTTTCCACACCAACAATATCAACGCCTGGAATCCTATGAGCAATGTCCATTCTCACAAGATCTAGAGAGTCAACACTTAGGGAGGGACCCAGGAAGCTGAGTTGTAAATGCAATTCAGGCAGACTCTTAGCACACTGGGCTCCATAAACTCAATTACTCCTTCTAGTCCCCAAGTCTAGTGTTTGTAGTCCAGTTAGGTCCTTCCTGAAGCCAGTAACAAACACAACATGCAAAGGGCTTTGTGAAACAGGTCTCAAGTGCCAACAAACAAGACACCAGCACCCATTTTCATCACTTCTGCTGGCCACCATTTTGTTTTAGAGAGGAATCATTCAAAGAAAAAGAAATAACTACCTGATGCATAGTTCTCCTGAGCCAAATATGTAATGAGAGGGAAAAGGATTAATGCAATGCTACAGTGACCTATAAATTTCTTCTTGCTGTTATCAGAATGAATTTCCTTAAATTATCCACCCTCTATAGTTATCTGTTTGGGTTTATAAAGATTCTGAGACAATTAGAAATATTATATCTATCTCTATGTTATAAAAGGATTGACAAAAGGACAATATTTAATAAGCAGAATAGTATAACAAGAGGAAAGATCTTTTGAAATTGCATAAAGGTTAAGTGAGAATTCAGGATTCACTGATAATCTACGAACTAGAGTTAAAATATGAGAAGGGTCTGACAAGTACTGGGCACAATATGAATAAAACCAAAATTATGTTTGCACATGCTTTAAAAACTACTCATAAAAGTTCCTTACTGTCATGACTATGTTCCATAAAATAATTTTCAGACTATGCTTTTTCTATAATCACCCTGAGAAGTCTGTTGGTCTAGGTGTGGGTGTGGGTATATCTGTAAATGAACCCCTTTATAATTTTTTTGTCAGGTTCCCAAGAGTTAACAAATCTAGTAACTACCCACATAGAATCATTTTAAAAGAAAGACATCATTTATAGCACTGTTTAACAAATTGAAGAATACCAAAGTGAAGGAGCATGGATACATTCAAATTTTAAGGAGAATATTTCATGATAATTAGCACTTAGTTTTTCTCTACAACAGAAATATTTATTGATATAGTAGAATATTCTAGTCTATCCAGCCTCATAATGGCATTTCATTTCTCCCAACCCCAATAATAATTTGGAAATTGTTCTCGCACTACTATGGAATAGCATTTATCCTAACATGATGTTTATTCTTTTATTAAATTGCACTGCACACATTTATATATTATACCTATAACAAAATTGTCTCTTAAGGAAGTCCCATTGCTTTTATCTCTGTGTATTTCTCAGTAGAACTCATCAGAGTGGATTATTCACTTTAGATGAAAAAATCAGAAATTCTGACTATGGATCATGTATTTCAAAAGGCACATATACTGAAAATAAATACATTAAGCATACATGAATCTGCTGGTAATAGTCAACGAGGCCTGTGTGATTAGGACCATGGATAGCAAAATTAGATAAGTGAAACTAAGATTAGCTACTGAAAACAACAGCCTATTTAACCTTGGCTTTTGATTCTGTTCCCTTAGCCATAAAGTCGAAACAATAGCATTCACCTTAAAGAAAATTACAAACATTGACCAGATTGTGTACATAATAATTAGTACTTGGAGATCAGCATGGAGCAGCTGTAGAAATCATGGGCATTTGTATCCTGGGATTTATTAAAGATACACTTCAGAATATTAGAGTTAAGCCTTTGGAAAGACAGGACTCCTCAGTCACCATTCAGACACAGAACATGGGCTGAATGAATGTGGGGGCTCATGTGGGACATTAGAGCCTTATGATTTATTGTCAATGAATACAAAATAGAATAATATGCATTCACTTGAAACTATTTTTTTTAATATTAACCTAAGACTGCTCATAATGAAATTTAAATGGAAACAAAGATTATCATGCAAAAGCAGTAAGATCCAGTGTTTTAGAAGTTATATTTATTTTGCTTATTAACATTTATGTCTCTGTGTAGAAATGGACAACCAGGTATTAACACATATTTATATATGTTCATGAAGAAAATGGTATAATAGGTAATAAGTTATTAGCTATAAGCAGTAGAGTTGTGGATTATCATTGTTCCTTATTCGTTTTTAGAATTTATCAAGTTTTTTTTTTACAGAAATCATCTACTACTTTGATGACCAAGGGGAAAAAAATAAATCATTTAACTTTAACCAATAAATAAAATTTCATATAATAGAATTCTAGGTTAAAAAATCAGAGATAAAGGATGGACATGGAGGTGTGTGCCTTTAATCCCAGCACTTGGGAGGCAGAGGCAGGCAGATCTCTGTGCGATCAAGGCCAGCCTGGTCTTCATGGTTCCATGCCAGCTGGCGCTACAGGGAGATTATGTCTCAAAACACAACAAAATCAAACCTCAGAATTACAAGGCTGGGGCAACAGCACGATGAGGCCTAAGGTCCAATTACCAAAAAAAGTCAGAAATACAAAAAATAATGTGTCTTCTGTGTACAGTAAAATGTAAATCCTATAAGAACATATAAACTAGTGTTATTTCTGTTGATAAATTTTAATAATTGTTATATACTTTTAAAATATTAATATTTTATACTAATGCTAATATGTATGTGTATGTATACATATTGAGAAAGAGAGGAAGGAAGGAACTAAGAGACATCATTCATTTCCTAAGAGAATTCGAGGTCAGTTACTTTATCACAAATAATCTTTTCACACCAGGACTTGGGTTTCAGGCATGGCATTTAACTATTATAATGTCTGCATGCTGAGTCCTCTGAATGTAATATTTGACAGTCCAGCAGACTTGATTCTATATTTCTGGAAAACCTGACAGGAATAATTACAGGCATAAGGCACATATCTAAGCAAAGAGAAAGACTAGTATAGAGACTATTAAAAGTTGGTTGAGGAGCTGGAGAGATGGCCCAGTGATTAAGGACCCGCTGTGGTTCCCTAACCACCATCCATAACTCTGGTTTCATGGGATTTAATGCCCTCTTCTGGCTTCTGTTGGCACCAGGCACATAGGTGGTGCACATACATACATGTAGGCAAAATACTCATATACATAAAAGCAATCTTTTAGAAAAAGTTGATTAAACAATACCAATCTAAAATAAAGGAATAATTGTACTTTGCTTTCTCAGACTGGTGAATACATCAACGTTGAGGAAATGTTCACACAATAATTATGGCCTAGAGACAGCATATGTATTGAAAAAAGCTACAGTACACAGCTTAATTTGTAGTTCTCGACTGATGCTTCTAGATTTAAAAAAATAAAGAAAAAATGAAATAAAGCCAAGTAAAGCTTATAACTGCAGGAGAGGAATGAACTGAATCCAGTCTAGGTCCTTTCATTCTGCTGTCAGAGTCTTGCCCATCTTAAGCATACCCTCTCAAAACATGGTAACTATCAGGTCTGGCTGGTAGGCAGCTCCCTGCAGCAAGCCTGGCTGATACTCAGTGCTCTCTTCACTAAGGAGAAGAGGGAGCAGGGCTCAGCCATGCAACACACAATAGCCTTGAACCCACAGATTCTGAAACTAGTAGACCAAGGCATAGGAGGATCATTTTAAAAAATGAAGGATTTTTGTAATCAGTCCAGAAATACCAAACACTATTAAGAGCTTGTTTGAACTGGTGGAATGAATCTGTCCCTTAAGTTATGACCTGAGACAGCTTCATCCTTCAAGGGTAAATATTTACTCTTAATGAGACCACAACTTCACACTACTTAGTAAAGTAGTTGTTTTCTGCTTGGTGTGTACTATGGGCCAATCAGACTTCTTGGTTTATACACAACAAGAACAAAACAAACTGTATTATGGAAAACAAAAACAAGATTTCACAATCTAAGGTCGTTGTTAAAGTTTACATAGTGAAGAGCTTCTTTATAGTTACAATGATTATGGATAGCTTTGCATTTCTCAAATTTCTTCTTTAAAATTTTATTTGAACAAAATATTATAATGGCACAAGATACGAGTTGGTACTGATTCCCCTCCGCTTTGCTATCACTGAAAGTTGAGTGGTTAATATGTAATCTACCAGCCAGTTGCTTCAGCATCCCAAGTAGCTTGCTAACAATGACCCACCTCCTACGAATCTAAATCCACATTTTGACAAACTCTCCAAATGATGTGGTACAGATTAAAGCTTGTAAAACACGGCCCTAACCCCACCTCCTGTGAGTGTATCATCTGGATTGGCTCCCATCTCTCACATAGTATTAACGTTATGTTGACTCTTAATACAAGATAGTTGAATTTCTTTTGCAGTCACAGCTGACTTACTGACTTGCCCTCTTACTCACTTATTCATCACATATTTCCAGGTCTGTGCCGGCTGTGGTTTATTTCCAACTTGATGCAATCTAGATTCAATGGGGAAGAGGGAGTCTCAGTTGAAGAATTGTTTCAATCCGTTTGTACTATGGCTCAGCCTACTCTGGGTAGCATCACCCCTGGGAAGTTGGGCCATTGCTCTACAAGAAAGCTGGCTGAGCATGAGCCACAGAACAAGCCAGAAAGCAGCATTCTTCCATTTTCTCTGCTTCTGTGATCTCTGCCTTCAGCCCCTGCCTCCAGGTTTCTGTCTTGAGCTCCTGCCTTTACTTCCTGTCCTGATTTCCCTCAGTAACAGATTATTGGAACATTAAGCTGAAAAAAACCCTTTCCTCCCCTAACTTACTTTTGGTCCTGGTGGTTACTACAGCAACAGAATACAAACTAGAGCAGGGTTCTACTCTGAAGAAAACATTCCCACTTTGAGACAGCAGAGTTGAAGTGGGAATCACAAATGGAATCAGGTTGATGGAATCAGAGTTGAAGTGGGAATCATGAGAAATAATTTTCCTGGAATATTTGAGATGGGCAATGGAAGGAGATCTAGGAATATGAAGACAAGATCTGACTTCTTAATATGATCACTTTGTCAGCAAGTTTCCCTAAACTTGAGTCAATGGTTCAAGGTTGGCAGACGTCAATCTACACACTGTCTGCATGATCACTTACATCATATTTCTTTAAATATCTTTATTTGATTAACACGTTTTCATGTTTAGAAATTTTAGTTCTAGTATTATCAATGGAAAAATAGCCTCAAGGGCCTATAGACATTGTCCATGAAAATAAAATAACAATAGATTGTCCATAGATCCTGTTGCCTTTTAAAGGCTCTGAGGTAGAACACTGATAATCTCTTTTACAAATAAAGAAAGTGAATAAATATTAGAGACCACTAAAAGCAAACTAAAATCAACCAGAACTTTTTTCCTTGGTACACTCTAAAGACAGATTTTGTTGTTGTTGTTGTTGTTGTTGTTGTGTTGCTGTTTGTTGTTATAAGCAAGCTGCTCTGTTCACATTCCCACTGTAGGTTGCTCCTCACTGCTAAGAATCCACTCTGAGATAAGCTATTTATTTCTCTAAAGCAGACTCAAGGTTTGTAAATTCATTGCACTCTATCTCCCCAATTCTGGGTATTAGAATTCCTTAGGTATCTTTTCCTTCTGCACCTGGAACTGACCATGGGAAATGTGCAGCTCAGTAATCTATATGTCCTGACCTTATGACTCAGCTTTGAAGACTTCAAAATGCCAGATGAGCCACTACCAGGGGACAGATAAGTGTATGTGATGACAGTTAGATTGTACCCACAGGGGAAACACTGAGAAGTCCTCAGAGGTGATGGAAGCCTCTGAAGAGCTTAGACATCAATCATTTAAAGAGCCCCACTAAATCTTCCCACCACCCTCCCAAGAGCTGTCTGGCAATAGCTTACAAAATACAGTTTGTACTCCAGAGACCACAATCAAGCCCATTAGAGCTAGGATCACCCAGTCTAACTCCGTGGTGCTACCTCTGAAGGTGTTCAGCGCAATTAGCTGCATGGCCTTCTTTAAGTGGTATAAAGCATTTACAGAACCCAGGAGGCCAGAGTAAGTGAAGCATTCACAATAGCACAGATCCACAGGAAGGTTCTACAGGGCATTCTGATTGCTCCTTTAGTACATTCTATGCACTGCTTCTAACAACAAAGAAAAAGTTATAACACTTTTCAAAGTGGAGGATATTGCCCAGGTTTCAAAACTGCCCCCTTTTGCAGCCCCAGGCCTAAAATGTATGCATTTCTCTTAAAAAATTATTTCTTTCCTCCATTACTCCCTCTCTAGCCACATGTCCTTCACTTATTTTGTCCCTTCTAGTCAAATATTGTCT
>NW_008329640.1:1181966-1187059 GCF_000622305.1 Nannospalax galili
ACTGTGCCATGAATTTCCTGTCTGATATGGATGCTTATTCTTTCACTAAAATAATCTAAAGCTCGCCAAGACATAATATACTCCTAGCTGCTTATATCTACTTAGTCGTCATTATGTCACAGCTACAGAATTTCAAATTTTCATAAACAAGAATGGAGAAACAAGAGCTGTATTTGTATATCTTTGCCCTAAATTTAATTTCCATCCAGCTTCCAAGTTGATGGACATTAATTTGTCCTTGAAAGTTTTCCTAATCATGGGCATGTGGCCCAAGACTACATGGAGAACTCACTCTTACTCTGTGAAGAACTACAGCTGTGCCCTCAGCAGCACAGTACTGGTGGCCCTCAGAAATAAACCAGAGGCCAGGCCAAAGAAGTTAACAAGGTGGGTCTTGGAACCAGTCAGACCTGGCTTCAGGGTGTAGACCCAACACTGACCAGCTGTATGAGCCTGGATGAGGATGCTATTGTTCCGAGCTTCAATTTGCTCATTTGAAAAGTAGGAAAATTAACACAGCCTAAATCATGTGTTGTGAAAATTAATATCTTAATGCTAAAATGTGGTGTCATGCAGTGTTGATAAATGCTATTGAATCTGTATAGACACATGTCCCTTGACCACACACACACACACACACACACACACACTCTGAGATGTTATACCTGTTTACCACTTAACAGTAAAGTACAAAAATACCACACAGAGCCTTTTTTTCATTCTCATACAATGGAGACCCTTGAGCTAAAATCTGTATAGTTATGGCAGTGAATCCATAGTCCTCTGAACATGCCTTATAAAGGCAGCTAGGTTGGACCACTAGTTGACCACTTTATGTATTCCATAGAGTCTCATCTCCACAACTTCGCTGAACCTATTCCTGACCTTCAATTGCCATTAGAGCCCATACCTGCCTCTCCAGGCCAATAAACACCTCCCCATTCTAGATCACACAATGAGATTAGGTATGTCACTCCTTTCTGTATTTGTTTAATATCTCACTTGGATTCACTAGTAATTAACATGAACCTTATTAAGCTGAATAGCTCAAGTCAGTAGGAAACTACTAAAGCCACCAGAATGCTCCCATTTATACCACTGATCTTTAAAGTACGATAGCTCAGCTTTAATCATCAGGTAGGTTGGAGAGGAAAAGCCAAATATGAACTATGGTGGGTTTTTCTTTTTTCTCACATAAAGATTTTTGAGGTGCCTATAAATGTAGTCTTACTAGGAAATAAGCTATCTGCTGATGGAATTGGGTTAAAGGAAGGTCAGAATAAATTAGGCAGAGAAAAAGTTGGGCAAGGAAAAAACTTGTGTCATGTGATGTAGTAAGAAATAACTGGTGGGGTGGAGAGATGACTCAGCAGCTAAGAGTGGTGGCTGCTCTTACAGAGGACCTGACTTCCATCCTCAACACACACATGGTGGCTAACGGCCATCTGTAACTACAGTTTCAGGGGATCTGATGCCCTCTTCTGACCTACATGAGCACTGCACAACATAGGTGCACTTACACATATGCAGGCAATACACTCCTAGACATAAAATAAAATAATAAACAAATAAAGGAATATCTGTTCGCCCTTTGCCCCAACTTCTTGTCCTAGGAAAACCTAGAAATTTTCTGAATTATAAGGGTAAGAGAAAATTCGTTTGTTATTCATAATAAACACCTTTCAACCATACCTGGGTTTAGGTAATTATGTCATCTTTAATGGTCATTAGACAGCTTCACCTAGGGGACCTTTTGCTAGAATCAACATTGTGATGAAGATTAGAATTTTAAACCCAGGTGCTCTGGGGACAGAAGTGAGAGACATTAAATCAATCACCAACTAGACAGTGATTTAATCAATCATGCCCATGTAACAAAATTTCCTTTAAAAGTCCTAAACAAGAGGATTTGGAGAGCTTCCAGGTGGCAAATATATTCAGGTGTTAGGAAGGTAATATGAAAATTGTAGATAGAGAATAAAAGTTCTATGCCCCTTCTTCATACCTTCCAGTTACACATTTTAAGTCATATCCTTCATAATAATCTTGTAACCTAAAGTATATTCCTGAGTTCTGTAAACCATTCTAGAAAATTGTCAGATCCGAGGAGAGAATTTTAAGGGTGATTTATAGCCAATTGGTCAGAAGTATGGGTGGCTGGGTTCGTGATTGACATCTGATTTGGGCAGTCTTGTGGAGCTGAACCATTAATCTGTGGGAGCTGATCCTAACTCCAGGTAGTCAGTTTCAGCACTGAAGCATATTAAGGATAGCCAGCAATTGTCAGAGAATTAGTTGATGTGGGAGAAGAAAAGGCACAATTAGTGTCAGAAGGGGTTCTGGAAAGCATATGGTGATTGTACAGGTATACACCTGCCATAGACAGTGGGAGATGGTCACATGAGGATGGAAGCAGAAATTAATGATACATCTACAGGTCAAGGAAGGCTGAGGAGTCCCACATACACCAGAGACAACAAAAAAATGGGACAAGAAAAGATCATTCGTTAAAGTCATAGAGAGGTTGACCCCTGTTGGTGCCTTGATTTTGGATATTAGCACCAGAACTATGAATTGTACATTTCTGGGTTTTAAGCTACCCAGTCTGTGGTTGTAGCATGCCTAAGAAACTAATTGAATAACATTTGCTATCTTCTCCATGGTCCAATAAATGATCTTATTTAAAACAGATTTTCCTAAAATTCTCTCAATATCACATTACACAGTTCTCTCTCCCTCCCCCCTCCCCCTCCCTTCCCATCTCTCCTCATCTTCTACTTTGCACCAAGCTTGTCTGATGCTTTCTGGCTGCTGTTCTTGTCACCACAGAATTCAAACACTAGGACACACAGCCCCTTTGGGCCAGGACCCAAGCGGGAACTCAGGAACTCTGGAACCACACTGGGCAGAATGTTTGTTCTCAAGCTCTGGATGAGCAGGGAGGCAAGTGAAGGAATCTGAAACCAAGAGTGAACCCTTTAAAGACCAAAGGGGGAAATCAAGGTGAGGCCCCCGAGGGAGAAGCAGAGGCAGGACCCACAACAAACATCTCCATGGGGCTGACACAGTGGAAGTGGACCCCACATTGGATGGGGGTGGAGGCCACGGCCAGGTGTCCCCCAGTTTCTCCTCATGAGCTGAGTAAGGTCTGAAACATTCCAAGGCACAGGGCCAAGGTTGATGGATAGAAGAATGAGCAGGGACTGGAAAGTTCTGTGGGTCCAAAAAACGGCACCTGTCAGTCAGATGACCCCCAGAGAGGCTTGTCTCAGGTATGAAGTGAAGGTGTAGAACACACCCCACCAAAGCAGGACACCCCCTTTCCTGGGTCTGGGCTGACTCCTGACTAATGTCATTTTGATGGGGTAGACCCTACCTTGGCCAGCGAGTCTTCCAGAACCAGCCTGTCCCATGAGAACTTTCCATCTACATCCTGAATATACTGCAGAGCAGCTGTGTGACTGGGGAGTGTGGCTCAGTCCCTCTAAGCCAAATCTGCAGAGGCGGGATACGGTTACACCCTCACTTAGGGTGACCAGGAGGACGGGCTGTGATGGTGCCCAGGGTGGTAATGACAGGAAAGCCATCACTCAATAAAGCCAGGGACAGTACACTCCACAACTCTCCCACCTGCCAGCCTGTCATCCCTGACACTTCCCCTTTACCAGAGCTGGAGTCTCCCACTCTCCAAACTCACACCCGTTTCCATTTTGCTCCACTTGTCCTCCATTCAACAATGCATTTGGGCTCCACCTGGGACTTGCTTGCTGGAGATTGGGCATTTAACAGACCAGAGGGCAGAGCAGGTCAGAAGATTCGGGCAGAGAATCTCTGGTCAAAGCCAGAGAAGCCACTGAGGGAGGTGCTCCAGCAGCATCCAGCTTTTAAACTTGCTGCCCCTTCCGAAAGGATGCTCCAGCAGCTGGGCTGTGTTCCCAAGCTACAGCTGGAGACTCCAGTGTTGTGGTCTGTCCTGTTCTCCCAGTTCCTGTGTGCCCCTCTCTCCAGGCTGGCTGTGGACACTCGGCCCCTGCCACCTGGCCCAACTCCAGCCTGTGATTCATCTGCATTGAGCATCACCAGGGCAGGCTACCGAAAGGAGGGATGTGGCCATCACAGCCTTCAGGACTAGGGAGCGTGGGGTCATTCAAACCTACTAGCTTGTTAACAAGCTGGAACCTCCAAGGCTATTCTCATCTGCCATCTCCCATCTCCATCTCCTCCAGCCCAGCCTGTGAGGCCTGTCATAACTGCTAAGCAGTGTGACTCAGTTACCCGGGACTGGTATGATGAGAGTATGTGAGGCTGCAGTGGCTGAGGCTCCCCTAGGGAAACTGAGAACAGAAGCCAAGACCTCAAGGCCTAGCCTCAGGCTCTCCTGCAGGAAACCTCTACAATGAAGCCTACCCAAGTTCCATCAGTTGGAATAGCTACTGGGGTGTGGGTGCTCATAGCTGAGTACTGCATTGCGGCAGGGGTGACGGGGGATTGGTGTACTGCCCATTGAACCATGAAGCCTGCACTTAATGAGCAACTGGGCTCAGAGAGGCAAAGACACATAGCCAAAGTCACACAGCTTGCCGAGTCCCTGAGACCGCAGACGTGGGGTTTTCCCTCTGTGCCACACTGCCTCTCACTTCAGGTCACTTCGTGGCGCAGTGCCCACTGTCGGTGTTTTTAAGTGGGGCTTTCTAATGCGTTCATCATCTTCTCTGTAAGATGGAGAGGTCCCCAAGGGCTGCTCACTTCAGGCTGGGAGATCCTGGGGTGGAGGTTGGAACTGTGCCTCCTCCATCAGACCAGGAGTTCCCCTGCCTCCCCCATCAGACTAGAGTTCCCTTCCACCTCCGTGCCGCCTGCCTCTTCTCTCCATCTGTCAGCTACGTCATCACCAGGCCCTTCTCCTCCCAGCATATGGTCCTGGCACTGTCCCTGGTCCCCTCCAGTGGCTCTGTCTCCTCCATGCAAGGAGCAAATCCATCATCTCACTAACAGGCAACACTCTAGGTAGCAGACACTGTGCACACTTCGTGCAGACAGAGAGGGAAGGGACAGAGGGACAATGTAGTCATCCTCTCTCCCATGGTGAGGCC
>NW_008329640.1:1191242-1201027 GCF_000622305.1 Nannospalax galili
AGGAACTTGGGTGGCACTGACCTGAGACCCTTGCCGTGGCCACGCCATGCAGGGATGCAAAGGCAGATGGGGAGGGAAGAAGCCCCAAGATTTCCCAGGGAGTGGATTGAGTAGCTGGGTTGTACTGGATGCAAAGGATCAGGGAGAGTAAAGGTAAGCCTCGGAACCCCAGAAAGAGGCTGTCAGCCCCAGAAAGAGTCTGGCGGGTGGTGCACGATCAGGAAGCAGAGAGAGGTGGGGGCCGGGCCGGGTCTAGAGGCAGTACTCCTGGGGCCCAAGGAAGGCACCAAGCTGGCCTGGTCGAAAACGATCAGGAAGCAGAGAGAGGGGGGGGCCGGGCCGGGTCTAGAGGCAGACCTCCTGGGGCCCAAGGAAGGCACCAAGCTGGCCTGGTCGAAAACGATCAGGAAGCAGAGAGAGGGGGGGGCCGGGCCGGGTCTAGAGGCAGACCTCCTGGGGCCCAAGGAAGGCACCAAGCTGGCCTGGTCGAAAACGATCAGGAAGCAGAGAGAGGGGGGGGCCGGGCCGGGTCTAGAGGCAGACCTCCTGGGGCCCAAGGAAGGCACCAAGCTGGCCTGGTCGAAAACGATCAGCAAGCAGCACCAGTTCCCCAGATGTCTGGGGACCCAAGACCAGGAATGACGCAGGGCCCAAACCAGGAGCAGAGAACAGCGGCAAAGATGGAAGGGCGAATGAGCCACCATGCTTTTTAACACAGGTTCTTTCCTTTGGCCTGGGGTTTGCTGATTTGGCTAACTTGGTTTGCCAGGGAGCCCCAGGGATCCTGTTTCTGCCTCCCTAGCACTGAGCTTATAGGCATGCACCACCAGTTGCACCTGGCTTTGTTTTTAATGAGGGTTCTTAGGATCTTCACACCTCCAGACAAAATACTTTGCCTACCAAACCATCTCTCCAGCCCATGCTACACAGTTTCAATATGACATTAAACACATTCAGTATTATTCGTGATTAAACATAGGAGAGTTCCTTATGGTTATAGGACTGAGACCCTCAGCTCATAGAAGCTGCCCCTAGTTCTTTCTCAAATGGCCCTTTCCATAGGTGACCCATGAAACATTCTTTCTTGATTACAATATGGGAAAGTTCCCTCCCCAAAAATAAAAAGGGTTTATAAGTGTTTTTTATAAGTAGGCTGGAGAGTCATCCATAGCTACCAGGATTAAAATAAAGCATAGATTTAACAAAAGAACTTTGATTGATTTCTGGTAACTGACATCTTGCCCCCTGGATTAAATAGCTATAGGCAAACAAATATTTATATTATACTCTAGTGTCAAAACTTTGTGATCATATTTAAATGTTTATTTCATGATTCTTCTGTATTCCCATGTACTTAGTACAGTCATGTAAGATATTCAGGCGCAGTTTCTTTCCATAAGGAAATACTTATATATATTTAAATGTTCTTACATAATTTAGGGAGAAGAAACCAAATAATGTGTCTTCTCTCTATTTCTGTAAGTGAAAACTTTTTCTTGCTTCTTACCTGCAGTAGCCTTTATGAAACTAGAAGAATAAGATCTTCCCCAAAATCTCCCTTCCTACATAGAGCTTTTCACTGCTAATCCCTGACTAAGAACCTCTATTAACTCAAATGAGTCATAGATCAATAGCATGTCTCTACAATCTCATGAGAACTTTTTCATGTACATGGATTTCTTTTTGTTTGCTTCTGATTAAAATTGAGACCAAGGATGGGCACAGGCTGTTCTGTCACATCCAAGGCTCAGAACATAATGGCTAATAGCATTCCTGGTATCTCACTTACAAAATCATGGAAGCATTATAAGGAAATTCTTAATACAGGGAAAAGAACATAAACAACAAATACTGACAGATAAATGAATTTATTTATGGAGACAGTTCCCCCTTCTCAAGGGAACTTGTCTCTCTCTGTTGCTGTGTTGATTTCTCATCACCTAAACTATTATTTCCTCCTGTGAACACGTTTGCTCCCTGTTGCATTGTCATCTAGTTGTTTTCATGTACTTCTCTGATTTTCCTGTTAAGGAATAAAGGAAAAATCTTTTATGTTGGGATATCTATTAATTCCACATGTATTACTACTGTTTTTAACCAAAGATACCTGCACTTTGAGGGCGACAGGCATGGGGCAGAAAGCACTCTTCTGTAACAATTGAAATACTGTTAGACAGTTGGAGGTTTCTAGCCCCCTGCTCCAAGGTACAGAATAGTTCAAGGATGGCCAGGGGGATTTATAACACTTTCCAACACTAACTGAACATCAGCTTTTGTTAGCTGTCTTGTCTTTCAAAGTGTTCTGAGACTGAGCTGGGCTCATAGAATCAAAAGTCCTGCATCCAATATCTTTGCTCACACTGGTGAGTGACATGGCTCACATTTCCCTGAGCATTTGACATCTCTGATTTCTTCAGAAAGATGAACCTTGTTTCTCTGACACAATCAGCAACCTGAACAGACAGGAGGGCGCTCTCTGATTTGTGTCAAGGTTGTTGGGCTTTGAAAATATGTGACCAGACCCTACAGAGATCCCTAATGAATCTTCTCACCTCCAGGAATCTACAACTTTGGGTAATATCTACCCCCATGAAGATGGGTAAAACCTGTGGCTTGCTTCCAACCAACTGAACACAGCAAGGCCAATGGGTCTGTTACTCCTATGATTACATTAACAGATACAATTTTCTTTCTTTACTCTTGTCTTTGAAGAAAAAAATGTTTTTATATCATAAATCACCTACAGAAAGGGCCACAGGACAGATTCTGTGAGCTGAAGGCTAATATATATGATCCTATAACCATCAGGAACTGAATCCTACCACCAACTACAGTGGCTAAACAATGATTCCAAAATTCAAGGAATATCACAGTCCTGACCTTGAGTACAGCTTTAGTGACAGGCTTATGAAGCCTTAAAGCTAAGATCTGAGCTAACTAATGTCTAAGTATATAACTTGAAAAGGTTATACATATGTATTGTTTCAAACAATTAAGTCGATGTTAATGTATTACGCAGCAAAAGAACATTAATAAAAATCTGAGTTACTGGGGAATTCCTTTGGAAGATTAGTCCAATTCGAGAACTTTTTCTATTTAGGCTTTCCTTGGTCAGCCATCAAGGCTGTATGATGGTTTTCATACAGATCACATGTTAAAGATGAGTAAAGTTGGTAAAAGAAAGTTAAAAAAATCCTGCCTGAGGTAATTTGATAAAGTCAGGATGGGTTTGCGCCTCCTGCAGATCTGTTCTTTCCAAGACAGTACAATTTGAACTCACAAGTCTGACTTAGCTGATCTTCTTGCTTACAGTGTGGGTTCTATGACATAGAATTACTAGTCTATATTTGAAGTTCCAAAGAAGTCAATAAAGGGTCTATAGAAGTTATATAAGTTGGTTGATCACATATAATTAAACTTGATTTGCTATATCAGCTACTAGCTTTTGGAAATTCCTAGCCTAAGACACAAATCTCAAGATGAAAATTACTGATATTATGGCAGCAATAGGGAGGGATAAGATAGTTGAACAATTTGATCACTCGTGCACGCCTTCAATCCCAGCACTTGGGAGGCAGAGGCAGGAGGATGTTTGTGAGTTCCAGGCCAGCCTGGTCTACATAGTGAGTTCCAGGACAGCTGGGGCTACAAGGAGATCCTGTCTCAAAAAAAGACAAAAAAAAAAAGCACCCTGAAATCAATTCATCATTTTGCAACCTAATGGTGAGGTAGGCTGCTATAAATATTCTCCCTTCTACCAACATCTTATAAAGCCAAAGTTTGTTTTTTAAGAATTCTCCACACTGCTTTCCATAGTGGTTGTATGAGTTTGCAGTCCCATCAGCAGTGAACGAGTGTTCCCCTTTCTGCACAGCCTCGTCAGCACCTAGTGTCTTTTGTTCTCTTGATCTTAGCCTGACTGGGGTAAGATGGAATCTTAAAGTGGTTTTATCTGCAATTCTCTAATTACTAAGGATGTTGAGCACTTTTTAAGGTATTAGTCAAGGAGCATCCATGATTTCTGAAACTGTATACTAAGATACCAGATGTAGGTGGGGAAGAATATCTCAAAACTTAGGCTGACCTCCCTTCTCACTGGAGTTACCTCAGGTACCAACTCAAACCTAGGACTTCTTGATGAGCCAGGTCCTAGGTTTCAGCATAAACACTATCTGCTTCAGCTGAAGGTATTTTGCATAGCCAACAGCTTCTGGGCACAATCACAGATGGTGAAAGTCCTTTCTGTTATAACCACTGAGAAACTCAAAGAACCTCTCAACCCACAATAAAAACTGCCCAATAAGAGGTCTCTGTGGGCTGCAAATAGGCAGGCTGTAACAAAAAATAAAAAGCCAGGTGTCCTTTCCTCGTGGGATAACAACAATTGTGTAACATATCTCTCAACATTTATTCATTCAGTAATGTTCCTTGAAAATACTTTAGCAAATAAATTCACTCCACTAGAAAGCAGCAATAGAAAGATGAGTATGAAATTGCTTACAATGTCCAACTGGCTCTAGCAAAAATCACAGATTATCAAAGAACCATTGTGATTTATGGAATCCACTCAAAGACAAATATAGAAGGCATAAATAATGTCTATCTGAGCAAGGTCGCTTCCAAGAAGAGCAATTTGGGAATGAGTCAAAGAATGATAGGCGAGCAAAAGGAAAAACCATCCTGGAAAAGATAACACTTGCTATCTACTAGTAGCTCTTTCCTACTTAGGCAAAATAAATTCTCTCTCTCTCTCTCTCTCTCTCTCTCTCTCTCTCTCTCTCTCTCTCTCTCTCTACCCAGCTTCAGGTCAAGCAATTCATCTATTTACATTCATCTATTTACTCCTTTCAGTAGCAAATATATAAAAATTCTGGTGGCATGAATGATTTGCCTGTATGCCTGTGTTACTCTCTCAAACTGACTTATCAAGAGACCTTAGATGGTGGTTAGCTGAGAAAGCTTAATGTTGCACTTCCCATGAAAACTCGTGGAAGTCTGCCAACATCCACTAACCCCATCCTCCTCCCCCATTTTTTTTTACATTATTCTAATCCTGGACTTTTTTCATAATCCTCTATCTTTAGGAAATGGACACTTCCTTCCTCTCTGCCAAGTTGCTTCTTAACACTTGTGTTAAACTTCCTTCCACATTAGTAATCATTTTGAGAAAGTGAGAAAAGAATTCTTAACATTCTTGAAACATATCTTAAACTCAGTGATTGTTATTCACTTGGAGCCAAAGCAGAAAACTAAAGATTTTAAATGTTTGGGACAGGAGAGACAGCTCAGCAGTTAAAAGCACTCGTTGCTCTTGCAGAGGAGCTGTGTTCATTTCCCAGCACCCACATGGTAGCTCACAATTTTCTATACCTGCAGTCCCAGATCTGATACCATCCAGCCTCCTTGGACACTGTATGCACTACATACATGCAGGCAAAGACTCATACCCATAACATTTTAAAGAAATATTTTAAAATTTTAAAAGAGCTAAATAATGATTAAACTAAATGTTCTAACCAGACATAGTGTCACTTGTTTGGACTCTAAACTACTTGGGAGGCTGACGCAGGAGAATCAGAATTTGAGACCTGTCTAGGCTATGTGGTAAATTTAAGACCAGTCTGGGAAACTTAGTGAGACCCTCAAAGTGAAAGTAAGGAGCTGAGGATGTAGCTCACTAGTACAGTTCTTGCTTGCAAAGTTTCAATCCTAGTATTTCAAATAAAACAACACACACACGCATGCGCACGCACACACGCACGCACACACACATACACTTTCTACTTGGTTTGTAGTGTGACAGTTTAATGTGAAAGTGAAGAAGTGTTATTTGTATTTCAGGTGGGATCTCTCTGGCCATTTGTAAGGGAGATGTGTGTAGTAAGAACTGTTCCTATTATTGGAGTGTAGATCCTCTTCTGCCCCTCTTTCAAGTCCTTGGATTCCTCTTTTCTAAGTCCTTTTTTCTAAGTCCTTTCATCCTTCTTTCTATGTGCATCATGAACCCAATAACTTCTGTAGAATATATAACTTCTATAGCTATCTTTACTATTTTCTATTATTACCTACTCTATTTTTAAATTTTAGAATATTTTTATTATTCCAAATAGAGGTAATTTTAACACATTTTTCCAGAAATAACTTGAAGCAGGTTACATAAAAATATATATACAATGAAATTTAAGGGGGGAAAGTAAGAATAAGAAATCAAAGACCAAAGAATTTTCCAACATTATTCCAACTTTGGTGGAATAATGAAAGTTTCATTAGCTCTGTTTTTGTTTTTTCTTTTCTGAAAATCCTAACTAGTTTATTGGGCTTGCTAACAGAGCACAGAGAACATAGAGTGGGGGTTTATTTACAAAAGCCCACCCTCCCACCATTTATGGCTGCACTAGAAAGTCCACACTCAAATATAAATCCTTTGATTTCCCAACAGCTGCACAAAACGTTGAGAGTGGTGCCTTAAAGCATTCTCAGCTTATATGTCCTTATCTCCTCCCCCACATGCAGCTAAGGTCAACTAATTGGGTGGAAGGGGTAACTGACTCCCTCTTTGACTCCTTGAAAAGAGTGGGAAGGAGGTGTGACTATAGCTTGTGGGCACAGTCCTCGGAGGACACTACCAGGTAACACTCCACCCCTTCCTCAGGCTCTTACTTTCTTTTTGCCAACCTCTTTCAAAAAACTCCCTGAGCCTTGGAGGGGGTAATAGGTGTGGGGTGATCTTCCTCCCATTGTGAAAAAGCACTGAACTTTCAGGTCTCTGCATCATCTGTTTTCCATGGGCTATTGGCCCATTTCAGTGGGATTCCGTAGCATAGTGGTTATCATGTTTGCCTCACTCTACTCTACTTTTTTAATATTTTGTTTTTATTTATTTTATATATATATATGAGTGTATTGCTGCATAAGTGTAAGTGCCAACTGTGTTGCACAGTGCCCTAGGAAGACAGATGAGAGCATCACTTTCCCCTGGAACTAGAGTTATGGACAGTTGTGAGATGCCATGTGGGTGCTGGAATCCAACCTGGCTCCTCTAAGAGCAGTTGGTGCTCTTAACTTCTGAGCCATTTCTCCAGTACCCCCCCACCCTATTGTTAACTAATTTCTGAATTATATGCATTATCCACATATTAACTGTATATGACATTTTCAGACCTCATTTGATTTCTAATGTTTTCATGTACTGGATGTATGACCTTGTGAAGCTACTGCGTGATCTATAGTGGGAATATTTAGATAGATCTAAAGTCAATGCTCACAGGGCAAGTTCCTGGTGAACTGGTATGTTTATCATCTAGTGTCACAGTCAACTATCAGAAATGTGGTAAGGGTGGCTCCTTTGCACTCAGTACTTTCAACTGCTGGGCTGTTTAGTCGACTGGAGGTAATCTAGCCTCAACCCAAGCTGCATTTGCCACAGGAAACACTGGAAAAGCATGGGAAGCCACATCTCTCTCTGAGATAAGTGCTTTCAAGTGATTTACCCTAGTCTCTCTCTATACTCCTGCATTCTTTGTCATTAAAGATGCTTTACATCCTGTGTTGATTTGCAACTTTCTGTGGATCACATAACTACTCCATTGTGATACTACATAATCTCTAAGCGCCTCCAATTTACTTCTTTACAGAATAAAGATAATGTATATATGTATGTACTCAAGAATTTGTTAAGAGAATTGAAAAAGAAAGTTCCTATAAAGCTCTTGACACAATGCTTGACACAACTAAAATTCTAACTACATTTATATTGTACAAATCACATTTAATATATAAATGTGTAACTGTATTGATATGAATGTATAAATTATAATTATAAATACATAAATAAACAAAGCAATACTTTTGGAGAGCCCACTAAAATGCTGCATATGTTCTGCATATTATCTCAATTGTCTTCAGCAAGGTATGAAATTATCAGTTTCTTTGAAACTTTAAGAAATGACAACAGAAAAAGTCAATGCCTCTTCTCCAAGATCACCCACTAGTTGGTGCAAAAGCAGAAATTAAATGGAGGTCATATTATTCCTTTCATTGTTTACATATAAACCCCAAATAATTCTGCCCCTGGACTTGTGCAGAGGCTGCTGATAGAGGTCATCATCAACGCTGTGTATTTAACAGTGTGGACAGTGCTACCTTTCATCCAAACTTTGCTGCATGTTCCCGTTTTTGTAAATTCTGAGATTCATTGGCAAAGAAACTGTATTCCCTTTCACTGTTAATCCAGAAAGTACCAGCACTCATATCATCACCAGTTCTCAGCCCAGTTATCCTGCACACTGTGTGTAAGCTTGCTTTGACAAGGAACCAAAAATGGAGACTTGCACACTTTGTAAGGCTCCTCTGCATGCCTCAAGACCTAGTTCAATGCTACTGTTTTTATGATGCCTTCTCTGCCTTAGCCCAATGAGTAAACTTTTTCCTTCTGAGCAACCATAATACTGGCACAGGTCTAAGGCTAAGCATGTGCCAATTACTATTTTTATATCTAAACCCCACAGAGCACTGGATACGTGCCTGGCATTATTCTAAGTGCTCTCCATGCATTATCTGAATGACTTTGGTTACATTCTATGATTTTTCAGCTGAGGAAACTAGATTGATTTTGAATGCTTACTTGCCTTCATGACCTCCGAGAACAGGAATGCTGTCATAATGAAATCTATGATTTGTCTTCTCTTCTCCACTGCAGTACCGTCACTAACTCCTCCAGTGAGCAAGCTACGGTAGATACTTCTTCATTTATTCTTGTGAAGATATGCAAAATGCACTACTCTTGCATTTTACGAGTGAGGAAACTGAGGCATAAAAAGATTGTGTAACATTCCAAGAGGCTCACAAGAGGAACAGCTACTCTTAGAATCTACGCTTATTCAGTCCCTTCCCAACTCTGTCCCCATATCAGGTGTAAAAATGAATGTCTTTGGAATTAAAAAAAAAAAAAAACAGCAAGAATCCTGGTATTGCTGAGTGATATATGCTGCATTAGGTGGTAAGGTCAGGAGGATATCAAAACATCATGACTTTCTGAGAAGATGGGATCAGCCCTACATAGATGATGACACATTTCTAAGAGACAAATAGAATCAGCATTATTCAATAGGGTAGTAGCACAGAGAAATGTCTTTGGAGTAAGAGAGATCTGATTTTAAAACTTGGGTGCACTCTTCCAAGCTTAGTTATCTAGTGCATCTGAAACTCCATTTCTTGGTCTATAAAATGAATATAATAGGGGCTGGTGAGATGTTTCAGTCAGTAAAGTGCTTGTCACACAAGTAGGGGGATCTTAGTTCTGATCCCCAGCACTCATGTTTAAAAAGCTTGGTACATCAGCATGCACCTAACATCTAAGCATGAGGGCTGGGCAGTGAAGACAGATCCCTGAAACTTTCTGGTCAGCTGCCATAGGTGAATTGGTCAGTTCTAAGTTTAGTGAGAGACTCTATCTCAAAAAATAAGGTAGAGAGTGACAGAGGAAGACACCCGATATGGACTTCTGGCCTCTATACGTGCATATACACATGCACATATAGGTGCATACACCTACCCCTCTCACACACACAAATAAGGATTATCATATCCCACTAGTTGTGAGCTGCTATGAGATTCCAACTAGACATTCTATACAAGAATGCCTGACTAAACTTGAAATGCTACCTCATTTTTTTCTCTTTCTCTCTTCTCTCTCTCTCTCTCAGATAATATCAGATGCTGTCCAAAAGGGACCCACTAGCCTTCATTTCTAACATGTTTACACACAGATATTCCTAAGAGAAGAG
>NW_008329640.1:1201981-1202740 GCF_000622305.1 Nannospalax galili
AGTAATAGAGAAAGACATTTGACATCCTCTTCTGGCCTTCATTGTGTGTTCTGGGGCATGCACACCCACACAGTCACGTATGGTATCTATACTCCCTACATGCACACCACAAAGAGTCATGAGAGAAGAATGTGAGATAGTTTATCTAGTTAGACTGCAAATGACAAAATGGATTGTAGGCATATGTATAAATAACTACATATAATCTACATCGTGTGGAGCTACAAAACGGAGTAGCCAGCAGCCATATCTTATATAGACCTGAACAGGGGCACCCCCAACAACAAGGTGAAAACAAAATTCGCCTACATGCACACCACAAAGAGTCATGAGAGAAGAATGTGAGATAGCTTATCTAGTTAGACTGCAATTGACCAAATGGATTGTAGGCATATGTATAAATAACTACATATAATCTACATCGTGTGGAGCTACAAAACGGAGTAGCCAGCAGCCATATCTTATATAGACCTGAACAGGGGCACCCCCAACAACAAGGTGAAAACAAAATTCAAACTCCTGAGGTTGCTGCCGATTCATCCTGCCAACTGTATGTCCACTCCACGACCCACAGAAACTCATTCCCACTAGCAGACCATTAGCATTTCTGCCTCCATATCATTGTTCTTGTTATTTCTCCTACCTGGGAAACCTACCCATTTGCTTATCGTAATTACACACAGACTATGTACCAGGCACTTAGAATACAGGAATGAACTCTTAAAAGAATATATGCCCAAGTGTAGCCTCTAGATATCC
>NW_008329640.1:1205038-1213728 GCF_000622305.1 Nannospalax galili
TCGTGTAGGCCATAGTTGGATGGCTTTTGAGAACCTCTTCCGCATTTTCAGAGGACAGCAATTATGGTGATTTCACAGCATTATTTCACTTTAAATTTATGAGGAGTAGTCCCATTATCTACACAAGCAAAACAATATGTTCATCATGTACATGAAGAACCCGAGGCTCAGATAGATTAACTGACCTGAAACTACACAATTATAAAGTGGAAAGCAGGTGTCATGTTCTCTGAGTTCAACCCTAGTACCTGCTTCAGAAAGCCAAATTTGTTATGCACAGCTTTGATCCCCGAAAGACAAGTTCATTCCCCAACTATCGGTCAATCCTTCATACATTCCTTAAGGCTGGGGACACTGGGTGCAAACAGCATAGGAGACTTCCATTAAATCTTTATGAAAACCCATGATACATTTGTCAAAAGTAAGAAGTTAGCGTTGATACAATACCATTAACTACTTTGTAGAAAATAGCTATATTTTACCATTTTTCCTACTCATATTCCCTTTCAGGCCCAGGTTCCAACCCAGGACACCATCTTCCATTACATTTTACCACATTATTTAGTGATCGTCCTTTGTATCTTCTTTGTGAAAGTTCAAGTTTCAGTACTTCTAAGATAGGCACTGTGCCCCACCTGCTGTCCAGCTTTGTTTAAGACACTGAAGGTACTTAATAGTTGATGAATTTTGAGACTCCCAATCCTATTTTAATCACTGTAAAAATCTGGACTATCAGGACTAAGATTTAGGATTATTTTTTTAAAAGGTAAAGGAGGAGCATGCTCAAAACAGAGATAAACAGGACTGCAAAGCTAGTTTTCAAATTCAGAGTAAATATACAAGTTAGGAACTATTCTGTTAAAGCCTCACTTCCCTCAAGCAAATCAAATAACCTACCAAATAAAAGTTAAAGAAGAAATACAGGATTCTAAGAACCTGGCAGAAATATAAATAACACTTTAATCAGTCTATCACATGGACTGGACTTGTGGCACACCATTAAACAGCTTCATCTTGGAACTGGAGCTATGTATAGCTAGCTATTAATTGTGCAAATTTCCCAGTTCCTCAATGCCATAATTCTAAACCAGCTGCCGAGTACAGCTGTTTTTCGTTTTGTTTTGTTTTAAACAAAGGCAATTTTTTAAGTGGGAGTGAGAGAGAAATGAAGTAAATGATTTTAAAAGGAAAATATAAATGAACTTCCATTCTATGATGAATCATTTAGGAGTGTTGAAAATGTGCAAATGGTTTTCCTTGGATATTACACATCCCACACAGCCTGCTCTTTGTATAGGACACTCCTAAGTGGCTATGGGTAAATAAATTGAATGATAGAGGATTCCCCTAATATTATTTGGTTACCCTGAATATCCATGTGAGAAATCACTCTCATAATCTCCATGTCCAAAACCACAAAAATGCATAATCTATATTTTTCAAGTGAAAGTATTTTGTGTCATAATTCTTGTTTTGTGTCACTGCCTTGCATTTGAAAAAAAAATGTGAACTCCTAACAGGCTTACACACACTTGCACAAACACACCAGAGACAGGCAGACATAGAGATAAAACTGTTCTTTGAGGACAGTATTCATTTTAGTTCCTCCAGGAGCATATGGTATAGTGTTAATAAATGCTTAAGGAGGAAGGAAAGCAGGTTTACTTCTGACTGGGCTCTGCCACATTTCCCCAAATCCGTCCATTAAATGGTAATGGAATCTGTTCAAGAAAGATGTTTTGCACCAAGAGCTGTCACACTGTTGACATTTTCTCTGAAGGGAAAACCTGCAAATTCACTGGGCCTGTCACATCTCTGCCTGAAAATCCATAGAACACTGCAAGCCTCTGGTTTTTGATCTGTAAAATTGAAATTATACCTCTTTTTAAAGATGTTACAAAGTCAACTGAGCTCATCCATCCATACAGGAACCTATTCACAGAATAAGTAATGTGTACTAGATAAGAAGAAATAACAACTTGGTCTTTGCCCAGATGGACCCCATTTTTACAAGGGGAGACAGGCGAGAGTTAAAGACACATATTGACACAGTAGTTCCCCGTTCCTGTGTGCATAGGAATCAATAAGACAGTGTAGCATGCTTTCCTGGGCACTATCTACTTCCAGAGACTCTGGCTGAGAAGGTTTGGGGTGAGTAGAATTTTCCATTCTAACATGTTTTCAGGCAATCAATATTGGTGCTGTTAATGAAGAAAATCACACTTGGGAAGCCAGTGCACTAATCGGTTAGATGTTTTATGCTTTTCATAAGTGCTGCCATGGAGAGGACATGGGAAAAATAAAACCATGGAGTGTGATCAAGTTAGTTTTCAGAACTTAGATACATCTTTCCAGAATAATTAATCTTTCAACTGAGATAAAAGATTCAAGATACCAGACGCATTGGGGATGGTGAGTGCAAACTCTATAACAGGCAGAAACAGAGAAACATTGAGACTGAATGAAAGCCTAAGTGGCCAGAGTAGAGAGAATAGGGTGGGGCTGGCAATGCCCACAAGACAGGTTGAATACAGTAGAAGCCACCTAGTTGAGGCTTTGTGAGACCATCTTCATATTAAAATGCCTCAAGGCATGGGAAAACAAAACTTCAGGCTTCACCAATATGAAAACCACCAACTAACTTCTAATTTCCTACTATCCACTTCAACCAATCAAACAATTTCTTTTTCTTCCTTTTACAAACACTTTATAAAGGTTTTCCTAGACCAACTTCACTCTGCTGCTGTCTAATTTTTGAAGTGCTGAACACACAAGGAAACTCATTAATTTATTTAAATATTTTATTTTTATCTTATGTGTATGAGTGCATACATGTAAGTACACCTGTGTAAGTCAGAATAGGGTGTCCCTGGAACTGGAGTTACAGACAGTTGTTAGTTGTTCCCTGGAGCTGGAGTTACAGACAGTTGTTAGTTGCCATGTGTGTGCTGGAAATTGAACTTGCTCCTCTGCAAGAATAGTCAGTGCTCTTAATTCCTGAGCCATATCTCCAGCTCCTGTAAACTCATTATTTCAATAGGGCTCAGTTTGTGTTTTAATAGTTTCTGCACCCCATCCGACTTAAAATCTTGGACAGCCAAAGAGGCTGGAAGAGACATTATCAATTCTCATTCTCTGACAAGTTTTTTTTTCCTGGCTTATCTGTCTGCCTGTCTATCTGTCTACCTGTCTATCTGGCTGGCTGGCTATGTGCCCATCCATACATCCATCCATTCATCTATTTTTGGAGTACCAAGGATTGATTTAATGTGTGGTATATGGTAGGCAAGCATGATGCCACTTATATCCTCAGCTCCTGGCTTTGCTACTGAGATGAGCAGCCGTAAAGCAGCTCTCTAGGGCTATACAGCACGGGGACTGAATTTTTCTTATGTAGCCCTCAGCTATGCCAGTTACAGCCTGGGTAAGTTCTCTATCATTCGAAGTTTCCATTTCCTACTTTATAAAATGCTGATGATCATTTTTTTTTCTTCTGGGGATTGACAAAATTAATCACATATTATAGACCCCTGTCTGGCACAGAATAAGCATCCAGACAGCAGTCACTATCATCATTACTCACTGAGAGCAGTCAAGAAGAATGCTATTGGGCCATGGTGAACTCTCTTCTACATCCACAGGGGCAGAGAGAAAATAGATCGAATTTTCTTAAAAGCCTTTTCAGGTAACATATCTTATGGTAAAGGTGACAACAACTTCAGCCACAAAGGAAGAAGGCAGACTGCTCTAAATAGCCAAAACTCTGAGCAGTATCAATGTGTATAAAGTAAAGGACATAATAGTGGAAATCAATGTGAGTCCCCCAACCCCCAACCCCAAGACAAGCTCCAGAAATACAGTATTTCTTTTTTCTGTGCTGTTCATAGTTTTGACCCAGTATCTACAGTGTGCCTGGGACTCATAACTGGTTTTTTTTTTTGAGTGGGAATGAATGCCTGTCAATGTTATTACGGTCAACTAGACTTAGAGACAATTCGCTTCACCAATGTCACCCAAACTCCAGTCTCCTCTTTCTTCTTGGTTTCTGATCCTTTAAGAAGTGAGCTATGTATGAGTATGCCATTTCGAAATTCTGTCTTGAGTCTTGTGTCTAAAGGCACCGTAAGTGAGACACTGTCACCATGGAAGAAGATGTGTGCACACGTTCCCCACCTCCAGCTTGTGGTGAGTTCTGCTACCTTCCATGGGGTCAGCACATGGTCAGTCAGAGTGGCCTGCTCAGAACTGTTAGATGACTCCAGACAACTTCCATGTGCCCCCAAAGTAAAGTGATAACTAACTAAGCTTGGAATTCCTGCAGGAACTGAGCTAGCTTCACCCCATCCACTTCTCTGTTCTGCCCCACATTCCAGCCAATGAGAATTGGTCTAAAGGATAGGGGTTTTCTGGAGTCTGGCTTCTGCCAGGTATATATTTCATAGTTCAAGTGTCATTCTAGCATTTCTTCTTACAAAAGGAGACCCTCATATTTAAAAATACCAACAGAGGCTTGAAGAACAATATCTACTCAGTATACCCTTCCCTGTGAATTCCTGAAGAAGGTTAGCATGCTTGCTTTGCATGATATACCTGATGCACCTTGACATAGAAGTTCTGAATAAATGTTTTTCCAGTGGCATTATTTTCCTTTTTTAATTTTAAAATTTATATTTTTATTTTATGTGTACAAAGTGTTTTGCCTGCATATGTGTAAGTACACCACAAGCATGCAATGCCAACAGAGGCCAGAAGAGGATGTTGGATCCCTTCGAACTGGAGTTAAAGACAGGTGATAGCCACCATGTGGGTGCTGGGCACCACACCTGGGTCCTCTGCAAGAATAGCAAGTGCAACTGCTGAGCCATCTCTCCAGTCCCTATTTTTCTGTTCCCACTCTTCAAATTCATTCTTTAAAAGGTGAAAGGAGGTTCAAGTGCACACAAACACAATTTTTTAGGCATGCCATAAATACTCCTTATTTGCCTGCTGGTGACTCTGGCTTTTGCAGAGATTAATTCTTTCTGTAGAATAGCTTGGGATTTTCATAACAACTGGGACTTTCCTATTTTGAATCCTGGAATTCATTCATCTATTTCCTGCCCTTGCTGTCTCTCCAACAGAACATGAATAACCTGACGGTTTTGTCCAACTACAAAATTCAACTGGAAAAGCCTAAGAGGGGGTTCAGAATTTGCATTTCTATCAGTTCCCCAGATGTGTTGCTGTTTTAGGGGCCATGAAGAAGCTTCACTTTTATTTCTCTCATGCATTTCCCATTCCTACCCACTTCAAGACAGGCACAGTCTCTCCCAGATGCAGTCAACACTGGTGGAAGAATACCTCTTAGTTAGGAAGACTGGGAGTATGTGTGTCCACAGCTTAACGGCACTCACAAGGGAGTATGTGTGTCCACAGCCTACTGGCACTCACAGCCACATCACCAGATTTGGAAAGATGAGATTCTTGTGCTTTAAGAACTATGATTATAGGTCAGTACTGATTATAAAAAAAAAATGAGGTTAAGGTACAGTCTATAAAAACTAAAAGTAAAGAGGAAGGAGGCATTAGGAGGGTGAGGGAGGGTTAAAAATAAAAGGAAATAGCTTCTAGACTCCTCCCTTGAACTAGCCAATTCTGCAATGTGCATCACCACACTGGGACAAAACCATAATTAGGTATGCATAAAGGAATTATATTTCCAACATAAAAAAGAAATAGAGCTCTTCATTCTTTCCTCAGAATGGAAGGATGCTGTGCAAGGCAGTTGAATTCCCTTTCCTGCCTTAGTCTCTATAGATTAACTCGAGCATTCTCTGAATCCTTGTTTGCAGCTTCTTCAGGACACAGAAACAACATAGTTTAGGTATTAAATGTGAAATCATAAAGAATGTAGAAAAACACACAAGAAGAAGAGAAGCCTTGAGCATAACTGGAAATACAGTCAAAGCCTGGGATTTCTGCTTTTTAAGAGGCTTCCAGGAGCCTAACAGGTCTTACCGTCTCTCCTTGAGCTAAGCCTCATGATAGAACTGGACCCCTTCCTGTAGGAACTATACCTGTCAGTGTTATGTCAGCTTAATATATTTTCAATATTGCAGAATTGTCATGGCAGGATTCTGAGAAACTTCCCTTGAGGTCTTTGAGTAACGAGCTATCAAAGACAAACTGAAGAAAGGTCCAGCATTAGTTAACAGACCTCTGGGAGTATAGCCCTCAAAGTGCACAGGAAGTAACTCAAATTGCTAGAACCCTCACATTCACCAGTATGAAGAAAGATGGAAACAAGAAGGCAACTGGAAATGCAGCTTTAGGGGTTTTGCCATACAAGGACCCTAATGATTAGGCCAGCGTGCCTAGCCACATTCGAGTATCTATGAGCTTGGGGACTCTAAGTCCATGATATTTGTTGTTAGGGGACTTGGAGATGTGGGATCAAGCATGTTATCCTTGACCTGATTTCTTTGAATAGCTCAAGGTCCAGTTTTCAGACAATTTCCTCAACTTTCTTAACATTATCGTTATAGTATCATTTCAGCCTATTTCTCTTTAAAAAGATGAAAAAGACAGAACCCATCTTACCCCAACCACCTTATTTGACTATCGTTTTTGTAATATCACACCATATGTTAAGCATGGTGAGATCCCCCATAACCTCCTTCCATCTGAAACTGCTCCAAGCTTGAGGTTCCTATGACTGACCCTTCTGAGCCCGAAGAAAGGCTTGCTCATTCATGGACAGGGAAATATCAGCTGTATCTACTTTGCAAATGTTTGGAGCTGAAGGTTTTATTCTTTAAGAAAGAAAAAACATTGTGGGCCACCTCAAAGTTCAGTCACGTTACAATATAAGAAGCACCCTGTGGACCTGACAGAGAATGAAAAACACACATAAATCCACCTCATGAAGCTGTCTTCTCTGAGGGTATGGAGAAAGGTAAGCTCGGAACAATATGGGATGAATCCCCCCTTCCACCAGTGGCCCAGTGTTAATTATGAACCTATGAAGATTCTTCAGGCCAACAGATGGGTATGAGCCAGGTGTAGAGGGAGTAGTATGGACTGGACCTGGATTTATGTAGCCTTCCTTGTCATTCCAGAAAGGGATCCCGCTGATCCATTTAGAAAGAGACTGTTCTCAAACAAAGGATGAAAGCCAGGAAGGGATTTCTAGGGGCTAAAAATGACTAAATAAGTTATGTAGCGTAGGCTTCATCCACATATTTCTTGAGGATTTCACACCTATGGAGAATTTTCCAGAGAGGACTATGAACCTATGTGAAGATTCTAGGCCAACAGATGGGTATGAGCCAGGTGTAGAGGGAGTAGTATGGACTGGACCTGGATTTATGTAGCCTTCCTTGTCATTCCAGAAAGGGATCCCGCTGATCCATTTAGAAAGAGACTGTTCTCAAACAAAGGATGAAAGCCAGGAAGGGATTTCTAGGGGCTAAAAATGACTAAATAAGTTATGTAGCGTAGGCTTCATCCACATATTTCTTGAGGATTTCACACCTATGGAGAATTTTCCAGAGAGGACAGGAGAATTCCAGAAATATCCCTCCTCCCAACATTCCCCAGAAAATGAACATTGCTAGAGCTCTATGCCATGCAGGTATGTTTTAGCCCATTTTTTACATCACCTTCTGCACTTAAAAGGACAGAAATTTGGAGATGACAGACCCCACAGATATGGAATGTGTCTGCTTCTGCCTTCTGTACAGTCAACCTCTGCTGGGTCATCTCTGTATTCCCAGAGGACAAAGAAGGCATGGTGGGATTGTAGAAGAGTAAGTAAAATCCTAGGGCTAGTTTTCCTACAGCACTAGCTCCAGATTTCAAAATTGTGTCTAAAATAGTTCCTCTTCTCGGTATTTCTAGAACTACCTACGCTGTACCTCATACACACAAATGAAACCAACAAGTGCCTAAATTATCAGTCTAGAGGATCGATCCGCTTTAATAAGTTAAGGCTTAGCTAAAAATGAAACTGGGAGAAATCCGAGGCTTGGGAGAAGGGAGAACAAAAGGTTTCTGTAGTAATAGTGCTGGACAACTAATGGGCATTATTTGGGGTAAAAGGATGTGTTCTGATTGTTTGGTTAGATTGGATTGGTTCCTCATTTGTCAACTAGGAATCGATACCTTTCTGCATATTTCTAGAGCCATCTCTTGACCACAGGGATTATGTCCATCCATCAGGACACCCACACAGAGCCAGAAAGAAGTCACTGCTTAGCCCATTTAGCAATTAATTGGTTCACTTCCTCAGGAAATGACTGGCCTCTCCCTCTCTAAGTTTCTAAGGGAGATCAACAGAATGTGGCCAGACTCTCATTTGGTGTTTTGTGTGAAAGGAGGAAAGAAAGGGAATTTCTGAGCTAAATTAATACACTTCACACATTGCATTTTAAGCCAGCAAATTCTGAAGCTGAGCTTTGTAGGGGCTCTGGCCACCTGCTCATGAGTGTGGCTCTGCTGTGCTGTCTGATACTCCTAGCATTGGACAAAATTCTTCAGGATGTTACTAATAATTAGCTAACATTGCTCCAGTCACAGCTTTGCATTGTGGATTACCTCTCAGAGAACAGTGCACAGATGGTCACTAGTCTCTCTCTCTCTGTCTCTCTCTGTCTCTCTCTGTCTCTCTCTCTCTCTCTCTCTCTCTCTCTCTCTCTCTCTCTCTCTCTGGC
>NW_008329640.1:1213775-1220847 GCF_000622305.1 Nannospalax galili
TTGCCAACACATCTTCTCATTTCTAAATCGAAATATAATTACCCCATTCACTTGCTTCTCTCTGCGAGCGCTGAGTCTAACTTGGCTCTTTAACTGTGTTGTTTCTCCAGCTCACTACCTGACACATCTCCTGTGACTTGTCAAGATGAACATCCCAAAAGAAATGGCATCCCAAAACCAGTGACTCATTTAAAGTCTACAATAAGTTCTCATCCTCTTTAGGATGGAATCTCTAACTTGCTTATCATACCCTTGCCCACATTCTTACTAGTTCTGTGTCACTTTCCCTCCTTTAATCTCCACCCTCTGGCCACACTATTTTCTGTAAGTGGCAACCCCCTTTCTTTGCATACAGCACTGCATTATCTCTTTACTACGGCCAACTCCTAGTCAGCTTACATTTCTCTATGTCTAAGCTGAAGCTCTATACTCCCCACGGGGTGACATCACCACACTTGCATGACCTGTAAACCAAAGAGCTCTATGTTGTTCAATTGCATACCCCTAAACTGTCACCAATAATCAACACAGAGTGGGAACTCAGTAAATATTTGTCAGACAAACTTAATTTGAAAAAGTGAATGAGATTGGAAGACAGGACGTCCTGCACAATGCCCCTCCCCTACATCTTACCTGAAATTCAGGATTTACCTAGTCATAGGATTAGGTCTTAATGTGATATCATATTCCACAGAATAAAAAATCTCTAATACTTTGGATGGAATGGGAGAGAGGGAGCAGATACTGAGTTTTCTGTTCAGACACAGAAGTATCAGGAAAAAGAAAAGCAACTCCAGGCAAGTGTGGATCTCAGTTCTTGAGAGGCAGAAGCAGGAAGACAATATGCTGAAGGCCATTCTGGATTACACAGTGATATCCTGCAGAGAGAGAGAGAGAGAGAGAGAGAGAGAGAGAGAGAGAGAGAGATTCTTTTCTATAAGAAGTAGGAAGAATTCCCACTATGAGCTCTGCATATGAAATTAGGAATAATAAAAAATATGACTGAATCTTTACCCTTTTCTCTTACTGATAGAAAAAATATAGATTTCATTGATGACTTTTATTTTCTTACTGAGAAAATGAAAAGGAAAAAGAAATTAACAGTTATATACTGCCATATATATCATCCACATATGAAATAATATTTTGATTTATGAACATCAGATCACACACAGATGAGGGAACTGAAGGTTAAGAAAGTAAAGGGATCGAAAGACAGTCACATAAAGTCATGAGACTCCCTTTTGGTCACTGGTGTCTTACACACACCCTGGCCAGAGAGGCAATATGGTAGAGTGAAGATCAGCAGACTCTGAACCTTTGTCCTGGTCCTGATTCTGTCATTTAGGAACTTGGAGATAGGGACAACTGGCTCATATGGGAATCCAGCTTTCTTCTCTAAAATGTGCTGTGTGTACCTGCTGAAAAGCAGAAGGAAAATCATCCTTTAACCTCCAGGGATCATGATGCAGGCCAGCACCAGGTACTTGCTTAGGTCTGTATATGTGCCAAGACCTGGTTTTCATGGCCTATCCTCAATTTTCATCAGTTTTAGAGCAATCAACACTCTCCTTGACAAACATGTTAAAAAGGCACTACTTTTGGAGACTAGAAATATGGTCCTCCACTACTGCTTTCTAGTTAAACTATAGAATACGAAGAGGACTTATGGAGAAAATGAGTTGGGGCTGCTCGTGTACCACACAAGTGCAGATGACAGTACCCATGGGCATCTGTACCTTGCCAGCAGACAGTCCTATTATCTCACATTTCCTCTAGTCAGTCCTTACACAAAGCAGGCTTACCCCATTCTCTTTTTAGGTAAGGTCATCTGGTACAACTGCTTACGGTGTTGTGAAATCTCCTCTGTGTTGAGGGACTCTCAATTTGACACATCAAGACATTGAGAGAGGGTTTGTAAGGTCAACAATCTGCTATCATTCTAAGGTTAACAGAGTACTGAGGTTTTGTCCCCAGAGTACCTCCATTGTATGAACTAGCCTGTTGAAAGTCAACATGTAGAGTTACACGCTCCAGGCAAAAAGCATGCCTTTGTGAAACGCATAAAGGTCTCTGTATTTTCTCACTTAGAGCTACCCAACATGATATAACTGTATCTCCTGAGAATAATGAGGTTCTGCAATGATGCCACACATCTATATAATTTCTCACCTGATTAGAAAACAACCTTCCTCAAAGTGAACAAAAATTTGCTAATGGCTTAGAGGACATTAGCAGCATTTGGATCCACTGAGCCTTGGGCTTCCTTTCATTTTCTCTAACATACCATGACCTGTGGTTTTAGCTGTCAGAATCAGAGCATGTAAATACCAGTCCTTTCCAGAATGTACTTAATCTCTCTTTCGTAAACCAGGATCCTAGTTTTAGTAGGAATAAGCTAACATTTATTGAGTTCTTACTATGTATGTTAAATAAATCAGTGCATTTAATCTTGCTTAAGCTTTATAATCCCTATAAGCGGTTCTGGCAATCCTGAATTCACAGGGAGAAATAGGGTCATGGAGGTTAAGGAAATATTAGAACTGTGATTTGATCTAGCCCTGACTGATTGCACAACTCCTGTTACTTTCACTGCAATATGCACTTTCTTAGAAAAAAAATTTAAACAAAAGAGAATCAATTGTTGAGAAGCTAAACGGAGTTAGCAAGTATGCCTCATGCTCCTGAGACAAACACCTGTAAACGAAGGTGCAAAAACTGATCTTTTTGCATATAGGGATAACAAATACATTGTGTCTGATGCTGTATCTGATCATGGAATCTAGAATAAGAGGCAAAATCAAAGGAGCCTAAAAAGCACAGGTTTGATAAAGTCAAGTCATTTCATGAGAAAATAACAATAAACCAATGCACAAGGAATCAATGCAGAGAAAGGTAATGTGACTCAAAGGAACAGAATGATTCCCAGTATACAAACCCTGTGATAATTCTATGCAGGGTTTTAATGTAGTTCACAAAATGGTCAGAAAGGGAATTGACTAGGAGCCGAAGACAGAGGAGGAAAAGGACTGTTGAGGAAGCCAGCTTTGGTAGGTTGCCTCTCCCTGTGGAAGTGAGCATCTTGACCAGCAAGCTTAGTATTCTGGTGTCGTCAACAGGCTGTGTACAGAGGAAGCAATAAGCTATCACAGCTGAGGAACAGGGCCCAAGATGACCTGCACTCCTCTTTTTTTTCTAATTCTAATCTCTCCAGTACAACTTTCTGATTATAATTTAGCTTCTCTGCAATAAAGAAAGGTGTAAGTAAGCTGCAAATCATGCTGACGGAAGTGCTCAGGTCTCCCGAGATTTCATCTCTTATTGTCCCAAGATGACCTGCACTCCTCTTTTTTTTTCTAATTCTAATCTCTCCAGTACAACTTTCTGATTATAATTTAGCTTCTCTGCAATAAAGAAAGGTGTAAGTAAGCTGCAAATCATGCTGACGGAAGTGCTCAGGTCTCCCGAGATTTCATCTCTTATTGTGCATTAGTAAATGAACATTATGATCTTGTACAGTAGTATCTTGGAGCTTGCCTCATGTCGAATCTATGCCTGAGAGATGAAATCATTCTTGATATGAGAGACAAGACTGTCAATCAGAAGCAGGGCTCTGATCCTGCAGGGTTGCCAGCTAGGCTGAATTCATGGAGATGCTGAGGCAATAAGGATCCCATGAACATCCTGTATCCCCATGTTGTCCTCTCCTTTTTGATGACTCAATACTTCTGTATGCTTTAATTCAAACTGTAGACTCTTTACACTGACAGCATCATATAGTTCAGAAATTACTAAAGAATGAACTCAACTTAGAGGGGTGTCATGGAGCATGTGTGCAAGATGACATTAAGAGATTGAGGTCAGTTTGCCACTAATTAACTATGACTTTAGAAAAGTGACAATATTTTCAAGCCAGGTAACCCATATCTATAAAACAGAGAGAGGGATTATGCCAAATAAAGCCCTTCAAGATTCATTTCCTTTCAACAAAACTGCCACATTAAAATGCATGAAACATGGACAATCGAAATCATCTTTCTCTCGAAGACAAACTCACTATCTCAGGACTGTAGGACACCAGTGAGAGATTTGCCATCTGCCAGCTGAATGATCCTAGATGAGCTGGGAAACTTGCAGAGTATCTGCTACTTTGTTGTAATGGGAAATTTCACCAATTTGTATACAGACTTCTAGCTCATAGGTTTCAGTTTTAAGTAACTAAGATTTCTCTGTCCAGAATGCAAAATGCTAGGATTTCCACAATAGCTTTCTCTTCGCTTTGGTCGAATTCAATCAAGTTCTCTTTGATCCATCCACTTACACATAACTTAGAACAATCCTAACAGGACTAAAGCCTGGTTATATTACATATTTACTAAAGGGCAGTTCATTGAAGGATTCCTTCACTGTTTTTGGAAAAATTGACATTCAATGTCCTTCAGTATCTTCCTCTTGTCTTCTTCACCTCTGTCTATTTCCTCGTACTTTAACTTTGTTGTTCTGACTTTGAGATTTTGGTTTTGTTTTAAAACAGGATCTCATGCCTCCCAGGCTGGCCCCTCTAGCACATTACAGAGCCGAAAACAACCTTGAACTCTGATCTTCCTGCTTTACCTCCACCTGCTGGGATCACAAGGCCACTGCGTTGATTTTGTGGTTAGTATTACTAGACTTTATTTATTAGGGAAGGTATCCAGATAGTTTATTTTCATTTGAGAGTTATCTCTTAGACATGTGGATTTTGACTTGACTATGAAATATCTAATTAACGCTGTCAAGTGAACAACTGGCTATGTTTGCCTGGGGTTCATGGGAAATTGTGATCTCTCCAGACATTTTGGAACCAGTCATATAGACAAAAGAAGACTTTCTACAAGGGAGAAGGGAAGGTATTCAGATACTTTATTTTCATTTGAGAGTTATCTCTTAGACATGTGGATTTTGACTTGACTATGAAATATCTAATTAACGATGTCAAGTGAACAACTGGCTATGTTTGCCTGGGGTTCATGGGAAATTGTGATCTCTCCAGACATTTTGGAACCAGTCATATAGACAAAAGAAGACTTTCTACAAGGGAGATAGACCACTCAGGGAGACAACATGGACAGGAAAGAAGGGTGATGGGATGTTGATTACTAGCATCCCAGAACTTGGCACTATTTAGCCCAATTATTTTTTTTAATCTGCAATTTGAGGATTACACATAGCAAAATGTTGTGGGAAGATGCTCTTCCCCCTCAGTGATAACCTCTGGGAACAGAGCAGATAAATTAACATCTAACAGATTTTTCAAAAAGAGAAATTGAGGCTTACAGAGACTATATTCAGTTGTGAAAGGTGACCATACAAGTTAAACAAGGAAACTGACATTCATATCCAAATATTATTGATGGATGCCCATGGTCTTAAAATCACTGTCCTGCATAAATCAAGCATGAGATTTCTCCTGCTCTGTTAGACAATAATGGAAGCAATAAACTAAAGTTCAATTCAAATAAAGAAGTAGTTGTAACTGATAATAAAAGGGATGTCGGTGTTTAAATAATGAATGGGTTAATGGCATGTCTTGGAGTTTAACTAAGCTGTTTATTTACAAGATACAAAAAATTAAGGAGTTATAACTGAAAGAGGAGCATTCTTACCTTCCAAGTCTATTTGTAGACAGTTAATGGGGATAAATTATTATGAAGAGGAGCTTAAGCTTTCATTTGCCCATAAACATTCATTACTTGAAAAATAGAGTAAAAATAGTATTGCACTGTCAAGGATGGGTTTCCATTATGGCCAAAATTCCACTCTTGGAAGACAAAAGGAATTTGTGATAAAAAGCTCAGCCACACCCTGGCCAAACAGGAGATAGAAAATCTAGTCAAAGTTGCAATAATCATTCTATATGATAAACTAATGGAGGCACTCTTTAAATTTAATGTCGCTGAACGAATGTTTAGGCAAAATGAGTTATACATGTGTTTAGCAGGTGATACAGTTTATTCTTTCCTATTTGGAATAATTACTTTCCATAGCTCTGAAATCATTCTTAATAGAATTTCTTCATTATTGCTATTAGAGGCTAATGTAAGTTCTTTGGGGCAAATAGTGGCACTGCCAAAACCTGGCATGCAAACCATTTATTGGCTTGTGGTGAGATTGTCATGTGGCTATCCACAGAGCCAAGTGAGGAGAAGACAGATCTGGACGGTTTTGTGTATGTGATTTCCTATGGCATTTTTTTTTTCTTTTTAAGACAGGGTCTCCCTGTAGCTCCAGCTAGCTTGGAACTGGCTGTGTAGACCAGGTTCATCTCGATCTCATAGAGATCTGGAAGCCTCTGTCAGCCAAGTGCTGGGGTGAAAGGCATGTGCCAGCATGCCCAACTTTCCCATGGCATCTTGGTCCATTCAGAATTGTTGTGTTTTCAGACACTTCTGTGCCATTATAGATGAAGACTTTCCATCATCATTATAGATGAAAGTAAACATCACCAGATTCCATTGGTTCCTCCAGGAAGTCAGCTAAGAGAGAGAATTTTCACAGGAAATAACAGGAGACAAAAATTAGCCTCAATGACGATTTGATTTGTTGAAATGAGGCTGTACAATACCCTGGGATGACCTGTGTGACTGTAGAATTTAAGGAAAGAGAATTCCAGGCACAAGCATGGAAGGGTTTTCCCTATTTAGACCAATTTATAAAATCAATGCTCTACAATTTGATCGCTAGGCAAGGCAGCAGGCTACAGGAGGATCGACTTAACACAGAATGAGAACATTTCCTGTGGGTAATTAGATAAATTCACATCTAAGCTGTTTTTCAGAAAAAATAGATGAGTCAAAAAGTATAAATTTTCAGTTATATAAAACAACAAAGTTACAGAAATGTACTATAAAGTATTTGTACTTAACAGTACTGTATTGTACACTTGAAACTCTGCTAAAAGGATAGACGTTATGTGTTCTTATTACACACATGAATAATAATCAATATGAAGATAAGGGGAAACTTTTGGAGGTAGCAGATCAGTTTATAGCATAATTATAGTGCTGTTCTCACAGAAATATATTTATTTCAA